>NC_052671.1:24428477-24737227 GCF_016802725.1 Solenopsis invicta
ATAAAGAATTTATTACAAAAAATAATACCTCAACGAGGGTGAGGTATTATTTTTCACAACAAATTACAGTTTTTTTAAGGCGGGAAAAGGTTATCACATTCAAATGTGAGCATTATTTATTGTTAAATTGATTTTCAATTTAGCAAACGTGATATTACTAATTCTTATTGAACTTAGAACTGTGTTATAACCAAAAATTTATTCGGTGCGTTATTTAGTGAATTTGAAGAGGTATATAAAATCACACGAATAAATATCAACACTGAAATCTAGCTATGATCGTAAGGCACTTCGTTTATATTATGTTTCCGTAATTTGGAAATTTAATTTTTCAATCATTTGTAAATGTTAATATCAGTAATTATTACATGTAACACTTTCAAAATATCAATACTTATTTGGATAAATTTAATCTGAACAGATTTAAATCCAAAATTGTGATCAGTATTAATACAGAATATGTATTAAATGCAAGCCATTGATTTAAAATGATTGATTAATCTTTTGCACATAAATACGGAGATCAACATCAATTATTTTTAGGGGTGCAAAAGAATCCTCACAATTAGATGTTTGTTAGCGTTAGTCATTATTAAATTAATTTTCAATTTAATATCGATATTTCTATTTCTTGTTCAAATTAGAACTGTTTTAATATTGAAAAATTATACGGCGCGCAGTGTTTCGTGAACTTGAAAATATATATAAAATCACACAATAAATATCAGCACTACGATCTAGCTATGATCCATAAGATGATCTTGTTGTTTAATGTTTGTGTTTTCACATATCTATCAATGTTCTCCGATCAATATCAAAATTTAATATTTTTTTTGTTTATTCCTTCTTATTCCAAGATTAGTTAAATTTTTTCAAGGACAAAATTACAGGATTTTTTCTTTATCAAATATATTATTAGTATAATTATTCTTCATTAAAGTCATCACCATAATCATTTTATAAATTTACTCATTGATAAAACAAAAAATGGAAGTGATGCTATTATTGGGCATACTTGTAAATGCAAAGTGTTATTGGAAGTTGTTCTCAAACATTTATGTGGGTTTTTGATATAGTTTGATTTTAAAAGATTTCAATGCTGTTCAATTCTTCAATGATTATTGTAATGAAGAATCATTATCATTCAGATTCTGAAGGTGCAAACAAATTGTGTATTCCCTTTTTATATTATACATTTGCACACACATGGCAAAGAGAATTTGAAATCACAAAATACCACAGAAGTGTGGGGTCCCGATCTCTGCTAAGAGATGCTAAACAAACTATACTTTCACGTGATGCATCCTGGATAATACTAAAATAGTCTGCGATCTTTACATGTAGTATGTACCCACAATTTTAGCTAAAATCATAGTTTTCTAATTATTAATCATGCATGTTGTTAATGTCACTGTTTTACTATATTTAAGCTATTCTTGCAATGTTTCCACCACTTCTTGAACAAATGTTTTTTCTTGTTATTTAAGGACCTAACCTGATTTTTCAAAGTCTATTTAAGAGTACCTTGAAGGCCAAAACTAACACTTTTTCAATCCCTCCTTTAAAAAGCAAAGAACACTTTTTATAAAACTCTCAAGTGCACTGACACTTTACATAGAAGTGGTATACATCTAAATAATATTCTGTTTAATCCCTTCACAGTGTATGTGGAAAAATATGCCACTAGAATGTAATATAACTGATAAAATGATTTACCTTTTTGCAATTTTTGTATGAAACTTGGCATCCTTTTCAAGGTTGCTGAATCTGAATATCAAAATTTCAAAATAGTAATTCAATATAGCAAATCAAAACTTGTAAAATAATTAGATAAAAATAATTAGATTATAAATATGCTTTCAAATTGTTAAAATCTCTACTTTTTTAAGTCTACTATTTCAGATACATCATTTTAAACTTTGAAATTCTGATATATTTTGATTCAGTGACCTTAAAAAACCTTAGCACTAATAAAGAAAATCTAAAAAATTTGTTCATACAGTGATGACATGAACATCTCATTTCACCACATTGTAAAGATGGATTAGCAATATACAACATACAAAATACATACTCAACTGTTGATTCATATAACGTAAGAATGTTCTTCGTTTTCGTTCTGACATGGTTTTTAAAATTGTTCTAAATTCAGCATCCAATTTAAGTTGTTCTTCTTTACTTGCTTTTTTTTCCACAATTTCTTTCTTCTGTCCACATTTTGAACAGACCTCTAGTTGCTTGGCACAAAGCAAACAGATATTGTGATAAGAATGTTTTACAGTTTTTTCCTCACACTTAATACATTTTACTGGAGCTTTAAGCACTTTGTATTTCTTATATTTGATTTTCCACTCAATTATTTTTTTGCAACGTTCACATACATTAGTAACTTCAATATTGTTAATTAATTTTGTTTTCTGAGAGTTGTCATATAAATTGTTCTTAAATGACGTTTGATTTTGATATCTTTGAGGTCTTGAACGACTAGCATTTCCTCTTTGACAGCTCATATTTATATTGTAATATTTTTCTAAATTTAAACAATATAAGAAATAATTCTTCTTTAAACTCTCAACAACAAATTGTTGCAAGTCTTGTTACCTGAAAATATAAACGACATTATAGACATCGAAAATATAACCATTAAGCTTTTGAAATTTATTCTTAATAAAAAAAATATATTATACTTATTTAAACAAACTTTGGTAAGTTTTTCTTAAGTTTAGTCTCTTCACCTCCAATTTCGATAAAATTAAACTTGTTCGATACGTTTTTGCACAAAACAAAAGAATCCGGCAAAAAAAAGTGTCACTTTGTTCCGCAAACCGAGATTTTAATCATTAAAGTTGATGAAGATTAAGAAACATATCATATCGGTTACTTACAACCATCGGCGTATAGAATGTAAAGCTCATTATGAAAGTAGCGCAATCCTTTTATTTAATAAAATTTGTCGCGTCACATATTCCAACGTGCTCCAATGCACAATGCATTTGCACAGTTTAGACACAGAACATATACTACATATACTATGGACTAGTTTACACCAAGTACTTGATACACGTATGTATGTACATATGTACAGTCGCCTGCATTATAGTTGCGACACTTTTTCTTCAATGGTTTTTGGAATGTAGCCTTTCTCATCGAGCGGTGAACGTAATTGGTTAGATCCACAAGTAAGAACCAATCATGTTCTCAACTCTCGTTATAGTTACGCGTTCAGAAACGCATCGAAAGAAAAGTGTCGCAACTATAATGCAGGCGACTGTACAGTCGTGTTCATTATAGTTGCGACAATTTTTCTTCGATGCGTTTCTGAACGCGCAACTATAACGAGAGCTGAGGACATGATTGGTTCTTACTTATGGATCCAACCAATTACGTTTGCCGCTTGATGAGCAAGTCTACATTTCAAAAACAATCGAAGAAAATGTGTTACAACCTTTTAGCTCACGACTATACATACATACCGTTTGTTTTCTGTTCCTGAACTCCCTGAATTAGTGTGCACTTAAAATGAAATAGATATATATTTGAAAGTTAGTGAAAGCAAGAAGAAACGTTCCAGTGCAGTCTAGTGCAGGAATAGAAAACAAGCCTATACAGTCGTGAGCTAAAAGGTTGCAACACATTTTCTTCGATAGTTTTTGGAATGTAGACTTGTTCATCGATCGACGAACGTAATTGCACATTATAAGAAAGAACAGTAGGTCGACTGTCATAAAGCACGGTGAAAGTTGTCCTTCGCGCATGACCAAATCGCACAACCAGCAATATGGCGATTAAATTCTGATTGGACGATTCCAGCATATGGCGTCATTAATCCGACTCAGGGCACGTATTACGCATTTGTTCGGAATTATTCCGTTTCTCACTAAATTTCTATTGTGTTTTCTAGGGAAAACGGAATAATTCCGATCGGAATTGATTCCGAACAAATACATAATACGTGCCCAGGGGGTCAATCATGTAATTTCACGTGGAACTTTTCACGTTTCACTTTTCACTTTTCACGTTTCACTTTTCACTTTTCACGTTTCACTTTTCACTTTTCATTTTTCATTTTTCACTCATAGAGAGTTCACGTGAATCTTTTCACGCACAGCGATTATGTATGATGCGCGGAAATTTAGTTTGCGTTCCGAAATTCACCATTAGAGGCTCTGTCATTGCAACTATCAAGCGATCGTGAAAAAGGTTTCTATCTGCTTTTACAGTATAACTTTTACTGTAAAAATTTTGTTATATAAAAAAAAATTGTAAAAAAAATATTCATAAATAAATAGCAATATTTCTTATATTGCATAAACTTAATTTACAAATATAATATATATTACATTTATTTTTAATGATCCGTATATTGTAACAACTATTTTATTATGTAGTAATCTAATACTCAAAATTACATTGTAATTTAATTCAAACATTGTTTTTCAAAATTAATTTTAATTAGTTTTTTATGTGTGCAAATTTTAAAGTAAATTAATTTCATTAGTCATTAAATTTAACTTTGTTTAATTAAAAAATATTGAATAATTTAGAATATGGACCTTGATTAAAACTGAATTCTCCGCTCACACATGTATTTTCCAAATTTATAAGTTATAAACACTTAGGGTGCAGTCCCATGGAGCGTATCAGGCGTATCGCGGATTGCGCGTATCGAAAATCTGACCAATCGCGAACGTTCCGCTGCTTTCGGTACGTGAACGTTTTGTTCCTACGGTCCCATGAAGCGGAATTTGCGTAAGCGTATTAAGCGGATGCTCAATCACGAAACGAATTTTGTTATTTCTCTCATCCAAACAGTCTTGTGATTGGTGAACCGCTGATCCGCTTAGGCGAATTCCGCTTCATGGGACCGTAGGAACAAAAGCAGACGGAAGAATAGGAGAATATTCACAGTATATATAAAGTGAATTTTATTTAATTTATTAATTTATTTAGTATAAGTAAATAAAACATTTGACTTTTAACAGGTGCAGAATGAAATCGAAAACAATATTGTTTTCAATTGCTTTATTAATAAAACGTTTAAAACGAATAAATTACGATGTTTTTACCAGGCATGAAATACATCGTAAAATTATTAATCTTTATGCGCTTTATTATTTAGCATTAAAAAACGAGAGAAAAATTGCGAATAAAGGAAAACGGAAATATTGGGTCAGACCAATATTTGTAATTTGCAATTTGTAATTTGCAATTCATAATACAATATTTATATCCGTATTTATATTAAACTGAAATAATCAGTGTAGACTAATCAAAAATATGCTTCGTCAAATTCTAAACTAACCTTAAAATATTATAATTAATAAGTATTACAAAAATAATATTTTAAAATGCTATATGCTACTCACAGGACTTATATTTCCTTTGTTCATAATTGTTTTAATTGTATCAATTACAAGAAACTGCTATTTTTCTTTATGTTAACCTCAATCCGCTCTGATCCGCTCGATTGAATACGCTAAAGAATAACTTCGGCGGAACGGCAGCGAACCAAGAACAGCGGAAGCAGCGGAACGTTCGCGATTGGTCAGATTTTCGATACGCGCAATCCGCGATACGCCTGATACGCTCCATGGGACTGCACCCTTAGGGTGAGTACGGTTCCTACGGCAGGAAACCTCATTCTATATAATTATCAAAATATCAATTTGTCAAATATAAATATCAAACTTAATTACATCACAAAAGCATTATTTTTATTTATGTATGTATTACTTTTTCCTATCAACGCAATGCAATACCAAAAAGGTTAACCTTTTCAATAATACCTCTTCAAACTGTTACCACACTGTTACCACACTTTCATTCTTTCAAAATACATACAATTTATTAATTCCCTAAATTTTCACCTTTTCGCCATCACGGCTGATGGCGAAAAAGTTCACGTGAAAAAGTTCATATTTCCGCTCATGAGTGAGTTAGGGTGCCGTCACATGGGGCGTAACTTGCGTAGCGTAATTTGCGTGTTCTAGTAACTTCTAAAATACGTTACGTCATTTTAAAAGTCTTCTTTCACATGAAGCGCAATTTCAAGAAATGCGTATCTAATGCAACCAATTGCTGATTAGAGTTTCTCTTGTACTCTCTAACAGAAATGCTAAACAAATTTACGATTGGTTTTTGTAATTTACGCGTCTCGAAAAGTACGCATCATGTAGAACTGATACTCTGCACACTAGTATGTGTGAATCATCTTTGTGCAAATCTAACCTGTGCGGGCATACATTCCTGTTACTTGTAATTTTTTAAAATTTATATATTTAAAACAAAATAAATATATGTTAGGCATTTAAGAAAAAAAAAGCATTTTACATGCAAGAAATTCAAGCAACACGGACATATCTATTAATGTACAACTATAACCTTAAAATTTTGTATCAACATATTGCAAGAAGGTTGGATATGACAGAATGTTATTACAGAATAGCTATTATAAATAATAAATTTGATATAAAACTGTTTCTTAATTTACCCTGATATCATTATCTATCTTTCAATTTTGTTCTGCTTATTTAAGTAATATATGTATTACCAATGCATGTATTACTACATGTAGGCCCAGTTTCACAACTTTGGGTTTAACCCGAGTTTAGTTGAACTACCGTCAAGTTTAACGCCACGGTTAAACTTCTATCGCGTTTCACAACCAGATTTTAACTCTAGGTTACGTAAACCTATAATCTATGCGAAGAAACTTCAACAGACTTATCTTTCTTCTAGAACAAGTAGTGTGATTGGTTGTTACCGAAAAGTAGGGAATGAGATATTACAGGTTCTATACACCAAGGCAAAAAATAATGAACAAATTTAAAAGTTTTAAAGTTTTCTTCTTACATGTTTTCAAATCAGTTTAAACTAAACAATTAAATTCAATTGTTACTGTAAAAATTTACACTTTATTAAGGGGTAACACCACTGTAGACGGCCCAAATAAAGCGTTTTTTTGTGAATTTTTTTTGCATGGAAGGAAAAGTAAGAAGAAAATAATATTTAAGGATGTTATTAAACATGTTTTTAAGTGTTTGTAAAAATTTTTTTATTAAAAAATATTAAAAAATGGCGACGCTATAGCCACTGTCGTGAGACGTGTTTATTTTTTAGGGGTTTGCGGCACGCAGCAGAACCATCGTAGAGATTTATCTGGAACAAAACAAAAAATTTTTTCTTAATCTACATGAGTATAGCTAGAGAAACACGTACGGAATTTGAGAAATATTTATTTTTGAGTAATTGGCACGCATTTAAAAAAAAATTTCAATTTTTGACGGAAAAAACGGTCACATATTTGTCAATAAATAATGTTCTAATCAACTTATCGAAAATTCCGTACGTGTTTCTCTTCGAAATGTTATTTTAAAGAAGTGGTTAAAATTTGGAGTGGAAAGAATGAAAATTGTTTGAGTTATGCTGCGTGCCGTTTTAAAAAACCATGTTTTGAGAAAAACGCGTTTAAAGCTTAGAGACGTGTTTTAGACGGGACAAAATGAAAAATGTGACTGTTTGAAATTTTTTACCATTAGTCTGCTATCCCAGGACCGTAAAGCATCCCTTCTTTGCTCAAGTATTGTTCCTCATTTTCTTTCCGCGACGATTTTGTGCTGGTGCGTGCCTTCTTTGCTGCATCTGTCAAAGCCCGCTCGGAGTGCTCGATCCTTGTCGCATTGGCTTCAAGGCAAAAATTGTATGCTTGGTAGCCGATATCCATCTCCAAAACTTGCATAATTCGTAAAATGTTAGTCAAACCGTCATTGAAGGTGCACACAGCAATATCAGTTGCTGCACATAATACTTTTTTGCCGCTTGAGTAAGATTTTGGCGCCAAGTTCCATACAGCAGCATTGAAACTTTCGTTGCTATTTTGAGTGTAGCCTCCCAAGCAACGATTTAGCAAATCATCACGGCTCAGCTCCTCGTAAATAGGTTTGATAGCTTCAAAAATTTCCTTCGGTAGTGGCGGCTTATGATGGTAAGTAGCCAAGGAATTTGCTGCTTGTGCCTTTTTCCAGTCGCACCAAGACTCCGAGCACTTCTCGTGTTGCGGATTTTCATCGGTTGACATTTTATGAAATAAGGTTGCCCAAATATCATTTTTCATATTTTTCACGGAGTTTGGATTCCGCCGTATCGCTAAACCATAATATATTGTAAGCTCGTCAATTAATTTAGCAGTTAATTTACCTTTTCCTCCGAGGCCTTTTACATTTTTTTTTAAATTTCGCAAACGAGTGCCCATTCTCTTTTGCACGTGATCAATGCACTCTTTCTTTTTCACTTCAAAATCAGAAGGTAAGTCATTAGGCTGTACCCTTCGAGCAGGTATCGATGTGCCGTAGGTAGTCGTTTTGGAGCAGCCCGACACGCTTAAGAAAGAGCGCGAAATTTCACACAAAAAATTTTGTAACAGACATAAGACTTTTTTTAACTCATTCTAGAAGGTTCAAAGTATTTTTTAAAGCAATAAAAAAAAAATCGATTTTTCAAAAATTCTACAGTGGTGTTACCCCTTAAGTACATTAAACATTGGAACACTAATTAGAAAAAAATTTCTCATAAAATAAAGAACAACAGATTAGAATAAAAGACAAAATTGAGTTTTGAAAAAAATAAATAAATCTAAAAGACAGCCACTCGAAATAAAAAAAAACTGTTCTTTGGAAAAACACATATATGGTCATCGTAATCATAGTATGTAATCTATAAGTACTAATTTAATAATATTACAAAACTATTTTTACTGTTCTGTTTTATGAGAAATTTTTTCTTTGATTTCTCTTAAGACTGCAGTAACAGATTCCTTGGTTAAGCGAAATCAAGCATAAAAATCAATGTCATCAAATTCTTCAAAATATGACGGTCGTCTTCTAATTATTCTCGGGCGTCGATTTATTATTTGCACAAAATCTTCATCGTCAGATGACGATAACATATATTCCAGAGCCATATCTTGCAACATAACCTTTTTACAATTTCGTGGAGATATCAGCCATGAAGTACAATACTCGAAAGATTATTGAAAGCAGTGGCGCTGCAGTATTAAACCTCGGTTATCTACTTTAAACGCCCGAATTTCGCCGTTCAACTTTAACCGCAGTTTAACAACGTTAACCGAGGTTTAAGACAGTTGTGGAACACAATATTTACCGTAAACCAAGTTTAAAGGTTTAAACTCCGGTTAAACTAAGTTGTGAAACTGGCCCGTATACAGCGTTTCTTACGCAGAAATTGGATTCGACGTAACGATAATAACGGGTGTTTACGATAACTAATCGGATCTCGGATTGGATTGAACAATGGTACTCATCGTAGGTATAGAAAATTTCCCTAGGCTAATCGGATTGACGATTGCTGTCTCAAATGTAATCCGATTGATGACGAAAGCGTGAAGACCGAGAAGCATGCTTGAAAAGTCTCTTTATTTTTTTAAATAATAACACAAAAAATCAAAGATAAAGTTAAAAAGAATGATTTGAATTTAGATTTATTGTAATTTTTTGGTCTAAACACTGGATTTCGTTTAAATTTCTGTTTGTAAAAATTAATTAATCTATTCTAAAGTTTGTGGTTATATCGGAAACAAATCAAAATTAATAAAACAATTATTAATTATTAGATACATATTAAAGCATATAATATTTCAAGCATATCATATAGAATTCCTATTTATTATAAACTCAGTAAAAATAACTTTGAAATTATTCAACTACATTATACATTAATCAATATTAATTTATATGTTAAAAATCAATAATGTATCTGAAAATGTTTTTTTTATTCTTTTCCAGATCGTAAATAAACTTCAACTCCAAGAATAAATAAAAATTACTGGAAAATGGATTGAAAGGGCATTATTGAACATTATCAATTTGTGCTAACTTAAAATTTGTAAAATCTGCTATTCTTTGTTAGTTGTTCATTAGAGAGTAATAATATAAGAACGGAATATACATAAATAAAATTAAAATAATTGTATGCATATATGATGCGTATATTACATTTTTATATTATTACTCTCTAATAAACAACTAATAAAGAAAAGTAGATTTTACAAATTTTAAGTTAGCACAAATTGATATATTGTTCAATAATGCCCTCTTCATATAAATCCATTTTCCAGTAATTTTTATTTATTCATAGAATTGAAGTTTATTTACGATCTGGAAAAGAATAAAAAGAACATTTTTAGAAACATTATTGATTTTTAACATATAAATTAATATTGATTAATGTATAATGTAGTTGAATAATTTCAAAGTTATGTTTACTAAGTTTATAATAAACAGGAATTCTATATGATATGCTTGAAATATTATATTCTTTAATATTATGTACCTAATAATTAATAATTGTTTTATTAATTTTGATTTGTTTCCGATATAACTACAAAGTTTAGAATAGATTAATTAATTTTTACAAACAGAAATTTAAACGAAATCCAGTGTTTAGACAAAAAAAATTACAATAAATCTAAATTCAAATCATTCTTTTTAACTTAATCTTTGATTTTTTGTGTTATTATTTAAAAAAATAAAGAGACTTACTTTTCAAGCATGCTTCTCGGTCTCCACGCTTTCGTCATCAATCGGATTACATTTGAGACAGCAATCGTCAATCCGATTAGCCTAGGAAAATTTTCTATACTTACGTTGAGTACCATTGTTCGCAAGTTACGCCCCATGTGACGGCACCCTAAAGCCTGTTCTACAATAGCATAAACACAAGGCCGTAAGGTTGTAAGGTATGGTTTTAAGAGCTCGTAAGCGAATGAAAAATTTTCATTTCTTACGTTACAACCTTACGGTCTTGTGTTTACTGCTATTGTAGAACAGGCATTACATGATTCCGTGGAATCGTATGTACACCCAAGGACTTTGATTCTGTCAATGGGGAAATTTTCCAAACTGAGAAGTCACCACTTTCTACATAGTCGCAGTTCATGATTAATGAAACTACCAGAGCTTATTGGTTGTTACGTTAAGGTACAATTTCATGGTGTCGCTTGTCGCCGAGATAAGTAGTCACGTGACCAAATTATGTCCAGTTCTTGTCGCTAGCGATGCCGAAGAAAAGTAGGATTGAATCCAACTTCTAGCGACGTCGCTTCACGTGATTATCAAGTAAATTTGAATATGGATCTGCAAGATGTAAGTACAATAAATAAATAAATTAATTAATACAGATTTCTTGTACTCTTATAATTATTATATTAAAATACCGGAACTAAAAAAGTTGAATAAATGGAATGAATTCAGCTTGTTATAATTTTGAGGTTAAGTGTGATCACATGCATAGTAGGGTAAAAATGATTAAAATTGTAATAATTTCATAAAATTTTCAGATAGCTGTTGTACATACCTGCGGGATATGTGAAACAATTATTGATCAAAACGACATTCCGATGCATGATTGTATAAGAGCATACAAAAAGTTCTTCGTGGATAATAATTATTATTTTTATCCAGTAACAGGTATAATATATACAATATAATAAAAGAGACGAGAGTTACAACGTTATTGTTGATGCGTACCAGTACTTTTGTGTTTATTGATCAGTTTCCATCAAATTGGTACGAACGTTTTAACCCGAGTTTGAATCGACAATTAAAAACTAATCAAGCCTTTGTTCACATAACATGGTGTGACTCGCATTAGCCCTCTTTTATTAAATTATTAAATCTCATGAGTCTTCCAAATATCTTTAAAAAAAATATATATACTTAATTTTTATTTTATCATTGAAAAAAATAACATTCTACAAGAATGTATATTATTATTTGTAGGTGATAATCGCATTGTTCGACGAAGCCTTGTCAATAACAAAGAAGTCGTCTTGCCGGTTCGTGAAAAGATTAGTGGTAAATAGAAACTTTGAAATCTTGAAAATTATAGTAATAAGTCTGCATTTTTTTAACTGAAATTGATTTTAGGAACTATAACAACACTTTCGTCAAACGAATTACAAGCTGAAAAGGAAAATAGGTCTCATAATGAGAGAGACAAAATCGCAAAGTCTACATTAAATTACGATGACGAGGAACTTTTAATTTTATTAGTTCAAGAACGAAGGCCCCTGTGGGATTTTACTATTCCATTAGAACAGCGATGTCAACGCATAACAAAAAAACTCTGGGATGAAGTGTCAGAAACATTGAGAGGTAAAAAAAGCGTTAAAAACATTCACGGTTAAAATATTTAAAGAAAAATTTTATTTACAGGTAAACTTAGTGGTGAAGAAGCAAAAAAAAATTTAAAAATTTACATGACGCCTATAGACGAATAATAAATACTGAAAAACGCCCTAGTGGGTCGGCTAGACCTCTCCCTACAAAGAAATGGCACCACTATGAATCCATGGAGTTTTTGCGTGACTTATGTCTTGTCAAAAAGTAAAAATTATATACAGTATTTTAATTATATACACTTTTGAATTGTTTCCTTTTTAATTTATAATTTTTATATTTTTAGGGGAAAAGTTTCTAATATTGACGCTATTGATGTCGATGACTCTGCGAGTAACATTGGCGAATCAATAAATGATGATGCAACTTGTGATGGCCCATCAGAGGCATCAGGTACTTGATATTAATATCTATTTTGAATGTTTTATGCTAAAGTGGTTTTCACCGAAACTAGAAGTATAAGAATAATCAGTGTTCTATAATGAATGATGAAAGATTTTGATTACTCTATCAATAATCAAAATATAATAATAATAAACCAATAAACTACAGGTACAACAACTAAAAAGAAGAAGACCTCGGGACAGCAGTCCGATGCATTAGATAGAATTGCCGATTCACTCTGTCGACCATCAACTCCACTTGTATTACCACCAGCACCCAAATGTGATGAAATTGATTCGTCATTAGCAGTAATCGGATGGAGGTTAAGACAAATGAATCCAACACAACAATTACATGTCATTCAGCAAATGATGAACCTAACTTTTGATGTACTCACAAAAAATTAAGTTTTATTATTTTTTTAAAAGCATACATCTGTTACATTTTTATAATAAAGTTTAAATCAACTCCACTGATATTTTATAATTTATTATACATTTTCAGACAAGTTAAATTGCATATATACAATTAATGAATGAGTATAAGAACTAACAATGATAGAATTGACTTGGTATGGCACCTTCACTATTAAAATATTTACAGAATTCTTCGCGAATTTGCATCGCTTGACGAGAACTATTATTAGAACCGCACTGAGTTATGTTTTCTAATGCACTATTATCCGTGCAATTTCTCCAAGAACCTGGAATAAAGCCGTCATCACTCTCTCGATCAATTAGTGTTGAAGTAACATATTGATTTTCTTCAATATCCATCTGACGAATCCAATTATGGAGGCATATAATGGCTTTAACAATTGAAATTGTCTTTTCTATACTACAATTGATTGGTCGCTTCAAAATTCTCCATTGACTGACTAAAATACCAAATGTATTTTCGATTGTTCTCCTAGCTCGACTCAATCGATAGTTATAAATATTTCGCTCGTCGTTTAAACCGTCTTTTCCTGGATAAGGCCGGAGTAAATAATCTGACAATTGAAAGGCTTCATCGCCCACTAGAACATATGGTAAAGGAGGTCCACCTGGGCTGAGAGGTTCTGGTGCAGGTACGTTCATTTCCTTTGATGCAAATTTTAGACCCATCGTTGAATCTCTAAAAATACCACCGTCACTGCGACGACCGTAGGCTCCTATATCAACGAACGTGAACATATATTGTGCGTCACAAATTCCGAGGAGCACAATACTGTGAGTCTTCTTATAATTATAATAAGATGAGCCTGCTTTAGGTGGACACTAGAAAAAGAATAATCATTTATGCATCAAACTTATAATCTCCAATGATGAATGTAGTATTGATCAGTAACATTACTTCAATAATAACATGTTTGCCGTCAATTGCGCCTACGCAATGATTGAAATCCCATTTCTCTTCAAATTCTTTAGCAAGGTGTAGCCATTCCTCTGTTGTTTTTGATGGTGGGATCACTTTCTGACGAATACAGTTCCATATAGCATCGCATGTTTCACCTATAACGTGGCTTATTGTTGAAACTCCAGCGAGAAAGTGATATGACATTGAATGCATCGAATCACCAGTTGCTAAATATCTAAAAATATTAATATCAAATATAATTATTTTTGAATTCATAATGTAATGCACGAAATAAGGACAAACAAACCTCAATGTTATAGATAGTCGCTCTGCAGGAGGTAACGGTTCTCTAATTGCCGTTTGTTTAGTGATTGCAGGTGCCACTAAGTGTAACAATTCTTCAAATTGCATAACTGTCATGCGATAATAGTTTCGAAAATTTTCTGGAGTTAATCTTGGAACAGATGCGTAGTAAAAACCATGTTCACGTCGTCTTTTAAATAATGGATCAATCCAAAATCTCTTTTTTTATATTTTTTTTTTAACTTTGCAATGTATACAGCGACTATTAGTTTATTTCGTCGACGTTGCTCTTCATTTTTATTATAAATAATTGTAGCAACTTGACAGGCCCACTCGTGATATCTTTCTTGATATGACATGTTGGACACACACAATGTAGAAATTTACTTTTTTGTGTGTTCTTACTTGGAACACGCGTAGTAAAATATTGGCATTGAAACTCCTTCGTAGTCTGATATTCAGGGCCCCTCAAGAAGAAAAAGAAGGGATACGCGTCGTCAACCTGCCCGAGGAGCTTTGAGGTTATTTAACGATTGAAATTTATTTTACACAACACCTAGGTTATGTTTTTTTTCTTTCTGTCGCTGCTTTCCGTTCACACAAGCGACGGTTGAAATCAGTGATATATAAAATCACGTGACTCGTCTGTCGCTGAATATGAGCAACAAGCGACACCATGAACACATACCTTTAATCATGAACTGTAAGTATGCAGAAAGATAGCGACTTTTCAGTTTGAAAAATTTCCCCATGGACAGAATCAAAGTCCTTGGGTGTACATACGATTCCACGGAATCATGTAATGCCTGTTCTACAATAGCAGTAAACACAAGACCGTAAGGTGTACCAATAACGGAACGGATTTTTCACCACTGCCAGTACTGGCAGTTATATCGGAACACAGCCATGATAGACCCCCAGGTTAAGGCTGTGTTCCGATATTAACTGCCAGTACTGAAAATGTATAGTATATGTGACGTGAACTATAAATTTTCAGTACTGCCAGTAAAAACGGAACACAGCCTAAGTTAAACCACTGCGCTCGCAAACGCTATTGGATCCACGCACAACTAGCAACATGGCGATGTTGTAGTCATCATAGGTTTGTTCGAGTTGTTTGAAATTCCCAAAAATGTTTGCACTCGAGATGAGATAAATATATATTCGATCGTAAGAAAGAGAGAGACGACAAAGAAATTAATTCAAAAAGGGCAGCACTTTGACTATATAAATATAGTCAAAGGGGCAGCAACACGAACAAGCCTCATATCAAAGATGCCGACACCGAGTCGACCTACTGTTCTTTCTTATACTGTGGTGTCACTGTGTTACTAGGCGCACTATAAAGGGCCTCACACATAAAATGCATAACATAACATAAGCATAACATAAGACCAATGGATCAATGAACATCCAGCATAAAGTCGCCATATTGATTTACATAACATTTTCATTGGTCCATCGGTCATAGGCTCAATGCACACAGGACGCGTCAACGCGTTACGCGTAGCGAATAGCCAATCATTTTTTCGTTTTTATGACAAGAAATAAGAAAGCAAAAGAATGATTGGCTATTCGCCACGCGTAACGCGTTGACGCGTCCTGTGTGCATTGAGCCTTATGTTATGCTTATGTTATGTTATACATTTCATGTGCAAGGCCCTTAAGGGCCTCGCACATGAAATGCATAACATAACATAAGCACAACATAAAACCGACGGACCAATGAAAATGTTATATAAATCAATATGGCGACTTTATGCTGAATGCTCATTGGCCCATTGGTCTTATGTTGTGCTTATGTTATGTTATGCATTTTATGTGCGAGGCCCTTTAACTTAATTTTAAGTGGAAGGTTGAAGGCTTGATTTTGCACTATGGTCAAACTGTCCCATCCCTGCTGAATTATTGGAGACAGGTGTTGTTAAAAAAAGAACAATCACGTAAACAAGAAATCGTTAATATTGGTCAATATGGCGGTCCCTTCGGTTTCACTAAATACACGAAATAAAAAACACTTTTTAGGCGTACCAGCACCCCTAGGATATGTCGCCGGTGTTGGTAGAGGGTATGTTTTTAATTAATATAATATCTACAAATATTTGTTTTTAACTGTCAATTGTAATGTATTATTACAACCATGATACGCGTTATTAACCTCACTTTCTGTTTATTAGAGCGACGGGATTTACAACACGATCTGATATTGGCCCTGCTCGTGATGCCAATGATGTTTCGTAAGTTGAAAAAGCTATACATTATACAAGTAAGAAAATGTGGGCCATACAAATTATAGTATGTAATAACTTATTCTGTATATAGAGATGACAGACACGCTCCACCTACAAAACGTGCAAAGAAGAAGGAAGAGGAGGAGGAAGATGAGGAAGACTTGAACGACTCGAATTATGATGAATTTTCAGGATATGGCGGTTCTCTTTTCAGCAAAGTAAGTAAAATTATCTCTGTTTAATTTCAGATATTCAAGATTATTTATTTTACCTTTAGCATCCTATTAATTTTTAATAATAGGAAGACAACAAATTTCACATATACTCTGTTTATAATAAGAACATACCCAAGTCTATGCATATGGATAGCATTGTGGGGAGAGCATAGTGTCTTAGTACTGTAAATGTAAATATGTCATGCTTGGGTTTATAGTTAAAAAATTAAACAAGTAAAATCTCTACACTTCAATGTGATTAAGTTGAAATCCTAATTTAAATTATACAACTGGATGTTTATGATTTACAAAATAATTAAATCCATAATACTAACATATCATATTTTTATTAAAGATTGTTTCTATAATTGAGTTTTATAGTAATAATGATATACAAAGCAATAATGTGTCTAATGAGTTAATGAACTTCTTACTTAACAAATAAAAGGCAAATAAAATTTGAAATTTTTGAGTTTTAGTGTTATGATATCATGTTTTGGTTTTTGATGAAAGTTTATGAAGTAAACACAAATAAAAATCATTGAAACACTCAATGCTTTTTGCGAATTTAATCTATTATGTTGTTCTTTAATATGTAACATCTCAGACAAAAATTAATGCTAATATGTCAAATCAATACTTTTATGCTACCTATTGCTAAAGAAGCAATATATGGGCCTGAACAAGAGGCGTTCTTCTATGGGCCAACGTGCATGAAATGCATGAATTTTTATCTGTGCTGGGTATGTTTTTAAAGTGAACAGAGAATTTGTAATATCTGATAATATTGATAAACTGTTGCTAGAAATGTGATAAAACCTGCTAACATACTATGCCAATAAATTAGTGACAGAAATCAAACAGGATTTTCAACTCTGCTCCATTTCTGTTGCCAGTCTGCCATCAGATTGCCTGAGTGCACATATTCTATTTGATTTCTGCCTTGGTTTCTAATTCTGCTGTGAAATCATGTTGACAGGTTGTATCAACAGAATGTCTAATGCAGATGCAATTGATGCCAAATAATTTGCTAAAATTATTAAAACAAAAAAATTTTATTTGATTAAAAAAGAATTATTTATTTATACTTTTTTAACTAAATATTTATTTGAAACAAATTAATGATTTGATTTAAAAGAGACATTTTTTAAATCGAAAAACATATATATTTGCTTGACAAAAGAAACTAATAATTACAATTAAAAGACAAATGTTACAATAAAACAAAGAAATATTTACCTTGTTGAAAAATTTTTTTATTAAACTTAAAAGAATAATGTCCAGAATTAAATAAATTTGTTATTTAAATTTTAAAAAATGTTATTTTAAAAATCGGAATATTTTTAAGCCTTTTCATATCAACATAGTGTTTAAAATATTTAAATAAAAATATTTGGTTCAATTATAAACTGCTAGACACAGATATTTGCATTAGTATAATATTTATTATATTGTAGCGCAAGTATCTATGCAAGTACTAGGGGCGGTGTAACACTGTAAATGAATCAGGGCATGAAGGCGTTATTTTTTTTTTTAGGGATACCTAATGCCGCATATATTGTACACAATAAAAAGAAATACTTTTTTATTGTAAATTCCGGAATTTACCATTGCTGCGAATTAGATTATTTGAAATATATCTGCTTTTTGACATTAGTTTTGAATTTTGTAATAGTACCAGTTGTTTTTTCTTCCATTGCCATTGTCATTGATAAATAAATAATAGCGTTTTTTATTGATCTTGATTTTTAGAAGTTTCTGAATTTTATCATTAATTTTAAATCATGTTGAAGGATTTTGTAATTTTTTTTTAAAGAACATGTAAATAAAAACAAAATAGAAGTTACATTATTTACATTAATAATTTCGTTTTTAATTTACGCGAGATTTGTGGTAATTCACATAAATTATTTTATTCTAAAATTAAATTATCTGATTAATTTATTTTACTTTAAAATACTTCTTCTGGCGCCCAAGCGCACACATATCTAGAGTGCTGATTTAATTATTACATGGAAGTGCCGAATAGCATCGCCCCTGCCTGTGTTTACTTGTGTACTTGTGTACTGTTAGAATACTTTATTTTTATTTCAGAACTCAATTTTGGGATTCATATTCAAAATATTACTTCATTATCACTTTATAAAAACATGATTAATTCTTAAATACACAAGGGGGTCAGAGAGATTCTGTATGAAGTTTCGAACGCTTGCAGTGTGAAGATGGAATGAGATAGGAGGTTCGGACCAAAGGGTAAAAAAAGTTTGAAATCTTTTTCGATTGATATGGTTAATCAACTTTTTTTAATTAACTAGAATTTGAGCGGCACGGCACCAAAGTTTTGTTGGAACTAACATTGTGTGTGAGTGAAACCTTTTTGTGAGTAATTTTATATAAAAAAAACCGGATAAAACACATTCAAATAAATTCGTTTGCGTATGTTACTCGCATATACTCTGTCTAAAGTTACAATACTATCTAGTGCTGCGGAAAAGGAAATTTCCGCGTAGAGTCCGAAATATATCATGAAACATCAATTTTCAATTTTAGACACCTTAAATTAATAAAAAATACCTCATATTTGCCTTGTTACATAAGTATATTTTTTAATAGGAATGACAATGTCATAATTTTCTTTGAAAGTATGACACTTTAGCTTTAAAACGCTGTATTTTAAAGTCCTTAAAAGTTTTTGCGAAAATATGATTTTTTAAAGGAAAATGGATTTTTGAACAATTTTTTATTTTTGCTTAATGGTTTTTCCTTTATAACTTCACAATAAATCATTTTTCGGCAATGTCGTTTGTCACATTTCTGAGATTCTGAACTTTTATTTAAAAAAAAGTTATTAAAAAATATTGATTGAAACCAAAGTTATAGCTTCTTAAAGTTGAAAAAGTCTCCCAGACCCGAAAATGTGTTTACGTATTTTACGAGATCGGTGTGTTTAAGGGTTAAAAGTGACGCGTAAATAGTGTAAACGTAGTAATTGGCTAAGTTTATACGTTCTGATTTACGCCGGAATTATAACATCGATGCTATAAAACTGGCCAATCATAAGTATTCTTCTGAAGAATGGAATAACTGTGATTGGCTAGTTTCATAACTTTGAATGTTATTAAACCCGATTAATGGTACCGTGTAAACAGACTGTATGATAGATGAAGTAATGTTACTTCATCAAATGTTAATTCATTATTAAGTGATGACGAAGTAATGTTTTGAATATGAAATTCAAAATTGGACTCTGAAGTAAAAATAATATTTTAACAGTATTTTAGTTAGTAGTTTAACAGTATTTTAGTAAGACAGGTATTTACACTAGTGTGATCCTATAAATTATGAATGTTGCATTATTGTGAAGACATCAATTTGCCAATAAATGTAGACTCTACAGTTGCTACTAGAGAACCTCTAGGAGAAAAAATTGCCAAGGGGGGTTACTTGATCGACTTTGTGATTGGCTGGCACCAATGTGCAGATTTTGCATTGCGACGTCAATGTGTCGACGGGCTTTGTCGCGAGGAACCATCGGTGGTTCCGCGTGATGCATGCCGGCTAACGCATTGACATCGCAATGCAAAATTGCACATGATGCCAGTCAATCACAGAGTCGATCACATGATTCTTCTTAGCGATTCTCTCTTCTAGAAGTTCTTTAGTTGCTATAAACTTGATAGTAAAACATGATACGATTATGAGCAACATGCCAGCAACAATATAGACACGTTGCTATCAATGCTATCTAGGCAAACTGCCATCATATATGTTGAAATCTGCTAGCAATCTATAGGTTACTGACATTTGATTATCATAGGTAATATTACAGATAATAATATTCTGATAATATGTCAGGATCCTTATGATAAAGATGACGAGGAAGCAGATGCAATTTACGAAGCTATTGACAAACGAATGGATGAAAAACGCAAGGAGTACCGAGAGAAACGCCTCAGAGAAGAATTGGAACGCTATCGCCAAGAACGGCCCAAGATTCAACAGCAGTTTTCAGATCTAAAAAGAGAGTTAGTTCACGTAACTGAAGACGAATGGAAAAACGTTCCCGAAGTGGGGGATGCTAGAAATCGTAAACAGCGTAATCCAAGAGCGGAGAAATTCACCCCGTTGCCGGATTCTGTCCTAGCGAGAAATTTAGGAGGTGAAACATCCACTAGCATCGATCCGTCTAGCGGTTTGGCCTCTATGATGCCAGGCGTAGCAACACCCGGGATGTTAACTCCCACAGGAGATCTCGATCTCAGAAAGATTGGACAGGCGCGAAACACATTGATGAATGTCAAGCTAAATCAAGTTTCTGATTCTGTGGAAGGCCAAACTGTTGTTGATCCAAAAGGATATCTTACAGACTTGCAAAGTATGATACCTACATATGGTGGTGATATAAAGTAAGGATTATTATTTATATTTAATTATAAGGAGGTTCTCCAGTTTTTTCCTATATAATTAAGAACTAGATTAAATTTTGAAAATAATTTCACGATTAATGTATAGGCATTTCTGAATTTCTTCGTATTGTTTGACTGTATAATTTTCTTTAAACTTAAAATATTTAATTAAACTTTCTAAAATAGTATTGAAAGTCTCATGGTAACGAGAATTTTAAGTAATTGCAAACACAATATAAAAAGTTTGAAAAATTATAAGAAAGAATGACATTTTTGAAAAGGTTCTCTAGTTTTTTTTTTATATAGTATAAAAATTTCTTAAATATTTGAGAATAAGTTTATGATTAATATATAATATATAAACATTTCTAACTTTTTTGACATTTTTTGACGTTTTTTTTTAATAATTTTTTAAATTAACATTGAATTTTATGGTAAGGTGTTTTACTCGCAAACAAAATATAAGAATTTTGAAAAAACTATATTTATAAAAAAGACTGGTGTTTAAGAACATTTTGCTTTAAAAAAATAAAGCTGTATTGTGTTATTTTTGTGTGACAAATGTTCATGAATTATACAATTCTCTTTAAACATGACATTACTAATTAAAACCAGATAATGTTGCTTGATATTATATTTAAATTATTATAAATATTTCTTTTTCAATATTTTTTACGTCAATATTTATCAACGTGTTATAAGCAAATATTTTTAAATATGAAATTATTTTTATTGCTTAAATTTTCATTATTATATTGAAGATGGTAATACCAAAAGCTCTTTTGTTTTAAAAGATATGTATGAACGTCATGTGAATTTCCTTCACTTTTTAAACTGGGAAACCTTAAAATTTTATAAATACTTAATACAATTTCTTTATTTTTGTATATAGCGACATTAAGAAAGCCAGATTATTATTAAAATCAGTTAGGGAGACTAATCCTAATCATCCTCCCGCGTGGATTGCGTCTGCGCGTTTAGAAGAGGTGACTGGAAAGGTTCAAGCGGCTAGAAATTTGATAATGAAGGGTTGCGAGGTAAATCCCACTTCCGAAGATCTATGGTTGGAAGCTGCGAGACTGCAGCCGCCAGACACAGCGAAAGCGGTAATAGCGCAATCAGTACGCCACATTCCAACATCCGTTAGAATCTGGATAAAAGCCGCAGACTTGGAGACAGAAGTAAAAGCGAAACGCAGAGTATACAGAAAGGCATTAGAGCATATCCCGAACTCAGTGCGATTGTGGAAAGCGGCCGTCGAATTGGAAGAGCCAGAAGACGCACGTATCTTGCTCAGTCGTGCGGTTGAGTGCTGTCCGACTAGTGTAGATTTGTGGCTCGCTCTCGCTAGATTGGAAACTTACGATAATGCGAGAAAAGTCTTAAACAAAGCTAGAGAGAATATCCCGACTGACAGACAAATCTGGACTACCGCCGCGAAATTGGAGGAAGCAAACGGCAATAAGCACATGGTGGAAAAGATCATCGAACGTGCTATATCTTCATTGAGCGCAAACGGGGTAGAAATCAATAGGGAACATTGGTTTAAGGAGGCTATGGAAGCTGAAAAAGCGGGAGCAGTACACTGCTGTCAAGTGATCGTTAAAGCCATTATCGGATATGGAGTAGAGGAGGAGGACAGGAAGCACACTTGGATGGAAGATGCAGAAACTGTGAGGCTCTTTGTAGTTTTTATACATATAGAAATAAAATGGGGGTTGCTATATCAATTAATGAACAAACAAGAAATTGAACGATAAACAAAAACAACCTAATATAATTATATTTTTAAGTAAAAGATATTTTAATCAAATTGGTATGAAAATTAAATTTAAAAATTATGAATTAGTTTGCAATTCATTGTTTTGAAATATTAGAGGAGAAGGTGATATTATAGACTGTATAAGTATTATGAGCACCTTTATTATCTTCATTATCAAATGACGAATTGCTAATAATTACTTATGGAATTATTTGTTTGTAACCTGTGCTACCAAAAGTGGCGCTAATATGTTAATACATAATAACTGACAATTATTTAAGGTATTTTTATTTTTGAGCATTTCGAAACTTTTTCAAGATTTTAACACTTAATTACACATATTTTTTATTGTTTTTAAACTTGAGCGTATTATCACACGAATGTATATGAATGTATCGGGCAGATCCCGATAGCACACGGGACCTATAGCACTTACAGCAGCCGATGCCTAGAGTTTTTCCGTTGGTTGGGTTAGATAAGTCAAAATGATTGGTTGGTGGGCTATCGCACCGTGCGCTATCGGATCCCGTCCGAATATATTACACTCAAATGTTTTTTTATTATTTAACTTTTCATTTTGTTATACATTTTGAGCTATACAAACTTATTCAATAACATTTTATTACAAACTATTACGAACTTATTCAATAGCAGTTTATTAATGTGGATATACGAGGTGTGTTCAAAAAGTATCGCGAATTTTGTGTTTTTTCAAAAATTATTTATTTATTCATGAATATCTATTTTGTCCCCTTCAAAGTAATCCCCATGAGATATTATACACTTGTGCCAACGGTTTTTCCAATCTTCGAAGCACTTCAAAAAATCATTTTTTTTTATCTTGTTCAGCTCCTCCTTCGATGCCGTCTTTATCTCGTCAAGCGTAGCGTAACGTCGTCCTTTCATGGGCCTCTTCAGTTTAGGGAACAAGAAAAAGTCACAGGGGGCCAGATCTGGGGAATACGGTGGCTGCGGCATCATTAGTGTGTTGTTTTTGGCCAAAAAGTCGCAATTGAGCAATTGAGCAATTGAGCAATTTTGGTACGAATTTCGCGGCGACCCGTCTCATGCCCAAATCATTGATAAAAATCGAATGGCACGAGCCAATCGATATGTTTAGGTCCTCAGCAACTTCTCTAACGGTGATTCGACGATTGGCCAATACCATTTTCTCCACTTCATTAATTTTTTCGTCTGTTGTTGAAGTGCTCGGGCGTCCGGCACGCTCTTCGTCGTTCACATCTTCTCGGCCTTCTGAGAACATTTTGTACTACCGATAAACGTTGCTTCGGTCCAAGGTAGCTTCTCCGTATGCCACAGTCAACATTCGGAATGCATCCGCGCACTTAATTTCGTTTTTCACACAAAATTTGATACAGGTTCTTTGATCCATTTTTTTGAATAGGTAAAAATCGAAGACGATCCAAAACACGTGCAAGCAAAGCAGCTGTCAACAATTAAGTGAACATTCAAAATGGCCGAGCTTGTCGGCATAAGTGAGAGACATGAGTACCAACATAACGCCACAAAAAGATCGAAATTCGAATATACGTAACCCGCGAAAATTCAAAATTCGCGATACTTTTTGAACACACCTCGTAGAAGCATGCTAGTAATATGAGTATCATTGAGATTTTTATATTGAAATTATTCTTCAATAAATTGATTGTTACTTTACAAGGGCTGTATTCAGAAACATTTAAGATATTATTGTATTCTTGTTTAATGTTAAACAAGATATTTCTAATGTTTCTGAACACAAAAAATTCTAAACTATGGAAAATCATATAATTTTATATAAATTACTGTATCTTTTAAATAAAACCAATTTTTTCATTTATTTTCGAGATAGCCTATATTATCACTGCTGTTCCTCTTCAACTCATTATGCAGTGTCTTTATATTTTTATAAATCTCAAGTAATAAATATTTTTTTGAATCTAGAATTTATTAAACAACATTATGATGAATATAATCGTTAAGTTTAAATATAAAATATTATTAACAAAGTTGTTGAATAACATTAAATGAGTATCCATAATATTACTTTTTCTATTATTTTAATTTTTTTTTAATCATTCACTGATGATTGATAGCAAGGTGCTATAGTAACCTCAATATTAATATTGAAAATTAATTCTAATATTAAAAATTATTCATGCTGATAAGGAGAACTTGGCAGTCTCTGATCACTGATTTTAATAAAATTTTATGTGTGTAGTATTTACTCATACTTTTACTACAATAAAGCTACAGGACCCACTATTCTTGAAAAAGTATTTCTAGTACCTATAATACTGTTATGGAAGAGCATTTGTCGAATTAGTGGTGTAGTATCTGCGATAAGACGTTGACTATGCTCAAAATTACAAGGTTTGATTCCTAAAGTACTAGATGTATAAGTGAATACTACACACTCATAAAAATTTTATTAAAATCGGTGACCAGAGACTGCCAGTTTTCCCTTGTAAGAGATATGTTGTTTGCAGTGCGCCCAGCAAGGAGCGTTGGAATGCGCTAGAGCTATTTATGCATATGCTTTAACAGCCTTTCCTAGCAAAAAATCAATTTGGTTACGCGCCGCTTATTTTGAAAAGACATATGGCACGCGAGAATCTTTAGAAACCTTGCTACAAAGAGCAGTCGCTCATTGTCCCAAAAGCGAAGTGCTTTGGCTGATGGGTGCTAAATCAAAGTGGCTGGCCGTAAGTAAATCCTATAATTTTAATTACATTTTATTTAATTCTTTTATTTTTACTCCTTTTTCTCTTAATTTAATTTTATTTTTTCCAGGGCGATGTGCCAGCAGCTAGAGGTATTTTATCTCTTGCATTTCAAGCTAATCCAAATTCTGAAGAGATTTGGCTCGCAGCAGTAAAGCTTGAATCTGAAAATTCGGAATATGAGAGAGCACGACGTTTATTGGCAAAAGCTAGAGCGTCCGCTCCGACGCCTAGAGTGATGATGAAAAGTGCTAAATTAGAATGGGCTCTTAATAATCTTGATGCGGCATTGCATCTATTAAAAGAAGCTCTAGAAGCTTTTGACGATTTCCCTAAATTATGGCTAATGAAAGGCCAAATTGAAGAACAGCAAGGTTATTTGGACAAAGCGATAGATACTTATAATCAAGCGGTAAACAATTTTCTTTAACAATTTTCTAATTTAATAATGTAAGTGTAAAATTATTACATTTTTTTTTATACTTATAGATAAAAAAATGTCCACATTCGATACCTTTGTGGCGTCTATTAGCGCGATTGGAACACAAGAAAAACCAAGTGACTAAAGCGCGGTCGGTTTTAGAGAAAGCAAGACTTAAGAATCCTAAAAATGCTGAGTTATGGTTGGAAGCTATACGAAACGAATTGAAAAACGGTGGCGCACGCGATATGGCGAATACATTGATGGCTAAGGCTTTACAGGAATGTCCCACATCCGGTTTACTTTGGGCAGAGGCAATTTTCATGGAACCACGACCTCAACGAAAAACCAAAAGTATCGATGCTACTAAAAAATGTGAACATGATCCACATGTTCTTCTGGCAGTATCGAAGTAAGTTTTCCCTTAAATTTTACTTAGAATATAAAAGAATTAGTAAATATAAAAGGAATATAAAAGCATAGTTATTACATGGAGTATAAGAAATTAAGTACTTTTTTATATTCTTTAAAAAAATGTTCAGTTCTTTCCTTCCCTTTTTTTCTTCCTTCTTTTTCTCGGTCGTTTTTCTTTTTGAAATGATATGAATCTATGATTTTTTCATTACAGATTATTTTGGTGCGAGCACAAGATTTCGAAGTGTAGAGATTGGTTCAATAGGACGGTTAAGATAGATCCAGATTTAGGAGATGCTTGGGCATATTTTTACAAATTTGAATTGTTGAATGGTACAGAAGAACAACAAGACGATGTAAAGAAGAGATGTATCGCCGCGGAACCTCATCATGGTGAGAATTGGTGCAAAGTTTCCAAAAATATAGCAAATTGGTGTTTGAGCATAGATCAGATCTTGATATTAGTTGCAAAAGAGTTACCCATTCCTATATAAAATAAAAATTAATATGATGTGAATCATAATGCAAGTATTATAATCATAGTTTATGTACATAAGTTTATAAATAAAATTGAAGTTCCAATAAATGTTGTATTTTTGCTCTCAGTAAGTCATTTATGTATAAAACGTCTATAATAAGTAAAATTAGATATTTCGAAAGAAAATTATATTGATTGCTAATTTATAAAATTTGGTTCAACATACATTAACATAAAATTTCTTATAGTTTCTAAGTAGTCGCCGCGGCCACATTAAAATTGTACTATTATAAGCAAGAAATTACACCTTACAGTTTCTTACGTGCTATTTGTAAATAAAAATAATTTGGATAAAACAAAATAATGAGATTGCTGTTGAAAGTAGTGAAAAATATATTTTTACGTATAAAATTTAAAGATAACTTGCGGCCTATTTTTACAAATTGGATAAATACGAAATACCCAGCAAACGAAAATGCAATAAAAATTAAATTTATTTCGACGTTTTCAAACGCGCGCTTCAGATTTTTCGAATTTATTTGAAAAAAAATATTATTTTCCAAAAAATAATATAATATGGAGATGAATTCATCCGAACATGATCGGCTTATTTCGTATTTCAATTTATTTGAATCCAAAAATAATATAGCGACGATACAAATCGTGGTGGGAATAGACATGTCTATTCCCACCACGATATAAATGCTTTGAAGCAGAAGGGCCCCATCACAGAACATATACTATGAGAAATGAAAGCTCTGTACTTAACATGGGAAACAAAAAAGCACTGCCATCTGGTAGTGAAGTGGGAAATTAAATGGATTGTAGAAGGGGGGTCAAGGGAGTCTTCAGAAAAGAGAATAGAAGAAGCTTATTTATGCAGACAATAACCATTAACCTATGCCGGAACCGGTAAAGTTCATTATTAGGATTTCAATCCTTCTGTTTACCGAGGTCTCAATAAACAGTAGCCTTGAAATTCTAGTATTGAACTTTACCAGATCCTGTATAAGTTAAATGTTATTGCCTGCATAAACCATCCGTTAAGGGCCTCGCACATAAAATGCATAACATAACATAAGCACAACATAAGACCCATGGGCCAATGAGCATTCAGCATAAAGTCGCCATATTGATTTACATAACATTTTCATTGGTCCGTCGGTTTTATGTTGTGCTTATGTTATGTTATGCATTTCATGTGCGAGGCCCTTTAAGGACCTCGCACATGAAATGCATAACAGAGCATAAGCGTAGCATAAAGCTTTTGGACCAATAGGAATCTTATGTAAATCAATATGGCGACTTTATGCTGAATGCTCATTGGTTCATCGGTCTTATGTTGTGCTTATGTTATGTTATGCATTTCATGTGCGAGGCCCTTTACTCTGCATTGTTGGAGAGACCAGTTCATCAATGCTACCACACGAAAATCGAGTGAGCAGATGCTCACTCTTACCAACTTACATCAAGGCGTTTTCTGATTGGTCATTTTAACTCCCACTTTCAAGTGGGCCCCACTTTCCGTGTTACCGGAAACCGCTATATTAGTTTCACCCCCGTGGGCCCCATTTGGACATGAGTGATAGGATACAGAGACCATTCACAGTGACTAAGTTTCCACCGAGGATTCGAATAGGGTCAGAGTTGTGTCAGAGTCGGGTTAGCTCTTCTTCTTATGGTTATTGGCACCCGTTCCCACGCCAACGAACTGGGAGCGATGCGGCCATTCTTCTAGTGAAAATAAATCAGTAAAAATCCCTGTGGGAGTTCTGGATCACGCAGAGGTTCTTGAATAGGAACAAAATGCAGTTGGTAATCGTAATCATGTTGAGAGGTTGACTATAAAATTGATGTCCCCAGGCGAAATGGAGCAGTTGGCAATTATGAAACATAACCGAGCGGGAGGGACGGGGGGGGGAGTTTCAAATGTGTAGATTACAAGATTTCAAAAAGGAGAGGAGGAGATGACAAAGTTTAGCGCATGGAGTAATGAGGATATGAAATATGCTGATAGGAGAGTTTGGAAATTCAGTTTTTAGATAATTGATAAGAGGCCTGGCTTTTTCTTTATAGAGAGGACAATAAAAAATGACGTGATTAATATCTTTTTTTCCTTCTCCGCAACTGCAGTATTGAATGTTTTTACGATGCAGGCTAAAGGCAAGGTTGTAGTGGTCGTTTCTTATTCTATTAACAACAACAATCTCCTCGCGGCGAAGATTCATTTTATGGAACCAAGGATTTTTATTAAACTTTAGGTATAATCGGCCGTACATTTTGCCTTTACTTCTGAAAATATTCTCTAAAAATGCTTGATTTTTTTGGTTCTTGACTTTGGAAGCTTCAATAAAGAAGTCTGAGTGCGGTGTTTGGAAATGGACTCTGTTCTCGTTGCGAGCCGCTTTCTTTGCTACTTGGTCAGCTACCTCGTTGCCACTGATTCCTTTGTGTGCTGGAATCCATACAAATGCGATTTGAAAGCCATTAATCTGAGCATGGTAAGAAGCGTGTCTAAGCTTAGCAATGATATGATTGAAGCAATTGCTTTGATAGTTTTTGAGGGCTTGTAAGAGGCTAAGAGAGTCGGTGAAAATGACCGTTTTTCTCCACAATCTATTGGTAGCAAGAAGTACGGCTTGTAGGGCCGCTCAGGCTTCAACGGAAAATATAGACGTGCCTGCAGGCAGCTTATGTTGGATTTTTAGGCCGACAAAGGGCGCATATACTCCAGCTCCAACAGTGTCCCTTTGGTTCATGACAGAGCCATCCGTAAAGATCTGTAGAAAGTCGCTGAACTCGTTGTTAACAAGTTCCAATAAAAAAGGCTGGACCGCTTGTAGGGTCTCTCTGCACGGTAGATGAGCAATCTTATCGACAATATTTGGGATGTGCAAGCAAGCGTCGTAGTCAACATTGATGCCCGGACAAATTCCAATTCGGAATATGTTGCGGCAGTTGCCAACAATTCTTAAGAAGCAGCCAAAAAGAGGAAACCTGGCAGCGACCTTGTTGTAGGCTGCGGGATCCATGGACTCGACAGTATGTTTCAGCCTGGAGAGATGATGATATACCAGGCCCTCGGGATAGGCGTAGATTTTGTAGGAGTATTTTTTGGATATCATAGCAAATCTAGCGCTTATGGTGGGCTTGCGGGCCTCAGCCAGGATAACGTTAATTCGAGTGGATTGTCTAAAACCACACGCGATACGTAGAGCCCTATTCTGCAATCGTTGGAGCTTAGCGAACAGAGTGCGATTACTCGAGAGTGAAAAAACCTGAGCGCCGTATTCAATGGCGCTTCTGAAGAGGCTATAATATAGAGCTAAAAGAGTTTGAGGATGTGCGCCCCACTATGTGCCCGTAAGAGAGGCGATAATGTCTACAATTTTGTTTTCCCTTTTGACATAAGAATTTGAGGTGTTCCTTACCAGACATGGACCTGTCCAGGATTATTCCAAGAAACCGAGTTTTATTTACAATTGCGGCCTCTTCTCCACTGATATGAATAAGGAGGAAAGGAGCGGTTTTCCTACGCCTATCAATGATCATAAGATTAAACTTGGACGGCGCAACATTTAGCCCTTTGGAGTTAAGATATTTTTGTATGTGATTTAGCGCGGATTGAATTTTTCCTCTGGCAGTAGAGACGTTCGCGGAAGCCGTAATGATGGTGATATCGTCAGTGTATTGCAGGATATGAACATCTTTGTGTACTACAGAACCAATGTCACGCAGATAAACATCGAAAAGCAGTGGGTTTAGGGAGGAACCTTGGGGGGTGCCCTTGCGGGTGACGAGGGAGCCAATTAGACTGCTTTGTTTCACAAAGAAATTTTTTTTTTTCGAATAACAAGTTGGCTATAAATTTGCGAGTGAAAGCGGGTACTCCCAGCGCGCGGATGTCCTGAAGCATAATGTTGGGATCGACGTTATCAAACGCCCCTTCGACGTCAATAAAAGCAGCAACTACGGTTTCACCACGGAGGAAACAGTCATGGACATAGCCGAAGAAAGAAACCAAGGCGTCGACACAGGATCTGTGCGGTCTGAATCCAAACTGAAAAGGGGGTAAGAAATTGTGCTTTTCAACGAACCACCTTAGCTTAAAATAGATAATTTTCTCCATAGTTTTGAAAGTGCAAGACATTAGAGAAATCGGTCGAACGCCCCCTCCGTGGGGATTAGGAATGAAGACCACTAATGACTCATGCCATTCTTCAGGAAACACGCCCTGCAAAAACAAATCATTAAAGATTTCAGTAAGGCGAACGATAGCTCGGAGGGAGAGCCTTCAGGATGTGGTAATCAATCTGATCGATGCCAGGCGCAGATTTCTTTTTCATGGACTTAAGAGCAAGGGTGACTTCTTGAATAGAGATTGGTTGATCGAGCGAAAGGCAAAGATTGTTAACAGCAGAATCCTCAATCTGTAATTGAGAGATCGAAGCATTGCCGTCAGAAGTACAGGCGGGTGGGCACAGTTTGTTAATAACTTTTTCCTGCCTAATGGCCAAATCGGCAGTCCTTGAGAGGGAGGATTGCGAGGCAAGACTCCTTTTTTTAAAAGACTTAACTAAACCCCAGACTCTAGGAGTGGAAGTCTTATCATCAAAGAAGGAACAGAAGGCCTTCTATTATTTCCTTTTTCCCTTTTTAACAGCTTGTGACACTGTCTTTGGACCGCGAGGTATTCGCGGAGATTCTCAATAGAAGGCGAGCGCTTATAAGTGTCTAGAGCGGCTTTTCTTTTAGCGGTCACGTCCTTACAATTCTCATTCTACCAAGGGGGAAGAGATTTAGAATTTTTTACTTTAGAGATCCTAGGGGATCTTTTGTTTGGAGGGACGAATTCGTAAATCAGACTATGAATATGTGAAAAAAGCTGGCGATAATCGTCAACTGGATTTGGGGGAGAGCGAACATTCCCAGAACATCGTTCAGGAAGATCTATGGAGCTGAAAAGTTGGTTGAACGTTTTGATTTGTGAGTCGTTAAGAGCAAGTTTGTAAGAGAACCTGCCTAGAGGTAGCCTCCATACCAACCTCAACATAGATCGGGAAGTGGTCGCTGCCCGAGCAGTCGCCCCCGACCCTAGAGGAGCACCGCTAACTGTGAAGAAGCGATGCTTAAATCAATAATGTTTGCGCCCTTAGACTTGTCCTGCATGAGAGTGGTAAGAAAAGTGGAGTTATTTTCGTTAAGCACAACGAAATTTTCATTTTCTAAGACGGAAGCCAAAATTTTACCTGCGCTGTCTTCAAAGTTACAATGACAGAAACCGTGGTGTGCATTTATATCGCCCAAGACCAACATGTACGCATAAGACTGTTGAAGACGGAATAGATCGGCCCAGACAGCTGCTGGCGTCCTCTGAGAGGGGTGCCTATAAGCATTAACAATTAAGATATCTTTATCACGAAATTTAATAGATATGCCCAGTAGTTCGAGCGAAGAGTGTGACAGATAGTCTAGATTAATGTAAGAGCAAACTAAGTGATTACGAACTAAAGTGCAGACACCACTGCTGCCATGGGCAGCAACGTCTTTTCTAAAAATTTGGAATTATTCTCACGAAAGATGAGTATAGTTTTTAAGTAGGAATTCCTGTATGCAAACAACGTCAGCGTTAAGAAAGTGAGGTAGAGTAACAGCAAGCTTATCTTTAAGACCTTTACAATTCCAGTGAATTACGCGGAAGCCTATGGGAAAGTTGAAAACGGGTGTTACAAAATTACACAGAATTGTTGCTGCTTGGGGCGCTGAAGGAATTGAGGAGGGCAGCAAGGTCAAAATTGTGAAAGTCATCAGAAAGAAGTTTTTTGCAAATAAAGGTCATTAAGACTTTAAAGGCACCTGCCAGGTCGCCCTTTAATAGTGTGGGAAAAATTTCAGTGTGGCTGCGTATGTTAAGAAGCTTTGTAGAGTTTTGTGAAAACTGACATGGCCTTGCTCATGCCTTGAGTGGGTGGTATAATCATGCTCACCTGAGTTTCTGATAGCTATTCTATTTCCGGAGAAGTTAGCCGTCCGTTGGGCGCGACCAAGTTTTCATTATGAATTGTATGCGTAGAGTGTCTCGTGTCTGTTTTCCCAGTGTCCTTGCGACCGTGACTGAAATAACTGTGAGCTTCGTTGTTAATGTCCTGAACCCTGCGATCCACAAGGCGTACTCCTGATTGGGATGTATATTTTCGACCAGGCTCATTGCTTGATCCCAAAGCATAGGCATAAGTTCTGCCGTATGATGAAGATTCAGAATCCTCCCAGGAACTCAGCGAGCTGAAAGGATTTTGGCTGTAAAATTGAGCAGAGTTACTGAGAGTTGATGAGCCAGAATTCGCTTGAGACAGGGAAGAAAAGTCTTTGAGACGGTGTCTATCGCTGGAGAGAGAGGTGAGACTTGAGAAGTTATTAATATTAGACTTTAATTTTTTACGAGCCTCAATGGAAGGAATGTTTTCAACAGCGGCTAAAGTCGACACGTTTTTGAAATTCAGCATGTGGACAGTTGGTCGAGGTAGCAAATGAGAGCCTTTGCAGTTGATGCAGAAGGCCGAATTTTTTCTGTAATTGCACGCTTCAGATTCGTTGTGTTTCTCTTTTCTGCAATATAGACAGCGAGCAGCTCCTTTACAAGCTTTGCTAATGTGTCCCGATCTATAACAATTAAAGCAAATGCTGGTGCGGGAATGTATGTGTCCACCTTGAATCTGACATGGAACGGAGAAACATAAGCAGGAAAGGCTTTTCCTTCAAATATTACACGAATGATGCTGGAGGGAACAACTTTTGTTTTGCCGTCAACAGTAATCTTGCGATTCAATCTTATGACTTTTAGAATTTTGTTGCTTGAGCGAATGTTGTCTTCTAGGAATAGCTCGCTGTAATCTGTGGTGATGCCACGAATAACGCCCGACCTAGAGGTTAGGTATGATGGAATAAAAGCTTTATATTGTAACTGCTTTAAAAAGAGAGAAGAAATTAGATTGTTGGCCGCTTGTGCAGATTTTAACACGACCAAGGATTTGCCTCTGCCAATACTTTTTATTTCCAAAACATTTCCGGCGACATTGGTGATAATTCTCGCCATAGTGAGATGATGTGGTGTCACATAGTTTGATTCGCTCGGAATTGCATAAATGTACACTATGAAGGGGCCGAAGTCTTCAGGTGAATAAGTGAGGTTATGGACTTTACGAGAAGATTTACTGCTGCCCGATGATTTAGTGTTGGTGCCCTTATTGCTTCCCTTGGTCTCGACTTTTCTTGACTTGGCGAGGCTTTCGGCCTCCTTACCTGGGGCCAAAATTTGTTCCGTATGACTGCAGGATCTCTTATGCGGGCCTTTTTTCAAATTAACAGAATTGTTGGCTTCCATGAAATCACCATGAGGAAGAGCGGTGGTTCCGTTGGTTGTTATGTTCGGCGTGGTTGATGCAATGGCATTCATGATTTCGTCATTGTCACTGTCGAAGTCCATAGAAGGATCTTGAGTGAAATCGCATTCGCTATCTCCCTTGTCGGAAAAGCACTCGATCGAAACTGTCCCCCCTTGGGGATTACTGATTTGGGAAATGAGAGAGGAGAAAGGAGGACTCCGCTCGGGAGGAAGACCCCTCTTCCCTGACGAGGCCGAAGCCTCGACATTCATGACCGTGCCAGACACGAACGACCGTTATAGTACGCACGGAGATTCGCGTTACCGGATTACGCCCACACGAGAAAAGACGGGCAAGACAAGACTAACGTAATGCTACGCTGCGCGTAAAAGGAGATGAAACTATCTGAATCACTCGATACGACTTGTGAGAGAAACGCCACGCTTGAATCACGTCCACCTCGCACGCCGGTCACACCGCGAATCAAAAGTCTGTGCACGAGAACAACTACGTTGCCGATTGTGATGCAATCGACGGGTACAAAAATATGAGTAACGGACGGACACGTCCAAACTTGTATGCGACCTCAAACGGACTCTCGGGTTAGCTCGTCTGTTTCCACCGGATCAAAATTATGTAGGGTTGCGGCAAGGTTGAATGTTACTAATTGTATACAAGATATCCTAATATACGTTAAAGTTAAGATTATATGTTTATCACAATTGAATGTCATTAAAATGGATCCAAGAACTATAATATTAATTTTACAATACCAAAATAATAAAGCAAAAGTACATATAAACACGCAACACAACGCAACGCAACATGTTTAATGCAACTCAATTTGGATTCATTCTGTTGGCAACGCGATAGTAACCTCGATCGTTTCCATCGAACCCATGGGGGTGACACTGCTAAAATTTACGCGTCTAGATTTTGTCTCACGGGAACATTAAGCCGCTTGGTGGCGCATAAGTCGACCTGCATCCTTACAACGCTTACAACCGATTTGAAAGTTATTGTTTTACTAGAAAATGCAGGTTCAAAAAACACAATTTAATCTTATAAGACCGAATAAAACTTTCTAACAGTTTTAATCGTTTTAATGTTTAGCAGGTCTATGCGTCAGCCAAATCGGTCAAATCAAAGGATGCAGGTAGGAACTAGCGCCTCTTGCGGATTTTTTGATCGTAAGGAGACATTCGAGGGACGTGTAAAAACATAGCGAAGTATAAGCAGTGTCATGCCGTGATCGAACCCCATTTAGCCTCTACCCTAAAATTTTATTGGGTAGGGTTGGGGTAGAGTTTATAGTGGGTGCTTTCCAGCTACGACACTAGCCGTTTGTTTTCTGTTCCTGAATTCCCTGAATTAGTGTGCACTTAAAATGAAATAGATATATATTTGAAAGTTAGTGAAAGCAAGAAGGAACGTTCCAGTGCAGTCTAGTGCAGAAATAGAAAACAAACCTAAGTCGACACTGTGTAACACAGTGTCCATTAGTGTAAGTGAGACAACTAAAATTTTCTCTCTTACACTAATAGACACTGTGTTACACAGTGTCGACTTGTGTCGAAGCTGGAAAGCACCCAGTGTTTCCATCGTAAGAATTCACACTCCAACCCGACTCTGACTCGATTCGAACCCTCGATGGAAACTTAAATATTGGCCGATGCTTAAGGTGTATCCCGACGGAGGAAGAAAATAGCGGAACTCAGAACAGTTACGGAAAGGAGATATAGTGGAAGTCAGCCAATCAGAGCAATTCCGTTTTTGTTTTGTTCCGCTTTTCGACGAGTGGGTTCCCCACGTATAAAGGGTCTCGCACATGAAATGCATAATATAACATAAGCACAACATAAATTCGTATGTACTTGACCGAAGCAAAGCTCCGGATGAAGAAATGACTATTTTAAATCGTTTGTATTTCGTTTGAAGAGTTATGAAGTGCATTTGAAAAGGTTTGTGAGTCCTTCAATTAATTGTAATTAATTTTTTATTTTTACACCGTGTATTTGGCCGAAAAAATTAACCGGAGCTAAATTAAACAAAAATCTTGTATGGATTCGTTTGTATTTCGTTTGAAGACTTTTGAAGTGTCGTCAGAAACGTTTGTGAGTTATCCAGATAATTTTAATAAAATATTTTAAAGTCATGTAATTGACCGAAATATAGGCTGTGTTCCGTTTTTACTGGCAGTACTGAAAATTTATAGTTCACGTCACATATACTATGCATTTTCAGTACTGGCAGTTAATATCGGAACACAGCCATAGATTCCAGGCGCTACTGGTCCTGAAGTACCAGAAGGCGCGTTCGGTGTAATCTCTAGTATTTCGATACTCCTGGTTCTTTCTTGACAGTAAGGTTAAACAATGTGCAGTAAGTCACATATTTCCAAAATATCTGGGGGGGCTATTACGGTTTCTGAAACGAGGTGAAAATTACAAAAGTGAGCAAATTCATTAGTTGTTGATCAATAAAGTTATAGATATTCTAGTAAATTTGTTCACTTTTGTAATCACGCAGTTAGAACCATTGATACATATTGCACAATTGTACTTTTCATTACTCGGCTGTATCACTGTTCTTCATACAAATATATATATATATATATATATATATATATATATATATATATATATATATATATAGATATTAACAAATAAGATGTTATTATCGCGGCCATAGATATAAGTTAAGAATCCTGCTATTTATATATGTATTATTTTCTCACTTTTGTAACTATCTCTCCTAAGTATCAGACTCTCTTACGTATCAATAAGCTTTGTACATTTCTATTAGAATAATGAGAGATACGGACGTTTGTTTAACTATAGTGTGTCGCCATCACATACAAACAGTAAACACCCGATCACTTTAACATTGACCATACTGCATTGTTCAGGAGGAAAATATCTCATGGCACGACAAACCTGCAATAAAATATAGTGCGTTGAACATAAAATCAATACAGCATCCAAAAAAATTACTTGCAAAAATAAATAAAGATGCATCAACTATCGTCAAGGATCTTGGATCCAATGTTATTTTATGTGTAAATATTAAATACATTTTCATCTTTCTGAAAAAATTAATTCTATTGTACTTTGCATTTGAGTGCATCCGAACAGGTTCTAATCGCTGGAGTTATGAATCTTGGTTCCAGACGAAGTACGGAGACTGCTTTCTCGGGAAGGATCATCCTGGGCTTGTGCTTCCGTCTCTGAATCTCGTTGATTAAATACCAATTCGCTTTTGCAACACCAATTGCACCTTCTCAGGGGGGCTATCACGGTTCTTAAAACGAGATGAAAATTACAAAAGTGAACAAATTTACTAGAATATCTATAACTTTATTGATCAACAACTAATGAATTTGCTCACTTTTGTAATTTTCACCTCGTTTCAGAAACCGTAATAGCCCCCCCCAGATATTTTGGAAATATGTGACTTACTGCACATTGTTTAACCTTACTGTCAAGAAAGAACCAGGAGTATCGAAATACTAGAGATTACACCGAACGCGCCTTCTGGTACTTCAGGACCAGTAGCGCCTGGAATCTATATTTCGGTCAATTACATGACTTTAAAATATTTTATTAAAATTATCTGGATAACTCACAAACGTTTCTGACGACACTTCGAAAGTCTTCAAACGAAATACAAACGAATCCATACAAGATTTTTGTTTAATTTAGCTCCGGTTAATTTTTTCGGCCAAATACACGGTGTAAAAATAAAAAATTAATTACAATTAATTGAAGGACTCACAAACCTTTTCAAATGCACTTCATAACTCTTCAAACGAAATACAAACGATTTAAAATAGTCATTTCTTCATCCGGAACTTTGCTTCGGTCAAGTACATACGAATACAACATAAGACCGATCGACTAATGAGCATCCAGCATAAAGTTACCATATTGATTTACATAAGATTCCCATTGATCCAGAGGCCTTAGGGTGCTGTCACATTGGGCGTAACTTGCGTAAGCGTAACTTGCACCGACCAATGATATCGTTTTACTGGAACATTAGCTTCCGCCTAGTTACTTTACGCTTTTTACGTTATTATCGTTACGTCGAATCCAATATCCTGGGTAAAAAATGCTGTATACATGTAGTAATACATGTATTGGTAACACATGTATTACTTAAATAAGCAGAACAAAATTGAAAGATAGATAACGATATCAAGGTAAATTAAGAAACAGTTTTATATCAAATTTATTATTTATAATAGCTATTCTGTAATAAAATTCTGTCATATCCAACCTTCTTGCGATATGTTGATACAAAATTTTAAGGTTATAATTGTACATTAATAGATATGTCCGTGTTGCTTGAATTTCTTGCATATAAAATGCTTTCTTTTTCTTAAATGCTTAACATATATTTATTTTGTTTTAAATATATAAATTTTTGAAAATTACAAGGAACAGGAATATATGCCCGCACAGGTTAGATTCGCACATAGATGATTCACACATACTAGTATGCAGAGTATCAGTTCCACATGAGGCGTACTTTCCGAGACGCGTAAATTACAAAAACCAATCGTAAATTTGTTTAGCATTTCTGTTAGAAAGTACACCCAAGGACTTTGATTCTGTCATGGGGAAATTTTCCAAACTGAGAAGTCACCACTTTCTACATACTCGCGTTTCATGATTAATGAAACAACTAGAGCTTATTGGTTGTTACGTTAATCATGAACTGTAAGTATGTAGAAAGATAGCGACTTTTCAGTTTGAAAAATTTCCCCATGGACAGAATTAAAGTCCTTGGGTGTACAACAAGAGAAACCTAATCAGCAATTGGTTGCATTAGATACGCATTTCTTGAAAATCCACGAAATACGTTTCATGTGAAAGAAGGCTTTTAAATGGCGTAACATATTTTAGTAAGTTACTAGAATACGCAAATTACGCTACGCAAGTTACGCCCCATGTGACGGCACCCTTATATGTTATGTTTATGTTATGTTATGCATTTCATGTGCGAGGCCCTTTAGGCTCTGACACACACTGGAGGTGTTTACGATAACTAATCGGATCTCGGATTGGATTGAACAATGGGCTGTGTTCCGTTTTTACTGTCAGTACTGAAAATTTATAGTTCACGTCACATATACTATACATTTTCAGTACTGGCAGTTAATATCGGAACACAACCACGGTACTCAACGTAGGTATAGAAAATTTCCCTAGGCTAATCGGATTGACGATTGCTATCTCAAATGTAATCCGATTGATGACGAAAGCGTGGAGACCAAAAAGCATGCTTGAAAAGTCTCTTTATTTTTTTAAATAATAACACAAAAAATCAAAGATAAAGTTAAAAATAATGATTTGAATTTAGATTTATTGTAATTTTTTTTGTCTAAACACTGGATTTCGTTTAAATTTTTGTTTGTAAAAATTAATTAATCTATTCTAAAGTTTGTGGTTATATCGGAAACAAATCAAAATTAATAAAACAATTATTAATTGTTAGATACATATTAAAACATATAATATTTCAAGCATATCATATAGAATTCCTGTTTATTATAAACTTAGTAAAAATAACTTTGAAATTATTCAACTACATTACACATTAATCAATATTAATTTATATGTTAAAAATTAATAATGTCTCTGAAAATGTTTTTTTTATTCTTTTCCAGATCGTAAATAAACTTCAACTCCAAGAATAAATAAAAATTACTGGAAAATGGATTGACATGAAAAGGGTATTATTGAACAATATCAATTTGTGCTAACTTAAAATTTGTAAAATCTACTATTCTTTGTTAGTTGTTCATTAGAGAGTAATAATATAAGAACGGAATATACATAAAATTCAAATAATTGTATGCATATATGATGCGTATATTCCATTCTTATATTATTACTCTCTAATAAACAACTAATAAAGAAAAGTAGATTTTACAAATTGTAAGATAGCACAAATTGATATTGTTCAATAATACCCTTTTCATGTCAATCCATTTTCCAGTAATTTTTATTTATTCTTGGAGTTGAAGTTTATTTACGATCTGGAAAAGAATAAAAAGAACATTTTTAGAAACATTATTGATTTTTAACATATAAATTAATATTGATTAATGTGTAATGTAGTTGAATGATTTCAAAGTTATTTTTACTAAGTTTATAATAAACAGGAATTTTATATGATATGCTTAAAATATTATATGCTTTAATTTGTACCTAACAATTAATAATTGTTTTATTAATTTTGATTTGTTTCCGATATAACCACAAACTTTAGAATAGATTAATTAATTTTTACAAATAGAAATTTAAACAAAATTTAGTGTTTAGACAAAAAATATTACAATAAATCTAAATTCAAATCATTCTTTTTAACTTTATCTTTGATTTTTTGTGTTATTATTTAAAAAAATAAAGAGACTTACTTTTCAAGCATGCTTCTGCGTCTCCACGCTTTCGTCATCAATCGGATCACATTTGAGACAGAGATCGTCAATCCGATTAGCCTAGGGAAATTTTTTATACTTACGTTGAGTACCATTGTTCAATCCAATCCGAGATCCGATTAGTTATCGTAAACACCCTGGATGTATTCCAAAAGTTCTATCAAAAATATTCCTTTTAATCATAAGGTTGGTAGCACTGTAACTAACTACGCTGGGTTCCGTAATATAAGTTGAATTTGTGATTATCGTTGGCTTGCAAAGATCAGCAGAAAGATTAATTTAATTTCTTGTATTTTAATTATTTATAAAATAATTGTAATCATGTATTAATGATTAAGATATTATTTACTAACAATAATTTTGATTTTAAAATAGAAATTAAAGAGCACAAGAACTTCCAAAAACTGAAAATTAACTGCAAAGTTTGTTTGTAGGATAAATTTTTTAAAATTATTTTAGAATGCCACATCAACTATTTGAAACATTATTGGCATTAGTTGGACCTATTATTGCAAAACAAAACGTTATACGGGAACCTATTTACGTTAACATCCCAAAGAGAACAGAAAAGGCAAAAAGGTATCAAAATGACGTCAAAATATGATCAAATTTTAGTTCATCACTATGACATCAAATTGCGTAAATTTTTAATACCTTTTTGACGTCAAAATTATATCATTGTGACATAATTTTCACGTTCTTTTGATTGTATACGAAAATATTGGCATAACGGAGACGTTAAAACATTTATTTTATGTGTCATGTTTCGTTGTTTATGATATATCAGTTTATTATCGAGGAATATGGCCCTGCATAACCATATACATACATAAAGAAATTGATTCGTCCATTAGCGCATGCATAAGGAAATGGACTAATCAACTTCTTTATGCATATGGTTATGCAGCTCATGATGTAAGAAGAAAGGTGAAACAAGTAACCAGATGCGCAGTAGACTATACTCTAGACTAGAGTCCTATATAAAGAGAGAAGCGACATCGAACCCCCACCACAACCTTCAGTATCCAATTGAGTCCTCCACCGCTATTTTGGGACCGCTCTAACGTTATCAAACACCCTCAAACACCATTCGTATCATTCTGCAAACAGCTGTGGTCACAATATGACTGCTCGCTTAGCCAATCAAGTATCAATCAAATTACCAATCAGAGCTTCGGACATCAATGTCGCTTCTCTCTTTATATAGGACTCTACTCTAGACCAATCAGAACTGGGTCCAAATTTTGAGGTTCAATATGGCTACGGCTCCGGTACTGGGACGTATTTATACTTGTATTTATACGTGAGGTAATCGGTGAATCAAAGAAATTTAAAGTTACTTAAAAAAAGAAGAACGTGAAAGTAAGGTTGAAACTTTGTACATACGTCTATACAGTGATTATTATGATTTAACAATTTTGTCGTCTTACCAACAGTTTCTTTGCGTCCAAAACATGTCTTATATTCGATGTATGCTTAGGTTTAGGTTCTAAATTGGTAAAATTTAAATAAGCCAGTAGACCATAATTACAGTCGAATATAAAGAGAATAATCGACTATAATGGTCAATTGATCAATTTCTTAAGGTTTAAGGCTTACTGCATTATCAAGGCTGGACAAAAAGTATATCAAATACAAAGTATAAAATATTAGCAAACTTGATATTTAAATTATAAAATACAAAATACTGGAAAGTTTTTTATTTGAAATACAAAGCACACCCTGATAGCCATCTGTCTGTGTTGTTGCTGTAATGTTGCCGAAAACAAAGGGCATTAGTTCTCAGCAAATTTAGAACAAGGTGTGTGTCTCATTTGCCTTTGGATTGACATCATATGGCACATTTTGCTGCCAATATGCCTCGTATTTGCTGTCAACGGTTTATCGCTATACGTAAAGAGCAAAATAAGAGCAAGTTGCCAACAACATGTGCTGAGTCATAAATTTCAGCAAAAATTCAACAACATGTCGTAAACGGTTAAATATATGTTTTGTACTTTTTTTTCAAATATATAAAAAATAAATAAGTTAATTCTTTTTTCTGCTGAATTGTCACCACCCTGCAAAAATGTGCGATAAAACCGGTTAAAAAAAAGTAATCCAAATCGATCGAGATTTTTACACCAAAAATACGATATTAAGACCGATTGAAAATAAGATCGGAATTCAGATAGATTTATTAAAACAGAATACATTAATGTAAACGTAATAAATGTTTAGTTTACAAAAAAGTATTTTTTGTATCCTTTTTGTTAAAAAGAATTAAATTAAAATTAAATATTTAATTAATGCACAAGATTAAATAACAATACAAATTGTTATTTACTGTTGTGCCCCGGTGATGGCTCCGGGGACGTCGGTAGGTATATCGGGATCTTTTCGGCGCCTTAGAAGTTAGGACTCGTAGGAAGGGCCGCTCGGTGGTTGAAGATAAAACACTTGCTTGTTCCAACGTTAAAATAATGTATTTTCTTCAGTATTGCTCTCGTTACACTTGTAGTATGATTATATATGTCGCTCGTTTGCTTGTTCTTCCCGGACGGCCCGGTATATATAGGTCGGCTGTTATCTCCGGATTGTGTTACAAGCTCGACGTGTAAGTCACGCACGGCGAGTAACACACCGGACAGCTGTTTGTCAAACTCTTCCGTCGCTTTCCGATTTTGTCGCGATATTTATACGGGAATTCGTCGTTTGGTTTGGCCAATCGTGTTTCTTGCGGCATGCAGCTCCCACGCTTAGCCGAAATCCGAATACCGGAAAGCGACTCAGCATTAGCTGGCGCAGCGCGATGGTGTTGCGGGACGGAAGCCCGACAGACCATCAGCGTCTTTCGATATTCCTAGCGTATGCGGAATTCGAGTCCGCTACGCGTATGCATAGCAATAGGAATCTTAATTTCCTGTTGCTATGCGTGCAATTATCGTAGTTGTACAGGGTACAACACTCTTCCCCCGCCGGGAAAGAAAAACGAGGAAAAGGAGTTTTTCGCTTTTAACACCCCTCCCGCGCCGGGAAAGAAAACGGAGGCACGTAGTTTTCTGCCATTATTTATATTTTATAAAATATATTACATCGGTTTAATATTTTTAGTTATTTTGAGTATCTGTAAACGCGTGCTTTGTGTGCGTTTTAAAATTGATCTAGGTAAAGTATTATAATGCTTGCCTTTGTATTCTAACGTTTCTCTCTTTTTGCTGCGTTTCCTTTTTACAGTATATAGTATTATCCCTATTGCAACTGCTACGATTATCAACATGGTAACGCCGCTTGTTCCCATAGGGTAAATAAAGTTTTTTGATTGAAAATACGGAGTGTCAAGACCCTCATTTAATTCTTTTAACTTAGTTCCTAAATTTTTTAATTTTGGATGGTCTTGCACTATTTTTTCTATTTTTATTTGAGACATATTTATTTTTTCTTGTATTATTTCTTTGGTAATGAAATATTGTAATCTGGCATGTATGCCTCAATTTTTGTCTCGTTTAATATTTTAGGTGATTGTAGTGTTACCTCTTGTGTTATTAATTTGCAATTATTTTTTAATGTGATTTTACCTGTATTTTCAATCGTTTTCTTTTTTTCCCGTGGTCTTTACATTGGGTGATTATTGATTGCTGTCTTGTTGTCGAGTATAACCATGAATGCGGATTACCTAGTGGTATCCAAATTGTGTTATTAGAAGTTATGTATCTTATTTCGTAATTGTCGCTTTGTACTTTATTTTCCACGTATATCTCTATCTCGCATGTTGGACTTGTGTTTATGCATTGTATTGAAAAGTTTTCTTCGCATAAGTATTTTCTATCTATATTTTTACATGTATTTAAGTTGTTTTGCAAGAGTGTAATATATGAGCGTTTTTCTGCGCTAATTGCTATTACTGGATTTTTTATTTTAATGATAGCATATTGGTTTTCATTTCTTGTTATAGGTAATGCAATTACGTTTAGTATGCTATATTCCGTGTGTGAGATTAACGGAAATTTTAATATCGTAAATATTTTACCGTTATTATAGTATGCGTTTATTGTGGTTATTTTTTCGATTTCAAACCATTTATTTATGTTAATTCGAAATGGGAAATAAAGTCCTTCCGGTAATTGCAAGTTTGCTTCCTTTAGACTATCCATTATACTTGTTACTGGCGTTAATTGTGGGTGTAGTATCCCTTGTTTTATTAATACTAAATAGTCTGCTATGTCTTTTGTGTCACGTTTTAAATTTCCTAATATCGCGTTAACTACTAGAAAGTGTTCGTGTATGTTGTTTTGTCTGTTATTGAATTTTAGTTGTTGTCTTAAATTTTTCGTCACATTTCCGAATAGGTCTTCATTTTTTTGTATTGTTTCCTCGGTTTTATCTATGTGGGCTATTGTCTCTTGTAGTATCTTAATTTGGTTTTTCGTCGCGTGTTGTATCGTCTGCTGTTCGTTTTGTAATAAAGTTAATTGTTCATTAATTAGTTTTTCGTCATTTGCGTCCATTGTGCCGAACAGAGATTTCGCGATGGTTCATATTCCATCAATTATACCTCTTTTTTCTATCCGTGATGGTTGATACATTAATTTTATTTTTTCCATCTTTTTATTTATTTCTTCAAAATCTCTTTTTGCTGTTTCGTAGAGGTTGTCGCATGTTTCTTTGTGCGCGAATGCGAGTAGTTGGCACATGTTTTTAGTTTTTTGCATCTAATCGTGTAATTGATCTTGTCGTTTTATTAGTGTGGTAAAGTCTATTTCTATAACTATTTTCCATGTTGATTCTAATGGGTGTAATTCTCTTAATTTTTCATAATATATTCCTGGATGGTGAGTAAATTCTTCTACTTCGTACGGCTCGTTGCTGGTTGATTCTCTTACATCTTCTGATAAGGTAGGATTTTGTTTCGTTTCCTGTATGCTGATCCATATGGTATATAACCTGTAATCATCCGGTTACATATTATCATGTTTTATTCAGCGAATTCTCTTCTTGGCACTGGCTGTGCCGTTTTATCTCGGTTTGTCAGTCTTCTCGTCACTGTCGTCGAGTTTTGTGAGAATGTCTTTCTGTTTTCCGTACATCGAGGCGATTTTGCAAATTGTGGAGGATTTTCCTATTAATATTTGGGATAAGTTCACGCTTCCTGGTGACTCCTATAAGGAACCACTGGAATTTGATGAGGTTCCTGGCGTGCTTCCGGAGCCTGGGCCGGAGGTACTTTCAGATGACGATAGGTCATTTGATGATAATTGTTCTTTGCATTCTGCGGAGACAATTTTGTTGGATGATTTTGGAGGTGCTCCTCCTGGCAGATCCTGGAGAGGTTCTGGTGAATTTCTCTAAAGTCTTTGAACTCTCTTTCTCTCTCTTTTCGACTATCAGGTTCTTTTACCTGGTATCGCTTTCCTCTGATAATTTTTTATTCTGCTGGTTCAGTTTTGATTATTTTTTCCTCTTGCGACTTCTGTTCTTTATTTCTTCTCAGTCGTCCTTTGACTGTTACGTTGTCTGCATAAAGAAAATATGTTCTATTTAGTGCCTGAGTCGGATGTGGAGCTCGAGACGGGTGTTATCGGTGATATCGGGGATCCTAGCGTGGATCCCGAGCTCTTTGAGATGCACTTCGCCGCGGAAGTTCCTGATCGCGATGATGAGGAATTTCCTCATCTCCAAGACATTCGTCCTTCCGATGATGAGTCGGAGGGCGATGGGGAGCTTGCCGATGATCCCATACTCGACGGGTTTCCTGATGATTTCGAGGGTGACGTCGGCAATATAGACTTTATTTTCCCTGAAGAAGTGGATGGTGAACGTAACGTTCAGTTTTTGTTGGAGCCGGACTTTCCTCCAGTGTTTGTTATGGATAATTCCGATGTGGAGAAAGACGAGGACGAGGAAGTACTCAGTGACACTGAGTACTTCAAAATCAGAGAAGACCTCGTCCTCGTCTTCCTCCACATCGAAATTATCCATAACAAACACTGGAGGAAAGTCCGGCTCCAACAAAAACTGAACGTTACGTTCACCATCCACTTCTTCGGGAAAAATAAAGTTTATATTGCCGACGTCACCCTCGAAATCATCAGGAAACCCGTCGAGTATGGGATCATCGGCAAGCTCCCCATCGCCCTCCGACTCATCATCGGAAGGACGAATGTCTTGGAGATGAGGAAATTCCTCATCATCGCGATCAGGAACTTCCGCGGCGAAGTGCATCTTAAAGAGCTCGGGATCCACGTTAGGATCCCCGATATCACCGATAACACCCGTCTCGAGCTCCACATCCGACTCAGGCACTAAATACATATTTTCTTTGTTATAAGGAAACGTTTTTTAGTTTGTTGTGCAGTTATTTATAGTATATAGTTTAGTGTAGTGACTTTCGTTTTATTTTGTCCTTCTTCTTGGAGTGTACTTCGATTTTTTGGACTGTTACTGGATTACTTCTGGATTATTGGATTTTTTTTTTATCTTTTTGGTGAGTTTATTATGTTTACTTTATTCTTTTTTTTGTATATATTGTGACGTGGCAGTTTTATCTGCCTCGCCACTTCGTCCTCCGCCTAAGCGTAGCGCGAGGAGGCGCGAACGACCGGGCCGGGCACTCAACGAGAGAGCGAAATCTCCGGCGGGACTGCATTGCGTGTTATTTTATTTATTCATTCGCGGCTTATTACATGTAACCGCGGGCACCTCGACAAACGCCGCCGAAGGACCAGCAGCGGCGAGAGAGACGGACCGCGACAGGAAAGAGAGAGGGCGATCGTCCAGGGCCGGCGCACAGGAAAACGCCGACGGAGAGGAGGACGAGACAAGACGTGGCAACAGATAAGCGCCACGCAAAGGAGGCTCGCGAGTGGCACAGCTGATGGACAGGCTGGGGCGGACGAACGGCCAGGACAAGGGCCGTCGAATGCCGGCTGTCCATCGAGGAGGGTAGCAGCGAAGAGTCGCCGCTGGAGAAATTCTGCTGCTGTCGTCCGCAAGGATGACAAGAACGAGGATGTCGGATGCCGACGGGGACCGCACGACACCTGCGAAGACCCGACACTGCGCTGCCGTGACGTCACGGCTAGATAAGGGCGGCCGCGGATAGGCCGCGCCGCTAGGCGCAAGGATATCGCGCACCCTGTGGGAGGGGTAGCGCTCATCGATCGCGCATCGAACGCGATCCTCTAGGCTTTTGCGTGCGACCCGGCGATCCCTGCGGTGCGAAGCGTGAGTGAGCGTGCGAGATATCGGCTGGAGATATCGGGAGCGGCTATCGTCGAGTGTGCCAGGCTCGGACAAGCCCCGCGGATCGAGGAGCGGAGGAAGAACCGTGCTGAAGTCGAGGTGACCCGTCTAACCGCTGTGTGAAGCCACGAGCTGTCGGTGTCGACCGGCTCGCGTTCTGAGGTGGAGTCATTAGGTTAGTGTGCGAGTGCGTCCGCCGCGTGGCGATTGAACGCACCTTGCTTCTTAGTGTTTGGCTGGCTCTCCACCTCAAGCCCGAGACCTCGTCGAGGCACCCAGCTGTCGGCTGCCGCGTGTGTTTGAGCCGTCCCGCCGTAGAAGCTCGCGGACGACCGGCTTCCCGGGGAAGCCGCAAAGCCCTCACGCACGTGCGTGAGTCGTGTTACGGCCGTGATCATACGGCCGTCCGAGATATCGGTGACTTGGTGTATCGCGCGTGGTCTATTAATTTTGTAATGCGGTTCCGGCGACTGCGTTGTCGTCGGCGCGAATCTTTTACTGTAAGCACTTCCGTCTCAGAATTGCGTTGCTCGCCTTAGCGGAGGCTCTGCATTCGTGTTCTTGCCGCGCCGGTCAGAGCGCGCGTGATTGGCTGCCGCGCTTCGCGCGGGATCAGTCGTCGTGATCGGCGCGTGTAGCGTAATTACGGTCTGAGTTGAAATAATTCCCGCGTCTGGATTATTAATTCCTGTGGTCAACGCCTTATCGCTGTGTCTTTCTTTCGTACGTTAACCGCTTTTCTTTTTTTTCTCTTATTTTATTGTATGCTGTTTCTATTATCTGCAATATATGTGATCTCTGTCTGTTACATCGGCCTGACGTTATTTAGTTTCTCGCCTACCCGTCATCTCCCGTAAGAGAGCCGCTTCGTCCCTGTCTCCGCTACCCCGCCCCTCTACCGGTTAGAGGACCTAGCTGGCCGCGTGCGAGCGACGATTTCGCGTTTCGGCATGACCTGTTCTCGCGTGTTGTTAAGCCGTGTTTAGAGTAGAAGAGTGAACCCGGAGACGCGACCGGTATTATCGCGTCTGGCGCCCAATCTCGCGATTTGGTGCGAGCGTTTGGTGTTGCTCGGTTCGCTCGTCGCTCCCGCGCGTGTTTCGCGAGTTATCCCGTTGTTTGATCGCGTACTTCGCCGTTGCTCTCGGCGTCAGGAAAAGTACGTGACAATATGTATATAGTTGTATATATAATTTTCCCCTTTTTCCGTATTATTATTATTATTATTATTACTACTGTTCCGCATCTATTTTATTTTTGTTGCTCGCGTCGCGTTAATGATTTATAAATAATTTTAATCTGTTTGCGTGTACGCGTATTTTCTTTCGGCCTTTCTTAATCGTAAGATTTATGTCACTGTGTTTCTTGATCACAGTGTACGGCCCTGTCCATTTCGAGTCAAGTTTTTTTGATCTTCCTCGTCGTAGGGTTTCATCAAATAATAGTACTTGATCTCCTATTCGAAAATTTTCTTCATTGATTTTTTTGTCAAATTGGAGCTTTGCTTTTTGTTCTTCTTCTTTTAATTTTTCTCTTGCCACTTGATTTGAGGCTCTTATTCGTTCTCGCACTTCTTGTGCATAATCATCGTATGTATATTCTTGTTTCGGCGGTTTTGTTAACGCCGTGGGCATGGTTGCCTGATATCTGATATAATAATTCGAATGGCGTGAAGGCTGCATCTGTGTGGGGCGTGGTGTTGTATGTGAACATTGCGTACGGTAACCACTAGTCCCAATTTGTTTGATCTTCTTTAATATAATGCCTTAGATACTCTGCTAAGGTTCTGTGCGATCGCTCTAATGCTCCATTCGTTTCTGGATGGTAAGTGGTCGTTTGAATTTTCTCGATTTTTAGAAGTTTACATGTGTTCTTAAAAATTTCACTTGTAAAATTTGTACCCTGGTCTGTTAGAACTTTTTCGGGTATTCCGTGTTCCAGCACGATTTTTGTTACGAACTCTTTTGCTATGGTATTTGCCTCTTGGTTTATTAGTGCAATTGCCTTGCTGAATTTTGTTAAGTTGCCTTGGAATGTTAGTGCGTATTTATGTCCGGATGTAGTAACCGTTAATGGTCCTACCATATCCAATGCACATTTCTCGAATGGCTTTTTAGCCGTATTCGTTATTACTAACGGCATTTTAGTTTTTTGCCTTAATTTATTTTTTTGGCAATATTCGCATTTTGCGATATATGTTTCTATGTATTTTTTCATTCCGTACCATTGATGTTTTAATTTAATTCTCTCAAAAGTTCTTTTTCTCCCTGATGTCCTCCGAGGGGGGCATCGTGTTATTCATATATTATTTTCTCTTTTTCATCTTCGGAATAATTTACTTGTCCTTCTTCATCTTCTTCGTCTTCTCCTTCCTTGTCGTCGTCATCTTTTATCGCGTTTATATGCTCGTCCGCTCGGATCGGATTTCGACTCAAGGCATCGGCGTTCTTATTTATTTTACCAGCCTTGTGAATTATCTCGTAATCGTATTCTTCTAATTTGAGTCGCCATCTGATTAGTCGTGAACCCGAATCGTTTACATTGAATAGCCATATCAGGCTTGTGATCCGTGATAATTTTAAATTTTGTATCGTATACATATGGCCGGAAATGTTTAACAGCCCAGACTATGGCCAATAGTTCCTTTTCGGACGTATTGTTGTTCTGTTCGGCTTTTGTTAACACTCGGCTTGCATACGCGATCGGCTGATCCTGGCCTACGCTACCTTGCGAGAGTACGGCTCCAACGGCGTAATCTGATGCGTCCGTCGTGACGATAAACTCCGCGTTGAAGTCTGGAAACTTCAGTACGGGCGCCGTTATCAATTTATTTTTTAATGCATCAAATGCATTCTGTTGATCGTTCGTCCACTCAAATTTTTCCCCTTTTTTCGTTAATTTTGTGAGCGGTTTGGCAATCTTTGAAAAATTTTCTATAAATTTTCTATAATATCCTTCTAACCCTATAAATGCTTGAATTTCCTTTACTCGACGAGGAGTCGGAAATTTGCTTACAGCTTTGAGCTTGGATGGATCTGGTGAGACCCCCTTTTCTGTTAAAATGTGTCCCAAGTATATTACTTCCTTTCTTAGAAACTCAAATTTGTCAAGTTGTAATTTTAGATTACTTTTCCGTAATCGTTTAAATACTTCAGTCAATCGTTTATTATGTTCTTCTAAACTCGAACCGTATATTACGATGTCATCGAGACATTTTAGCCCTTGTAATCCTGTAAAATACTATTCATTAGGCGTTGGAAGGTTGCAGGCTCATTCTTCAATCCGAACGGCATTCGATTAAATTCGTAATGTCCGTGCGCTGTCGAGAATGCTGTTTTTTGTTTATCATTTTCGGACATTGGGATTTGATGATATCCCGACGCCAAATATAGTGTTGAGAAATATTTCGCATTGCCTAGCTGATCCAAGATGTCAGTGATATTAGGTATTGGAAACGAATCTCCAATTATTAAACCGTTTACTTTTCGGAAGTCGACTACAATGCGTAATTTTGGTTTGCCTAACGCATCTAATTTTTTGGGGACTACGAGTAACGGTGCATTCCATTGATTCGTGCTCGGCTGTATTATTTCTTCGTCTAGCATGTTTTTTATTTGCTTATTTACCTCGATTTTATGTTTTTCGGGTAATCGATACGGTGTGACATTTACACTTGCTGTGTCCGCGCGTGTTTTTACTTCGTGCGAAACCTTTGAGGTGCACGTTAACCGTTCTCCTTCTAAGTGGAAAATATCGCTAAATTCTTCGCAAATATTTAAGAGAGTTTTTTTCTCTTCTTCATTTAAATGGGGTATTCTCAAGAGGGTATTTATTTGCTATTTTCTTGAAATTTTTGTTGCGTTTTTCTTCTCGATTTGATTCATTGATTTTTCGGGAGTATCCTCACATATTAATTCCTCTATTTTTCCTGTGGTGCTTGGATATCTATTTCCTCTTCCGTAGTATTTAATATACTCGCGGGGCACATGAACTCATTTGGTTCTACCAAGCAGCATCCGATATAGACTCCTGCTTTTAATTTTTCTGGTTTGATTGTACCAATTTTATTTTGATTTGTTGATATTTGTACGATAGTTTCGTTCCGTGGTTTTAGTATCATCCTTCGATATGGAAATAAGTTGAAGTTTGTTTTGCCAATGGTCACTTTTCTTGATCCATAATCGCATGTCATATTATTTTTCCTGACAAAGTCGGCCCCGAGTATTCCATCGTACTCTAGAGGTTCGTTGTCTTTAATTACGTATACTGGGTGGCTTATTTTTGCATCTTGTACATGTATATGTAGATGCGTTTTCCAAAGTGTAGTAATTGAATTGCCTGTTATCCCAGTTAGTTTTATTTTTTCATCTTGTGTTATAGTCTCATCTTTTAATGTCTTCAATTTTATAACCGAGATTGTTACCTCTGTGTCGAATAAGAAAGCAATGTGATTTCTTTGGGCCTCTCGTACAGGCAGTGATATCATATCCATCCCGGTATCTTCCCTTGGCACGTGCCGCATGTGTGACACTCGAGACGCGGCGGCGTTGCGCGACTTTATCTTATTTGTCTCTTCTTTCTCTTCTTCTTCGCTGCTTTGCGCGGCCGAGTTTTTTATGGCTCGTATTTTTTCTGTTTTATTATTTTTACCGTTTTGATACGTTTTTGTTTCTTTCGTTGCGGTGCCTCTTTGATTGTTTAGCCACCAACATTCCTTACGGGTGTGCCCCTTCTTCTTGCAATGATTGCAATATTTTTCAAAAGTATTTATGTGAGAGCAATTTTCCGGTCTCGGTAATGAGAAGCGGTTTGCATATCAGCTACTACGGCAGTCTTGTCCGTAGTGCCCGGTTTTCCCGCATTTTTTGCGTTGCGGTGTTCTAAACGAGGGGATCTGTTTTTGGAACTCCGATCTATTCCTTGGATAAAACTTTGAATTGCGATTGCTTGGGCCTTTAATTTTTTCCTCGGCCGTTGCGCTGGTTATCGCTTCAGCTAGCGTAGGATATCGCTGTGCGCGTACGAGGAGCTTGATATCCTCGTGCAATCCGGTTTGATAATTATGGAGGGTCTGTTCTCTAATGCTTTCTAAAATGGCTCGTTGTTGTTCTTGAGTGTGCTCCTTGCCCTCTTCCATTGATTCGTATAGATCCATTGCCAATTTATCTACTCGGCGTCCGAACTCTTGCGCGCTTTCTCCACTTTTTTGTTTTAGTGAATTAAATTCGATTTGTAAATGCGCTGTGCTTTGTTTGCTTAAATATTTTCTAGCTCTCTTTTTAATTGTTCGTAACTTCTTATATCCCGTGTTTGGAAATCCGTCATCGCCTTTCCTTTAAATTTCGTGCAGATCATGGCCTCAAGCAGTGAGTGCTCTACTGCTGGGTGAATATTTTTCATGGCATATGAGCTAGCGTTTATAAATTCTTTTACGCGATCTCGGGAAGTTCCGTCTATATCTGGGATCATGTTTCGAGCGTCTTTTAACGTTAAAAAATTAACCGTTGATCCCTTCTGATTTCTGATATCGTACACGGATCGGCCATAAGAAAGTTCACGGACGTGATTATGGAAACTCCTTGTTTCTTGGTTCGTGTCCCTAGGTGAGGTACCGCGGGCTTCGGGTATGGTTCCCGTGAAAGATACCGGAAGTTCCCTTATTTCGCGCAATAGTTCATGCGTTAGGAAATTTTCTGTTATTTGCAAATCGTAAGTTGTTCTTGGCGTTACTTCGGGCTCGGCGTATTGTTGAGTTGTATCATTTTCTGCTACATTGGCAGTTAATTTCCTCGACGTTCCGACGGGAGAGCGTGCCGTTGTGGCGTCGGTCTGTTGTGTCGAGGTACCGGCTTGTCCGTCCATATTTAGTAAACTAAAATCGTGTAATTTTACAGGGAATTCTCTAGTTGTTATAACGAAGTCTGTGTCGTCTGTCTCGCTTGCCGTTTCGTTTAACACCCTATTAATTGCGTCGCGAATATCTTCTAACGCGGTTGCCGCGATTTCTATTGAGGACGATGATGAGTCTGACCTAACGTCGTTTGTTTTTTCGTCGTTACGTGTCCCTTCAGGAGCGCGTTTCCTTCTGGGCATTTACAAAAGAGTTTTCTAACTTACAATAAAATCACCGTGGTCGCTCGCATGTTGTCGAGTCGCGCTGATTATCTGCTTCTCCTCAGCTGGCTCGGCTTACGTTACGCTTGTTGAGATAGGTCGGCGATCTTGATGCATCGTTCTTTTTGACGTTTTCTGTGACTCTGGGTCCTGTGCTTCCCGTTGTGGTCTCGCAAGTGTTGTCTCCGTTGTTGGGCGTGCTGCTTCCCGGCGCTTCCGCTCGATTGTCGTCGTGACGACTTGCGGATGTACCGTCTTCTTGAGCGTGATCCCACCGCTGCCACCAAATTTAATGTTGTGCCCCGGTGATGGCTCCGGGGACGTCGGTAGGTATATTGGGATCTTTCGGCGCCTTAGGATTTAGGACTCGTAGGAAGGGTCGCTCGGTGGTTGAAGATAAAACACTTGCTTGTTCCAACGTTAAAATAATGTATTTTCTTCGGTATTGCCCTCGTTACACTTGTAGTATGTTTATATATGTCACTCGTTTGCTTGTTCTTCCCGGACGGCCCGGTATATATAGGTCGGCTGTTATCTCCGGTTTGTGTTACAAGCTCGACGTGTAAGTCACGCACGGCGAGTAACACACCGGACAGCTGTTTGTCAAACTCTTCCGTCGCTTTCCGATTTTGTCGCGATATTTATACGGGAATTCGTCGTTTGGTTCGGCCAATCGTGTTCCTTGCGGCATGCAGCTCCCACGCTTAGCCGAAATCCAAATACCGGAAAGCGACTCAGCATTAGCTGGCGCAGCGCGATGGTGTTGCGGGGCGGAAGCCCGACAGACCATCAGCGTCTTTCGATATTCCTAGCGTATGCGGAATTCGAGTCCGCTACGCGTATGCATAGCAATAGGAATCTTAATTTCCTGTTGCTATGCGTGTAATTATCGTAGTTGTACAGGGTACAACATTTACATATAAAAATATAAAATTTTATGTGGACCAATGTTCCACACACACGTCACGTATGAAAAGAATGACAGCGAGTATTCGTCTCGAGCTTACAACAAGCAAGTTCTAAAAGCTTACGAAAGTATGAGGGTGGGGTGTCCGCCGCGGTAGCACCTAGATATAACGCCTGTGGCCGCACTTGACTCACGAGAAAATCTCCCGCGGCGTGGCCGCCTAGCGGTGACGCCAGCACTCACTTGTTAAATCTATTTCAATCTGATCTGATAGCCAAGTAAATAATTGATTTACTCCTGTTTATTTATTACATTACACACGCTCGCGCAAACACACAATTACATACGCACACGCGCGCCCACACACACAAATCATTTTCGACATTTTATTTGGCTACAAAACAATAATTAATATATTTAATGTTTTTAACAAATATACGACAAAAGCACAGCATCATTATCCTTTTTTATTATCGTCACATTGCTCTTATGTTGTTAAAAATGATTGATAAAGCAAAATGTTTTCCACGAATAGAAGTCATTTTGTTGCAGGGTTTGCCAAGATGGGTCCAACCCATTAAAACCCACCGGGTTTTAATGGGTTGGACCCACCTAAAAAAACTCATTTAAACCCATTTAAAAAACCCATTATAAAACCTACTAAAAAAATTCAATAAAAATTTAATAATAATATAAATAAAATATTTAATATAAATTTTTATAAATATAATTTAATATTATAAATAAAATAAATAATGTACCCTATGATCAGAAAGTACCGGGAATTTTTAAATAAAACAAAATAGAGTTAAATTTCAGGCAAATTTATTTTATCTCCTTCAAAATATGATCCATCTGAAGCAACACACATGTGCCAACGCTTGACCCAGTCCTCCATGCATCCCTGGTAGGTCGACGAAGGGATGGCCTTTAGTTCCCTCGTCGCATTCTCTTTGATCTCCTCGATCGACTGAAATCTCTTTCCACGAAATGGCAACTTCAACTTGGGGAACAAAAAAAAGTCGCACGGGGCCATATCAGGTGAATACGGTGCTTGCTTGATGGTATTTACTTGATGTTTGGTCAAATAATTCAGTACAATTCGGGCTCGGTGCGATGGTGCGTTATCATCATGCAAAATCCAAGAATTGTCGGCCCACATTTCCGGCCGTTTGCGACGTACAGCATCTCTCAAACGCTTCAAAACGGATAAATAATATTCTTTGTTGACTGTTTGGCCCGGTGGAAGGTACTCATAGTGCACAACGCCTTGGCAATCGAAGTAAACAGTCAACATCACCTTCACTTTTGAGCCGCTTTGACGCGGTTTTTTCGGTTTCGGCTCGTCTTCGAAGCGCCACTCGGACGATTGTTGCTTTGTTTCCATGTCAAATTCATAGACCCATGTCTCGTCGCCCGTAATTATCCGTTTCATGAAGGTTGGATCACTTTGGGCTTCAGAAATCATCTCTTCAGCAACTGTCTTTCGGTGGTGTTTTTGCAAGAAATTCAGATCCTTCGGAACGAGCCTGGCTACCACGCGTCTCATACCCAAAACATCAACCACAATATGCTGTGCCGTTCCATATGCAATGCCAAGTTCACTAGACATCTCTCTTAAGCTGGTATGACGATTTTCAAGCACCATTTCTTTCACTTTCTTCACGTTTTCATCGGTGTTCGACGTCGATGGACGTCCGGAACGAGGGAAATCTTCCACCACGTACGACCACTTTTAAAGTCTTTATACCATTCGTATGCTCTTGTTTTTGATAGAGCAGATTCGCAAAATGCTTTTTGCAACATTTTCAGTGCATCGGCACACGAAATTTCGTTCGCAACACAAAATTTCAAACAAACTCTTTGTTCAACAAAATTATTCATGGTAAAATGCGGCAAAATAAGAAAAGTTGACTGATGTAAACAAACGCCAGGCAGACACTCATGATCGGATGGCACTAAAACCTGACAGATGTGCGTCATAAGGTCGTACCAACATAAGAAAAAAAAATAAACCGGTTCCCGCATGCGCGGTACTTTTAAATAAAAAATTCCCGGTACTTTCTGATCATAGGGTATAGTAGAATTGATATAGAAAAAGAACACAATAAAACTTAATTTAAATTGACATATTTTGTATTTTAATCCCAATTAATACTTCGTTAGATCATAAAAACTGTTAACTTTTACAAGTTTTATGGCTTTTCCTATACAAGTATTTCGTAGTTTCGACCAGACAAACCCAAAAGTTCAGAGAAATCGTTTAATAGTTGTTGAAGACACAGGTCAAGACAGCAAATTTGAAAAAAACATCGCAGAATCGGCATTTGAATTGCGCGGGTAGTGAGGTGAGGGAAAAACTTTAATCTGAAAATCGACCGAAACATGTCGAATTCTGTTTTCGAACACAGCCCAACAATTGCGCTTCGTGGATTCGCGATCGGTGCTAAACAAATGAATCAAACGAATGAAGAACGTTTTTTGTTTGTTAGCCCGAGATGCTGAAGAGCTCAGATCTCAGTTTCAGTCCAGTAATACTACAGTGAACACTGCCACGGGTACTTAAAAAGTGTAAACGATTTATAAACTGTACTTAGCCGCATCTTTCAATATAAAGAGTTTTCACTTTTTGTTAAAATTCTACATACCAATATGTCAACAGGACGTGGTAGAAAAAGTGCCACTGAATGGACTAAAGTTTTAAAAATAGATGGCGATTCGAAATGTAAGTGTGAATATTGCAATGAGCAAATTAGTTGCAAAATTGAAAGAATTCGAGCTCATTTACAAAAATGTAAAGCTCGAAATTGCCAAGAAAATAATGCATCATGAAGTCTCGGTATTATTTGAAAAATCCCAAACAAAAATGACATCTCTGGAAACAGGTAAAATTGTTTAGAAATTATCATTGCTATAATTAATTTATCTGATTCTTGCAGCTGTTTGAAAAATGTTCTTTCTTGTCCAATAATAATATGCAATATGAGACTTTCAACTTTTAATTCAAAACTCTTAGTATAAACTCGAAATTTTATTCTCAAATTTTTCTTTAACTAGCTAAATAAATTTTAAAAGTTATGTAAAAACAAGATTTTTAAGTAAAAGTATATTGTAGTAAACATATTGTAGTAATATTTTAATTTAATTAATTAAAATATACTTATTTTAAATAAATTTCAAATTTATTGTAGTTAACTAGTTAACTTTATTAATAACATTTTATGTTAATTAAATGCATTATTTTTATTATTTACAAATTTTAGCCTTAGGTTTGGTGCTATATAATACCTTAATCTATAATTATAAAACATATACCATTAAATTGTAAAATCAAATAGTTGCAATTATCATTTATTTCAGTAATAAACAAAAAACATAATAACAAATATTTCATATTCATTTATTTAGAGGAAAGACAAAAGCAAACAGATATGCGTGATTCACCTCAAATTAAAAAAAAAAAAATTCAGAACGCAATTACGGATTTTGTTATTAAAACTACAAGCCTTCAACAAATGCAAATCGATCAGAGTATTGCAGAATTCTTTTACGCAGCAAATCTTCCATTTAATGCTGCACAACTAAAAAGTTTTGAAACAATGATTCAAAATTTATGACCAGGATATAAACCTCCTTCATCAAAAATGATCGGAGGACAGCTTTTGGATGCCACATATGAAAAAACCGAAATCAATCTTAAAGAAAAGTTGTAATCAAAAAGCGTAATACTTACGATAGATGGTTGGTCGAATGTTCGAAATAATCCCATCCAGTCAATAAGTTTACACATGGGTAATGAAAGTTTTCTTTTTAATGCTTACGATTCTGGATCAGAGAAGAAAACTGCAAAAAAATGTGCTGAGGTTGTGGAAGCTGCTATAAAAGAATGTGAAGAAAAGTACGACACAAAAATTTTTGCCGTAGTTACGGATAATGAAAATAAAATGTCCAAAATGTGGCCAATTTTAAAAGAAAAACAACCAAAGTTGATTGCGTATGGATGCTCGGCACATTTCTTAAATTTGGTAGAAAAAGATGTAACGCCTCAGACCATATTGCAGAGGATTATTAAAATTCAAAAGTATTTTCGTAATGTACACCAAGCACATGGATGGCTCAAGGAAAAAAATGGCCTTATGCCACAAATCCCTAACGAAACCAGATGGAATTCGCATCCAGAATGCGTCAGAACCTTTGTAACAAATTACCACAAATATAGAGAAATTGCTTTGGAGCATGAAAATAAGTTGGACAATTCGATTGCAAATATTTTAAATAATATAGGAATTTACAACGAATCGGTATATTTAGAAAAACAACTATCGACAGTCGCATCAGCATTAAACATTCTGCAACGTGAGTCAACATACATATCGGAGGCAGTCAAAGTATGGTCTAATTTACTAGATGAAGAAGTTTTACAATCATATAAAATTTTTTTTCAAAAACGATTCAATCAAGCGATCATACCGGTTCATTTACTAGCGCATATGATGAATCCGAAATTTAACGGGCAATATCTGAGTGCCGAACAAGAAGATATCGCCGAGGAATGGATATCTAATAATTATCCTGAATATCTCCCAGGCGTAATGGCATTTAAAATTAAAGATAATGAATTTTTTCCGAAGATGCTGTTACAAGAAAATATTATTAACGAATTTTCATCTTCGAAATGGTGGAGAATCATGGAAAAAAAAACCAAGAAATGTAATAAGCTACCAAAAGGATTCTGCGTTTTTTTTGCAAATTTGTTATCATGTCGTGCGTCTTCAGCATCTATTGAGCGATATTTTTCAACGTTTGGACTTGTGTGGTCAAAACTACGAAATCGACTTGGTGTAGAAAAAGCTACCAAACTTGTAGAAGTTTATCGTTTTTTGCGCTCAAGTGATAACGTGAATATTAATTCAGTTGATTGGGAATAAAATTCAAATATATCAATTTAAATTAAGTTTTATTATGTGTTTTATTCCTTTTCTTTAGTAATTTTACTACATATTACTTATTTTATTTATAATATTAAAATATATTTATAATAATTTATATTAAATATACTGTAACAAATATTTTTAGACTTTTTACATGTTAAAGTCTTTTTTATCTCTTTTTTATTGGAATTACAAAAATTGTTTAATTTAATTAATTTTTGCTTAATTTTATTTTTTTTAAATATTAATTATTAAAAACTCTGTTTATAGCAAATTTATTTAAAAAATTATTATAAGGAAGAATTTTTTAAAGCCTCATACACACGATAAAAGCATTTTTAATAAAATAAATAAATTCAATAATTAAATGAATAAATAACTAAATTATTTAAATTGATAAATTAATAAATTAAATAGATTAACTTAAATATATTTCATATTAGAATTGAATCTCATCATATCAATTGAATAGCAACTTTTGTGAATTATTAGTGGATTATAGGAATTAAAAACGCATAAAATCCAAAAAACCCAATAAAACCCGAAAAAACCCAATAAAATCCAAAAAACCCTAAAAAACCCTACTGGGCTGGGTTTTTTCTTAAAAACCCGGGTTTTTTCAAACCCTGAAATAGACGGCAGCGGCATAGGCTCGCTCCGAAGCATCGGAAAAGCCATGAAGCTCGAGGGTAACCGTGTCTGAGCCGCGCTGGACCAAACGAGGCAAGCGCACGTCCTCCAATTGTTGCAGAGACGCTCGGAAGGTCTGCCACAACTGTGTCAGCTCCGTGGGCAGAGGATCATCCCAGCCACATCCGGTCGGCCATAAATCCTGAAGAAAAATCTTTGCAAACACGAGGACCGGTGCCGCCAAGAGGGTCAAAGAGCTTAGCCACTTCCAAAAGTGCTCCTTGCTTGGTCATGGCCAATGGTACCTCAGAGCGTGAGTCCCCAAGCGGGGACACTCTCAAAGCGAGAGTATCACTCTGAGGGTTCCAGATGACGCCCAGGACGCCCACCGCCTCCTCAGTAGAAAACAATCTCTCCTCTTGATCCGAGCAAGGGCATAGATCCCTCCAATTGGAGGCCCACTTGCTCAAGGCGACCCCCCCTGCGCGCAAGAGCGCACTCAGTTGCTCCTGGACGTCCCTGGCCTCATCGGGAGAATCACCACCTGCAAGAACGTCATCCACATAAGAGTGGCGACCGAGTGCTTCCAATCCCCTCGGAAACCGGGATAATTTGTCTTGAGCCAGCTGCCGTAATGTCCGCAAGGCCAAGAACGGCGCCGAAGCCGTCCCATAGATGATGGTAGTAAGACGGTAATCGCGGACTTCCTCAGACGGATCCGCCCGCCATAAGATACGCTGGAGGTCAGCGTCATCTGGGTGAATTCGGATCTGCCCAAACATCTTAACGATGTCGGCCATGAATCCAACGCGGAAAAGCCGTCATCTCGTCAAGACGGTCCACAGATCCGACTGAAGACGTGGCCCTGGCAGGAGTGCGTCGTTTAACGAATAGTCCGACGTAGTGCCAAACGACCGTTAAAAACGACTCGAATCTTATTTGAAGAATTTCCCGCCTTGAATACCGCATGGTGCGAAATAATACGACTACCGTGCGGTGAGAGCTTTAGGACTTACCAAGTCCATGTGGCCAAGCGCTAGATATTTGACCATAAAGTCGGCGTAGTGTTTACCGAGCTTCGTTTTCGTACCTAGTCTGCGCTCGGAATTCAAGAGTATGGTCATCGCGGCTCGACGCGAATCACCGAGTTTGACCCCTCCTTCTCTTCTCCTTGGTAGGCGGACGATGTAGCGTCCGTCTGGATCCCTAGAATGCGTCTCGCAAAATTGCTGCTCCGCCCAAATCTCGTCAGGAGTCGGAGGCGACTGAGAGCTGACCTCCTCTAACTCCCACAGGCGCTGAACCGCGCAAGACAGATACTCGTTTGCGCAAAGTTAACCGAAATGCGATGTGAAGCCGTCATCCTTCGATCCACCGGAGCCAGTCCGGACAGTACTCAACCAAACGCAGTGAGCTGCGCAGAGGGAGAGCCCGGTGGTCCGTGACGCAAGGCCGGTTTTATCACCAGATCATAAACATCCGAGCACGGCATCGACCGGAGCCGGGACGTTGTAGGTTGGATCCAGCCCGCTGAGATGAGGCCAAGACATCGTTCTCAAGCGCTCCGGCGGCAATAAGCTTGTCAAGCTTCGAAGCATCAAAGCTTTGGTTGGGAGGCGTAAGCTCGGCTTATTAGGAGTTCCTCACAGTGAGCCTGCAGGAAGAAGAAACCATGCCCATTCGAGTCTCTTGGAGACCCAGAATCGTCACGTTCACTCGCTGTCGCCTAGCGTGCAACTGCTGCGCAACCCACTCCGTCACGAAGGTTGACTGTGCACCCGAGTCCAGGAGTGCTCGGACCTTGATCGCGTGCCCCGAATCGCTGAGCAAGGTGACATGTAAGGGACAGGGACAGCGAGCAAGAGAAGTACAGCGAGCGCGTAATCAGCGCGAGTAAGACGCGCGAGTATGCCACTAGCGGTGAGCACGAGAGAGCGAGAGAGAAAGAGATAGACAAGGCGCGTGATCGACGCGAGTAAGGCGCGTGATAATCACTGGTCACTGGTGCGACAAGATCGCACTTACTGTTTAATGTCCACTGCAGTAAGCCTCCAGCAGGCAAACTCTGTCCACTGCACTCACAAGTGTATTAAAAAAGTCACACTGTAAAGCGCGATGCGACAAAAATCGCCACAGCTCCGACGAGAGCGGCCACGCGGTTTGTACAATGATTGCGAATCACTGGCAAACTCGTGTTGCTCCGTAATTTGAAGGATTGGAATGATCCATAGGTCGCTGGTTCACATCCGGCTTGAAGGACCAAATGTTCGTATCGTAAGCTCGGTTGCCTTAATTTTAAGGAACTTAGAGCCTTTTCACGGTGTCAGTGGTCGGAGTAGGCGAAAAGAAAAGCTCTCGGTTTGGAAGTCACAGTTCCTTTTTAATGCGCACTCGATTCTCTCGCGAAACAAAAGGCGGGCAGGCGTGCGCTTCCCAAGCCGGCAAGCCGCGCGCTTTCCTTATCCCGCCGGCCGAATCCCCGCTCCAGCTCCTCGATCCACCGGGCAACGGAAACTCGGCCGGCAGGTACAGCCATCTAGTCTAGATTTAAAGTGTAGGCAATAAGAATGCAAACATAAATTCTATAAATATCTAATAAATGAAAAAACATCAAGAATAAAAAAAAATATATATATACACATAAAAAATAAGTATAAAAGAATATAAAAGTTGTTATAATATTTTATTATCTTTTCTAAAATTGTTATTTTTTGTACAAGCCGAATATTAATACACATAAAATTTATGTAAAATAAAAACTTACTGCTGTTACGTATCCATAAATAATATCTATTATCAGTCTGGGATGGGAATCTATATAAACATTCTCCATTTCGTTTTCATACAGTTTTTATATGCACAATTTTCAAAGTAACCATACAGCACAGAAAATTGCAGCAACATTGCAGCAATGTTGCAGATTACAATGTAATATTACGGAGACATTGCAGAAACATAAATTAACAATATGCCTGCAACGTCTCATGGCATATGCCAGTAATATTCCGGAAACATTGCAATATTATAATTTTTTAATATTTATATCAATAGACAAATAGGTCCATATATGAAGAAACCTCGATCTACAGCCCAATGAACAAACAATATTTTTTAATTGTATTTTTAATAAAAACTTTTTTATGTTTAATTTAATTATTGTATTACATTGATATATATTTTCTAATTACATTCTTATTTAAACAAATAACAGAAAAATTATTCCAAATGCTATTCTGTATTTGCGAAATTAGTAAAAAAAACTATAATTTTATATTTGTTTTGTTGTACCCTGTACAACTACAATAATTACACGCATAGCAATAGGAAATTAAGATTCCTATTGCTATGCATACGCGTAGCGGACTCGAATGCCGCATACGCTAGAAATATCGAAACACGCTGATGGTCTATCGGGCTGCCGGCCCGCAACACCATCGCGCTGCGCCAGCTAATGCTGAGTCGCTTTACGGTATTCGGATTTTGGCTAAGCGTGCTGCATGCCGCAAGGAACACGATTGGCCGAACCAAACGACGAATTTTCGTATAAATATAGCGACAAAATCGGAAAGCGACGGAAAAGTTTGACAAACAGCTGTCCGGTATGTTACTCGCCGTGCGTGACTTACACGTCGAGCTTGTAACACAACCCGGAGATAACAGCCGACCTATATATACCGGGCCGTCCGAGAAAAGCAAGCAATCAAGCGACATACGAGGTGTGATCAAAAAGTAAGGTGACTTTTTGAATTTCGCGCGCTCTGTACACTCTAATTTCAAAATTTTTTTTTGTGTTGGTACATTTGTCACGATCATATGTTCACAGTTTTGACTATATAGCATGTGTTGTTTTTATGTGAGAGGCATAAAGGTTAGACTCGTGTTTGCGTGCTCGGCGATTTTTTGCTGTTGAAAATAATGGAGCAGAGAGTTTGTATTAATTTTTGTGTAAAAAATGGTATTAAGTGTTCAAAAACTCTTGAAATGTTGACAGTGGCGTACTGTGAGTCAACTTTGAGCAAAAAAATGTTAATAAATGGTATAAGTTATTTCAAGAGGGCCGAGAAAATGTTAACAATGAATCTTGCTCTGGACGCCCCAGCACGTCAAAAACCGACGAAAATGTTCAGGAAGAGAAAGAAATTGTGTTGAAAAATCGTCGAATCACGATTAGGGAAATAGCTGATGATCTTAACATATCTTTTGGCTCATGCCAATCAATTGTAACGGATGTTTTGGGTATGACACGTGTGTCAGCGAAATTCGTTCCAAAACTGCTTAATTTTGATCAGAAGCAGCGTCGCATGAACATCGCCCAAGACATGTTGAACGACGTCAATGATGATCCTGATCTGCTCAAAAGGGTTATAACTGGTGACGAAAGATGGGTATATGGTTATGATGTCGAAACCAAAGCCCAATCAGCCCAGTGGAAGAGCCCAGGAGAGCCAAGACCGAAAAAGGCACGCCAAGTTCGTTCGAATGTGAAGGTTTTGCTCACAGTTTTCTTTGATTACCATGGCGTTGTGCATCAAGAATTCCTACCACAAGGTCGTACGGTAAACAAGGAGTATTACCTTGAGGTTATGCGGCGTTTGCGTGAATCAATAAGAAAAAAACGTCCGGAAGTGTGGAAAGAAAATTCATGGATTCTGCACCATGATAATGCACCTGCGCACACGTCGTTACTAGTGAGTACTTTTTTGGCCAAAAACAATACTATCATCATGCCTCAGCCACCGTATTCACCAGCCTTGGCCCCCTGCGACTTTTCCTCTTCCCAAAATTGAAAAGGCCTATGAAAGGACGAAGATTTACGACGATTGAGGAGATTAAGGCTGCATCGCTGGAGGAGCTCAAGGCAATACCCAAAAGTGCATTTCAGAAATGTTTTGACGACTGGAAAAAGCGCTGGCACAAATACATTGTATCAGAGGGGGATTATTTTGAAGGGGATAACATAATTTTGGGTGAATAAATGAATATTTTTTTATAAAAATGAAAAGTCACCTTACTTTTTGATCACACCTCGTATATATATTCATACTGCAAGTGTAAAAAGGACAATACTGAAGAAAATACATTATCTAACGTTGGAACGAGTTAGTGTTGTATCTTCTATCACCGAGCGGCCCTTCCTACGAGTCCTAACTCCTAAGGCGCTGAAAAGATTCCGACGTCCCTGGAGCCATCACCGTGGCACAACATTAAATTTGGTGGCAGCGGCGGGATCACGCTCAAGAAGACGGTACACCCGCAAGTCGTGACGACGATCGAGCGAAAGCGCCGGGAAGCAGCACGCCCAACAACGGAGACAACACCTGCGAGACCACAACGGAAAGCAGAGGACCCAGAGTTACAGAAAACGTCAACAAGACATCAGGATCGTCGACCTATCTCAACAGCGCAACGTAAGCCGAGCCAGTTGAGGAGAGGCAAATAATCAGCGCGACTCGACAACATGCGAGCGACCACGGTGATTTTATTGTAAGTTAGAAAATTCTTTTGTAAATGCCCAGAAGGAGACGCGTTCCTGAAGGGACACGTAACGACGAAAGAACAAACGACATTAAGTCAGACTCATCATCGTCCTTGATAGAAATCGCGGCAACCGCGTTAGAAGATATTCGCGACGCAGTTAATAAAGTGTTAAACGAAACGGCGAGTGAGACAGACGACACAGACTTCGTTATAACAACTAGACAATTCCCTGTAAAATTACACGATTTTAATTTACTAAATATGGACGGACAAGCCGGTACCTCAACACAACAGACCGACGCCACAATGGCACGCTCTCCCGCCGGAACGTCGAGGAAATTAACAGCCTATGTAGCAGAAAATGATACAACTCAACAATACGGCGAGCCCGAAGTAACACCAAGAACAACTTACGATTTGCCAATAACAGAAAGTTTCCTAATGCATGAACTATTGCGCGAAATAAGGGAACTTCGGGTATCTTTCACAGGAACCGTATCCGAAGCCCGCGGTACCTCACCTAGGGACACGAATCAAGAAACAAGGAGTTTCCATAATCACGCCCGCGAGTTTTCTTATGGCCGATCCGTGAACGATATCAGAAATCAGAGAGGATCAACGCTTAATTTCTTAACGTTAAAAGACGCTCGAAACATGATCCCAGATATAGACGGAATTTTCCGTGATCGCGTAAAAGAATTTATAAACGCTAGCTCATATGCTATGAAAAATATTCACCCAGCAGAAGAGCACTCACTGCTTGAGGCCATGATCTGCACGGAATTTAAAAGAAAGGCGATGACGGATTTCCAAACACGGGATATAAGAAGTTACGAACAATTAAAAAGAGAGCTAGAAAACGAATATTTAAGCAAACGAAGCACAGCGCATTTGCAAATCGAATTTAATTCACTGAAACAAAAAAGTGTAGAAAGCGCGTAAGACTTCGAACGGCGAGTAGATAAACTGGCAATTCATCTGTACGAATCAATGGAAGAGGGCAAGGAGCATACTCAAGAACAACAACGAGCCATTTTAGAAAGGATTAGAGAACAAGCCCTCCATAGTTATCAAACTGGATTGCACGAGGATATCAAGCTCCTCGTACGCGCACAGCGATATCCGACGCTGGCTGAAGCGATAACCAGCGCAACAGCCGAGAAAAAAATTAAAGGTCCAGGCAATCGCAATCCGAATTTCTATCCAAGGAATAGATCAGAATTCCAAAAACAGATCTGATCGTATAGAACACCGCAATGCAAAAAATGCGGGAAAAACGAGCACTACGGACAAGACTGAAGTAGTAGCCGATATGCAAACCGCTTCTCATTACCGAGATCGGAAAATCGCTTTCACATAAATACTTTTGAAAAATATTGCAATCATTGCAAGAAGAAGGGGCACACCCGCAAGGAATGTTGGTGGCTAAACAATAAAAGAGATACCGCAACGAAAGAAACAAAAACGAATCAAAACGGTAAAAATAATAAAACACAAAAAATACGAGCCATAAAAAACTCGGCCGCGTAAAGCAGCGAAGAAGAAGAGAAAGAAGAGACAAATAAGATAAAGTCGCGCAACGCCGCCGCGTATCGAGTGTCACACATGCGACACGCGCCACGGGAAGATACCGGGCTGGATATGATATCACTGCCTGTACGAGAGGCCCAAAGAAATCACATTGCTTTCTTGTTCGACACAGGGGCAACAACCTCGATTATAAAATTGAAGACATTAAAAGATGAGATTATAATACAAGATGAAAAAATAAAAGTAACTGGGATAACAGGCAATTCAATTACTACACTTGGGAAAACGTATCTACATATACATGTACAAAATGGAAAAATAAGTTACACGGTATACGTAATTAAAAACAACGAACCACTAGAGTACGATGGAATACTCGGGGCCGACTTTGTAAGGAAAAATAATATGACAAGCGATTATGGATCAAGAAAAGTGAGCATTGGAAAAACAAGCTTCAACCTATTTCCATATCGAAGGATAATACCAAAACCACGAAGCGAAACTATCGTACAAATATCAACAAATCAAAATAAAATTGGTACAATCAAACCAGAAAAATTAAAAGCAGGAGTCTATATCGGATGCTGCTTGGTAGAACCAAATGAATTCACGTGCCCCGCGAGTATATTAAATACTACGGAAGAGGAAATAGATATCCAAGCACGACAGGTAAAAATTGAGGAATTAGTATGTGAAGATACTCTCGAAAAATCAATAAATAAAATCGAGAAAGAAAACGCACCAAAAATTTCAAGAAAAGAGCAAATAAATAAACTCTTGAGAATAAGCCATTTAAATAAAGAAGAGAAGAGAACTCTCTTAAATATTTGCGAAGAATTTAGCGATATTTTCCACTTAGAAGGAGAACGGCTAACGTGCACCTCAAAGGTTTCGCACGAAATAAAAACACGCGCGGACACAGCAAGTGTAAATATCAGACCGTATCGATTACCCGAAAAACATAAAATCGAGGTAAATAAGCAAATAAAAAACATGCTAGACCAAGAAATAATACAGCCGAGCACGAGTCAATGGAATGCGCCATTACTCGTAGTCCCAAAAAAATTAGATGCGTCAGGCAAGCCAAAATTTCGCATCGTAGTTGACTTTCGAAAACTAAACGATTTAACAATTGGAGATTCGTTTCCAATACCTAATATCACTGACATTTTGGACCAGCTAGGCAATGTGAAATATTTCTCAACACTAGATTTGGCGTCGGGATATTATCAAATTCCAATGTCCGAAAATGATAAACAAAAAACAGCATTCTCAACGGCGCACGGACATTACGAATTTAATCGAATGCCGTTCGGATTGAAGAATGCGCCTGCAACCTTCCAACGCCTAATAAATAGTATTTTAACAAGATTACAAGGGCTAAAATGTCTGGTTTTTCTCGATGACGTTGTAATATACGGTTCAAGTTTAGAAGAACACAACAAACGATTAATTGAAGTATTTAAACGACTACAGAAAAGTAATCTAAAATTACAACCTGACAAATGTGAATTTCTAAGAAAGGAAGTGATATACTTGGGACACATTATAACAGAAAAGGGAATCTCACCAGATCCATCCAAGCTCGAAGCTGTAAGCAAATTTCCGACTCTTCGTCGAGTAAACGAAATTCAAGCATTTATAGGGTTAGCAGGATATTATAGAAAATTTATAGAAAATTTTTCAAAGATCGCCAAACCGCTCACAAAATTAACGAAAAAACGAGAAAAATTTGAGTGGACGAACGATCAACAGAATGCATTTGATGCATTAAAAAATAAATTGATAACGGCGCCCGTACTGAAGTTTCCAGACTTCAACGCGGAGTTTATCATCACGACGGCGCATCAGATTACGCCGTTGGAGCCGTACTCTCGCAAGGTATCGTAGGCCAGGATCAACCGATCGCGTATGCAAGCCGAGTGTTAACAAAAGCCGAACAGAACAACAATACGTCCGAAAAGGAACTATTGGCCATAGTCTGGGCTGTTAAACATTTCCGGCCATATGTATACGATACAAAATTTAAAATTATCACGGATCACAAGCCTGATATGGCTATTCAATGTAAACGATTCGTGTTCACGACTAATCAGATGGCGACTCAAATTAGAAGAATACGATTACGAGATAATTCACAAGGCTGGTAAAATAAATAAGAACGCCGATGCCTTGAGTCGAAATCCGATTCGAGCGGACGAGCTTATAAACGCGATAAAAAATGACGACGACAAGGAAGGAGAGGACGAAGAAAATGAAGAAGGACAAGTAAATTACTCCGAAGATGAAAAAAAGAAAATATTATATGAATACCACGATGCCCCCCTCGGAGGACATCAGGGAGTAAAAAGAACTCTTGAGAGAATTAAATTAAAACATCAATGGCACGGAATGAAAAAATATATAGAGACGTATATCGCTAAATGCGAATATTGCCAAAAAATAAATTAAGGCAAAAAACTAAAATGCTGTTAGTAATAACGGATACGGCTAAAAAGCCATTCGAGAAATGTGCGTTGGATATTAGGAGGACCATTAACGGTCACTACATCGGACATAAATACGCACTAACATTTCAAGACAACTTAACAAAATTCAGCAAAGCAATTGCACTAATAAACCAAGAGGCAAATACCATAGCAAAAGAGTTCGTAACAAAAATCGTGCTGGAACACGGAATACCCGAAAAAGTCCTAACAGACCAGGGTACAAATTTTACAAGTGCAATTTTTAAGAACACATGTAAACTTCTAAAAATCGAGAAAATTCAGACGACCGCTTATCACCCAGGAACAAATGGAGTATTAAAGCGCACAGAACCTTAGCAGAGTATCTAAGGCATTACATTAATGAAGATCAAACAAATTGGGTCGAGTGGTTATCGTACGCAATGTTCACATACAATGCTACGCTCCACACAGCTACAGGCTTCACGCCATTTGAATTATTATATAGGTATCAGGCAACCATGTCTACGGCGTTAACAAAACCGCCGAAACAAGAATATACATACGACGATTATGCACAAGAAGTGCGAGAACGAATAAGAGCCACAAATCAAGTGGCAAGAGAAAAATTAAAAGAAGAAAAACAAAAAGCAAAGCTCCAATTCGACAAAAAATCAATGAAGAAAATTTTTGAATAAGAGATCAAGTACTACTATTTGATGAAACCCTACGACGAGGAAGATCGATAAAACTTGACTCGAAATGGACAGGGCCGTACACTGTGATCAAGAAACACAGTGACATAAATCTTACGATAAAGGAAGGCCGAAAGGAAATACGCGTACACGCAAACAGATTAAAATTATTTATAAATCATTAACACGACGCAAGCAACAAAAATAAAATAGATACAATAATAATAATAATAATAATAATATGGAAAAGAGGAAAATTTTATATACAACTATATACATATATACAAAAGAGAGAATAAAGTATAAGTATAAGGTAAGAATAAAAATATTAAAAATAATAAACTCACCAAAAAGATTAAAAAAAACCAATAATCCAGAAAAAATCCAGTAACAGTCCAAAAAAATGGAAGTATACTCCAAAGAGAAAGTCAAAATAAAACAAAAGTCACTACACTAAACTAACACTATAACTAACTGCATTACGAACTAAAAAACGTTTCCTCATAACAAACTACTCAGTGTCACTGAGCACTTCAAAATCAGAGAGGACCTTGTCCTCGTTTTCCTCCACATAGGAATTATCAATAATAAACATTGGAGGAAAGTTCAGCTCCAACAAAACTGAACGTTACGATCACCATTCAATTCTTCGGGAAAAATAAAGTTTATATTGCCGACGTCACCCTCGAAATCCTCAGGAAATCCGTCGAGTATAGGATCGTCGGATCCTATACTCCCCATCGCCCTCCGACTCATCATCGGAAGGACGAATGTCTTGGAGATGAGGAAATTCCTCATCATCGCGATCAGGAATTTCTGCGGCGAAGTGCAGCTCTAAGAGCTGGGGATCTACTCCAGGATCCCCGATATCACCGATAACACCCGTCTCGAGCTCCACATCTGACTCAGGCACTAAATAGAACATATTTTCTTTATGCAGACAACGTAACAGTCAAAGGACGACTGAGAAGAAATAAAAAACAGAAGTCGCAAGAGAAAAAAATAATCAAAGCTGAACCAGCAGAATAAAAAATTATCAGAGGAAAGCGACACCAGGTAAAAGAACCTGATATTTGAAGAGAAAGAGAGAAAGAGAGTTCAAAGACTTTAAAGATACTCACTAGAACCTCTCCAGGATCTGCCAGAAGGAGCCTCCAAAATCGAAATCATTCAACAAAATTGTCTCTGCAGAATGCAGAGAATAGTTATCATCAGATGACCCATCGTCATCTGAGAGTACCTCCGGCCCAGGCTCCGGAGGCACGCCAGGAACCTCATCAAATTCCAATGGTTCCTCATAGGAGTCACCAGGAAGCGTGAACCTATCCCAAATATTAACAGGAAAATCCTCCACAAATTGCAAAATCGCCTTGATGTACGGAAAACGGAAAGACATTGTCACAAAACACGACGACAGTGACGAGAAGACTGACAAACCGAATAAAACATAAAATGGCACAGCCAGTGCCAAAAAGAGAATTCGCTGAATAAAATACGATGATATGTAACCGGATGATTACAGGTTATATACCATATGGACCAGCATACAGGAAACGAAACAAAATCCCACCTTATCAGAAGAAGTAAAAGAATCAACGAGCAACGAGCCGTACAAAGTGGAAGAATTTACTCACCATCAAGGAATATATTATGAAAAATTAGGAGAATTACACCCATTAGAATCAACATGGAAAATAGTTATAGAAATAGATTTTACCACACTAATAAAACGACAAGAGCAATTACACCATTGCATGCAAAAAACTAAAAACATGTGCCAACTACTCGCATTCGCGCACAAAGAAACATGCGACAACCCCTACGAAATAGCAAAAAGAGATTTCGAAGAAGTAAATAAAAAGATGGAAAAAATAAAATTAATGTATCAACCATCACGGATAGAAAAAAGAGGTATAATTGATGGAGTAGGAACCATCACAAAATCTCTGTTCAGCACAATGGACGCAAATGACGAAAAACTAATTAATGAACAATTAACTTTATTACAAAATGAACAGCAGACGGTACAACACGCGACGAAAAATCAAATTAAGATACTACAAGAGACAATAGATAAAACCGAGGTAACAATACAAAAAAATGAAGACCTCCTCGGAAATGTGACGAAAAATTTAAGACAACAACTAAAATTCAATGACAGACAAAACAACATACACGAACACTTTTTAGTAATTAACGCGATATTAGGAAATTTAAAACGTGACACAAAAGACATAGCATACTATTTAATATTAAGAAAACAAGGGATACTACACCCACAATTAACGCCAGTAACAAGTATAATGGATAGTCTAAAGGAAGCAAACTTGCAATTACCGGAAGGATTTTATTTCCCATTTCGAATTAACATAAATAAATGGTTTGAAATCTTAAAAAATAACCACAATAAACGCATACTATTATATAATAACGGTAAAATATTTACGATGTTAAAATTTCCGTTAATCTCACACACGGAATATAGCATATTAAACGTAATTGCATTACCTATACCAAGAAATGAAAACCAATATGCTATCATTAAAATAAAAAATCCGGTAATAGCAATTAGCGCAGAAAAACGCTCATATATTACACTCTTGCGAAACAACTTAAATACATGTAAATATATAGATAGAAAATACTTATGCGAAGAAAACTTCTCAATACAACGCATAAATACGAATCCAACATGCGAGACAGAGATATACGTGGAAAATAAAGTACAAAGCAACAATTGCGAAATAAGATACATAACTTCTAATAATACAATTTGGATACCACTAGGTAATCCACATTCATGGTTAGACTCAACAACAAGAAAACAATCAATAATCATCCAATGTAAAGACCACGGGAAAATAAAGAAAATGATTTGAAATTGAAAATACAGGTAAAATCATATTAAAAAATAATTGCAAATAATTATTAATAACACACGAGGTAACACTACAATCACCTAAAATATTAAACGAGACAAAAATTGAGGCATACTGCCAGATAACAATATTGTTTCATTACCAAAAGAAATAATACAAGAAAAAATGAATATGTCTCAAATAAAAATAGAAAGAATAGTGCAAGTCCATCCAAAATTATAAAATTTAGAAACTAAGTTAAAAGAATTAAATGAGGGTCTTGACACTCCGTATTTTCAATCAAAAACTTTATTTACCCTATGGCAACAAGCGGCGTTACCATGTTGATAATCGTAGCAGTTGCAATAGGGATAATACTATATACTGTAGAAAGGAAACGGAGCAAAAAGAGAGAAACGTTAGAATACGAAGGCAAGCATTATAATAGTTTACCTAGATCAATTTTAAAACGCACACAAAGCACGCGTTTCTAGATACTCAACAAACTAAAAATATTAAACCGATCTAATATATTTTATAAAATATAAATAATGGTAGAAAACTACGTGCCTCCGTTTTCTTTCCCGGCGAGGGAGGGGTGTTAAAAGCGAAAAACTCCTTTTCCTCGTTTTTTTTTCCCGGCGGGGGAAGAGTGTTGTACCCTGTGTAACTACGATAATTACACGCATAGCAACAGGAAATTAAGATTCCTATTGCTATGCATACGCGTAGCGGACTCGAATTCCGCATACGCTAGAAATATCGAAAGACGCTGATGGTCTGTCGGGCTTCCGGCCCGCAACACCATCGTGCTGCGCTAGCTAATGCTGAGTCGCTTTCCGGTATTCGGATTTCGGCTAAGCGTGGGAGCTGCATGCCGCAAGGAACACGATTGGCCGAACCAAACGACGAATTTTCGTATAAATATCGCGACAAAATCGGAAAGCGACGGAAGAGTTTGACAAACAGCTGTCCGATGTGTTACTCGCCGTGCGTGATTTACACGTCGAACTTGTAACACAATCCGGAGATAACAACCGACCTATATATACCGGGCCGTCCGAGAAAAGCAAGCAATCAAGCGACATATATATATTCATACTACAAGTGTAACAAGGGCAATACTGAAGAAAATACATTATCTAACGTTGGAACGAGCTAGTGTTGTATCTTCGATCACCGAGCGGCTCTTCCTACGAGTCCTAACTCCTAAGGCGCTGAAAAGATCCCGATATACCTACCGACGTCCCTGGAGCCATCACCGGGGCACAACAGTTTATATAAATACTGAGCTTTAATTATACATATTTCATATATATATATATATATATTGTACCATTCAGTTTTCTTCATGAAGCGGGACTTGGTTTACAGAAACTCCTTAATTCCATTCATCCTTCCACACTTTCCCTACTCTCCCTCTACCCTACTTCATTCATTTCTTCCCCCATATTTTCTAGAGACATTGAGTCTCTTCATGCGCATGTGTTTACTTTATATAAATTCTCTTATATATATATATATATATATATATATACATACGCGTCTCTCTATTCGAATGTACACAAAAACAAAATAACAGGTAACATAGAATACATATTGAACTAACAAATAGATAACAGATACATAACATAACAATTACATAAAATACATAGAACGTGTCACAAACATAGCACACATCCAATATATCTATCGACGCCCCTCCCCTTACTTCTCCCTTTCCTCTTCTGCCATCCTACTATTATACTTCTCTTTTTCCCTCCAGAATTTAACTAACACCTTCTCTTTCCTTTCGTTTAAACTATCTCTTTCTAACTTACTTATCCTTTCCTCTACGCTTTCTCCTAACTCCTTAAACCAGTCTTTTGTTATTTCGCATTCTCCTGTAAAATGCGCTAAACTATATTTCCCCATCTCGCAGAATACGCAATTTCTTTCTTCCTCTTTTAACCAATATTTATTCTCTACCTCCATATTCCCACATCTCAATCTCATCAACGCTCTTATTCCTTCTCCATTTTTCCTTTTCCTCATTTCGCTTTCCTCCAAGTAACAAGGTGTCCTGCTCCCATCCATGAACATTTTATATCTCTTATTATATTTAGCCTCTCTAATTCTACGCTCCTCCTCCTGTCGTTGTACATCCCTCTCTCTTTCCCTTAGTTCCTTAATTAAATCCCTTTCTATCCCTGGCATACCATCTATCGCTACAACCCCCCAGCCATTTCTATTATAATATTTTTCCCTTTCTCTTCCATATAAATTTTTCCATCCATCCTTCTTTTTTTCCGACCAGCACACTTTTATCCATCTCTCCTCTCCCATCTCTTCAATCTTTTTTTCATATCTTTTCGCTCTAATACCCCATTCTACTTTTTGCTTGTCCAACCCTAATTCTCGCGTAACCAAATATCTTGGTGTACAGAAATCTATTTTGAACATCCATCTTATATAATCTAGTGAAATATTTTCTATATTTCTAATTCCTTTCTTTCATCCCGCCCCCATAATTCCACACCATAGGACATTACACTCTCCACCAAATACTTAAACAACATTCATCTCCTTATGAAATCCTCCCTACAGATTCTTTCTCCTAATCCCCATATCATATTAGCTGCCAATCTTTCTTTTCTCCTTAATTCCTTTATATGATAATCATAATCTCCTCTCCTATTAAAATTGAAACCAAGATATTTGAATGTTTGTACCTCCTCGATTTCTTTTTTTCCCCATTCCCATTTCCTTTTCTTTTCTTTTCCATCTTTATTGAACACCATTATTTTCGATTTATCTATATTCAGCTTTAAATTCCTCTCTTTTCAAAACCCTCCTAAAGTTCCTATCATGTCACCCATAGCCTCCCTATTTTTTGCTAGTAATACTAAATCGTCCGCATACGCCAACATCCATACTTTATCTTTCCCTAACTTCAGTCCCCCTATTCCTCTTTTCTCAAACCATTCATCCAAATCCGCAATATACAAATTAAAAAGCGTCGGACTCAGAACACACCCCTGCCTTACACCCTTCTTTGTCTTGAACTCTTCCGATAATCCTTCCTTTGTCCTAATTGCTGCTCTTGTGTCTCTATAAATTTCCTTCAACCTCTCTATTAGTCCTCCATTGATGTTTTTCTTCTCCAAAATTTCCCATAGTTTATTTCTGTTTACATTGTCAAAAGCCGAACTCAGATCAGCGAAAAAGGCATACACCTTTTTCCTCTGCTTTTCTCTCTCTCTGGATCAGGTGACTGAGAACAAAAATATTGTCCGTGGTCCCTTTACCCCTCCTAAAGCCACCTTGGCTCTCAGGCACTAAGGTCCCACGCTCAATCTCCTCCTCCAGTCTTTTCCACAGAACTTCCGCGTAAATCTTATACGCCGTACATAGCAACAATATCCCTCTATAATTCTCCATTTTTTCAGTGTCTCCTTTCTTATATATCGTTGCTATGACACTTTTTTTCCAGTCCTCCGGAATTCCGTTGCCTTTCCATATACACGTCAGCAAATCCGCCAACCTGCTCTTCACTTTTCCTCCTCCATATTTCCAAGCCTCCATTGGAATTCCGTCGAACCCTGCTGCCTTTTCTTTCTTCAATTTCTTTACTGCTCTATCTCCTTTATCTTCAGTTCCTGTTCTGCTTGTTCCACCTCCTTAAACTTCCTCACCTCGCTTTCCCTCTTCTCTTCTACTTCTTCTCCTCCGAGCAGTTCTTTGAAATGCTCCTTCCAGCTGTCCTTACTTATCGTGTTTTCCATCCAGTTGCTCTTTCCTCTCTTCTTATTGATCACCTTCCACACTTCAGCCTCATTTTTCAATTTCTTGAGCTCTTTTTCTTCTCTCTCCTTCCATTTCTTCTTCCTCTCCTCCATATGCTCCTTAAATCTCCTTCTCTCTTCCAAGAATCTTTCTCTACTCGACTTCTCTAATCTCCAGCCTTTGTATAGTCTGTGTACTGTTCTTTTCTTCCTCGTGCATCTCCTATCCCACCATTCCTTGTATCCTAGTTTCCTCTTTCTTTTTCTTACTCTTATCATTGCATTTTTTACCAAATCTTTTAACGCCTTCCATTTTTCTTCTATTGTGCTTTCATTTATTTCCTCTACGTCTTCTCCTTCTGTCCTTTCCTCATATAAAGCTATGTCCTCCTCCTTCCATCTGTAACTCCATTCCTCTTCTTCTCTCCTTTCTTCTCCTCCTTCATTCATCTCTTTTCCTCTGTCTTCCAGTACTTCCAACACCAGAGGCATGTGATCCGAGTCCGGCCGCCCTACAACCTTAAAACTATTTACAATTTCCATACAATAATCGTTCGCATTTACATAATCAATTGTAGAGCTGTCCTTTTCTCCTATATAAGTGTATTCGCCTTCCCTATCTCCTATCATTGTACCATTCATAATATGCCTACCTATTTCTCCCACTAAATCTACTAGGTCTCTGCCCCTGCTGTTAATTACCTTATCTTTACTTTTCCTTAAGACATTCCATCCTTCTTCGTCATTACCTCCTCCTAAACCAATTCTTGCGTTAAAAAATCCCCTCCTACCACTATACTCTTCTTTATTCTCTTCTACCACTTTTTCTATTATCCTTCTTATTGTCTCCCAATTTCTTGTGACATAACGATAACTGCTACTATTATATAATCTTTCTCACCTTCCTCCCCCTTGATTTTTATTACAACCACCCTATTCTCCTCCTCCCATTTCAAATTTAATTTACCTTTTTCCAGTCTTTCTTTATTTCTACAATAAATCTCCCCATTGCTCTACCTTTCTTTTTTACCCTTTTTGCGTAACTACACATCCACCTGTGCGTCGTCGGTAACTTTCCTTTAATTTTCTCCCACCCCTTTTCTTCTACCCCAGTTTCAATTAAACAGACATACTCCATGTCCCCTACAAATTTCCAAAATTCCATATTTTGCCTCCATATTCCTACTATGTTCCAAAACATAAATCTTTTGATTTCCCCTTTATTCCTCTCTACTTTTTTCCCTCTCCCTTTTTGGCTTACTCGAAATTTGTACTATTTCCCCTCTCACATTCCCTCCCCCCTTCCTTTCTCGCAACCCTCCTATCTCTATCTATCTCTTCCTCTATCTCACCCCAGCTTCTCCAAATATTTCCTATTTTGACTCTCCACGTTCCTACCTTCACCTTCACCCCCTTCCCTCTTTGCTCCCTTTTCCATTTATGTATTCTCTCCTGTATTTTCCTCTCTTCCCACGATAAATCATTTTTTATATATATCTTAACTTACTCTTATTTGCCATAATTTCCCACTTTTTATCTTCCCCCTCTACCTTTGTTATTACTACTGCTTTGTTAATTCTACACATCTTTATCTTACACTCTATTCCTAGTTCTTTTTCTATAAACTTTTCCACCCATGTTATCTTATTCCCCTTTACCTCCCTTATCTTATCTCCTAAACCTTTAATTACAAAGTTATTACGCCTTTTCTCTCTCTCCCTCTCAGTCACCCATTTCCTTACTTTATTAATCTTTCTTTTGCTTAGCCTACTACATTCGCTTCCTCGCGTCCTCCAGCTTCCTCCGCTCCTAGAACTTCCCTCCTCTCCCTCCTCGAACCGTTCAACTTCCCCTCATTCATCGACTCCTTTATATTTGCTGTCTGTCTCTCTACGCTATCTAATCTTTCCTTCATACTCTTAAACCTTTCTTCCCATTCCCTTTCTTTAACTCTAGCTCTTTACACCGACTCACGTAATTTTTTCACCTCTTCCTTTAATTCTTTAATCTTTCTTAGCCATAGCGAGCCTTCCTCGCTGTATCTGCTCTAAACTATACTTATCCACTCTTCCTCCAATTTCCCTTCCTCCTTCTATTCACCTCTCCACGCACTCACTCCCCTACCTTCCCCGTCAAGCTTATTTTACTAATTACTCTATGCTAAATCACACGCTCACGCTTCTCCGTCCATTCACTCATGCACCCTCTAACCAAGTCACATATTTCATTTTTTCGATAATGTATATTGACTTGATCTACCAGTTATATACACATATCATCATAAAGTGTTTACAGGTCATCATGAGGGATCAATTCGCAGCGATCACGGAAGTCAAGCAACATTCACCAGAGTCGCGACTTGGATGGGTGACCGCTTGGAAATTTCCGAAAAAGATTCGCCAGATTTTTGTTGCAAAAAATGTTTTTTTAAAATGTTACACAAATATTGTTTTGTTCATTAGAATTGTGGTGTAATACTATTTATGTGAATATTTTGGAAAAATGGGATATTTCAATGCAATATTTCAAAAAGCAAACATCTTAATGTTGCTGCAATTTTTCAACATTGTTGCAGCAATGTTTCGCAATCAAAATGCAATATTACAATGTTTCAATGAAATCATTCTGCAATATTCTTGAAATCTCTTTGTGCTGTATGGGAATATACACGATTCTGCTCTAACATTGTCTTTTAACAGTCTTTTAACACACACACACACACACACACACGCACGCACGCGCGCGCGCGCGTAAGACTGAGCACGTGCACGCGCTTGGCTAAGCTAGCCGCGATCACGCGCTACCATGCGTGCCGCGCGCCACATTTGGCATGCGTTCCGTCTGGCCCAACTGCGCGCGTTGATTGGTACGTCCGACCGCGCGGACCGCTATATAAGCCGGCAGCGGGCAGCCGAAATCAGATCGCTCTGAGCCACCGATCTCGCACCTACCTACTCCGCTCCTGCGCCGGGTATCCTCGACGCTCCTTAGCTTGGGTATTCTCAAGCACTTTCTCGGGAACGGGCATTCTTATTCAAACTATCGACGGGCATACTCGTCGGTCCTAACGGCTGGGAATTCTCGACCGACCCCATCTTCTGTCCGCAACGGGAATCGTTTCCGCGGCTGGGTATTCTCGGCCAATAGGAACCGTCTGTCCCGCAAGTCCGTTCTCGGGGATTCTCGAGACCAACACCGTCGTCGGGAATACTCGACGCCGTCCTCAGGTACAATCCGTAAACCTGCTTCCCACGGGGTGACAACACCCCGCGGGGTAAGACCACTTAGGACTCTAACGTCGACCACTCTCGCGTATCGCGGAACCGTCCGCTGCACCGCGCGCCGCCGATTCCGCGATCGCGACCGTCCATTGCGCGGGCCAATCACGGCCCGTTTAACCGCACTTTAAGTTAGCCGCTTCCGAGCAACTCCGATTATTACCTCAAAGCGCATAGCGCATAATACCAGTCCGTCCGTTTCTTTAGTTATCCGAATCCGTTCTTTTGTTTAAATATTAAGTTACGCCGCAAATTATATTTTGTCCGTTCTTTTATTTTGCGCAGGTCTGACTATTGTTTAACCGAGCACTCCGGTGCCTTATTATTACTTGTGTATTTCAACTACATCTGATAAATATATTGTTGCGTTTGTATCATTGTACTCAACACGGAGTTCTCAATACTACCGAAAAACCCTGGCATCCAGCGAGTACATCCGAGCAACCGATCATAATATTCCAACGCACCCAAAGATAACCCGACACTCCCGCCGCACCGGAAAAGTACCAGCGTTACATGTATGTATATGTATATGTATGTAAGTATAAATTTTTTAAATTAACTATAAGAAACAAATATAAAATCTAACATTAAAAAATATGTCGCTGCTGTAACTGCGCTTAAATTGATGATCGTAGAGCGAAATATTCTATTAGAACTGCGATAAATAATCAGCAGCACACTTTCTCCGAATATCGTTCCGTATTTAAATATATTAAAAAAGTAACAGTTAATACTTATTTTTGAAATTACACATAATAGTGGGACTCAAATATGATTAATTCGTACTGTTATTAAAACTCGTAATATTTACTGTATTCTTGTGCTTTAGAATGAGAGGTGTCAGCATGCTATATTCGCAAAGTTAACACTTTCCCTCCCCCCGCCTAACAAATACTGATTTTATTTTTATTTTTATTAGTAAGTGTGACGACTGTGAAAATGTTACAGAAACTGCTAATATTTTTTTTTAATTAATAAATGCCATGTCACAGTTTCAAAGAAAAACTATCATTTCCGCACCACCTTGGGGTAGATAGCTTGGCGCGTTTTTTTAAAGTGGTTTCCCCTGTAGGCCTAATCCACTCTCATTATTTAATTTAATAATTGTTCGAAGTGCTTTCCGCTTGTAAGCAGAGTTCGGCTCTTCGAGTTATTTGTCGCGTCGCACGGTGCACCATATCCGGCGTTATGTTATTAAAGGCCGCTAAAATTTCTGCGCGTACCTCAGCTTCAGTATCATGACGCCTGTGCTCGATTTTATCTTTAATGTACCCCCAAACAAAATAATCTAACACATTTAAATCTGGCGACCGTGCCGGCCAAGTGATTGGGCCATCTCGACCCATCCACCTGTCCGGAAAACGCTCATTTCAATGTCCCCTTACACGACGGGAGAAATGTGCGGGAGCTCCGTCATGTTGATAAATCATTCCTTCCCGCTCGGGGAGAGGAATATTTTCTAACAGAGGCGGTAATTCGTTTCGAAGAAACGCCTCGTATACCTCGCCATTCAGACGTGGCAGAAGGAACACCGGGCCAATCTGAAATTTATTAATAGTACATGTTACTAGTTTACATTACAAGTACAATGCAAAGTCGAAACAATTTCTTAATTCGCAAGAATGCGTACCACTCTGTTCGCAATTACTCCTGCCCATACATTAATAGACCACTGGTATTGAAACGTGGTCGGACGAATGGCATGAGGATTTTCTTCGTGCCAGAGCACTAAATTGTGCGAATTAAATACGCCATTCGGTGTAAATGTGGACTCATCGGTCCACAAAATACAGTCGGGAAATAAAATATTTTGCCGACATTGAGCGAGAAATCCTGCAATGTTTTATTAACGTGTCTAATGTCATATGTTAAAAACGGTATGATACTGAAGAAAAAAATAAAATAGAAAAACCGAAACTACCTGTACAAAAGTATACACGCTGTATTTCATCTCGTTCAAGAAGCTGTTGAACGCGTTGATGGTGAAATGGGTGTAATCCATTTTCACGTAAAATTCTATGCACCGTCGACTTTGGTACACCCAGTGCGTGAGCTACTTGCCGCACACTGTTACTAGGATTTCCTTCAAACGCGCGTAAAACTTCTTCATCGACGTTCATGTATCGACGTCATAGAATTTTACGTGAAAATGGATTACATCCATTTCACCATCAACGCGTTCAACAGCTTCTTGAACGAGATGAAATACAGCGCGTATACTTTTGTACAGGTAGTTTCGGTTTTTCTATTTTATTTTTTTCTTCAGTATCATACCGTTTTTAACATATGACATTAGACACGTTAATAAAACATTGCAGGATTTCTCGCTCAATGTCGGCAAAATATTTTATTTCCCGACTGTATTTTGTGGACCGATGAGTCCACATTTACGCCGAATGGCGTATTTAATTCGCACAATTTAGTGCTCTGGCACGAAGAAAATCCTCATGCCATTCGTCCGACCACGTTTCAATACCGGTGGTCTATTAATGTATGGGCAGGAGTAATTGCGAACAGAGTGGTACGCATTCTTGCGAATTAAGAAATTGTTTCGACTATAAAAAATGCTATAAATATTACAAAGAACAAAATACTTAATAATCGTGATCGCAAGTGTACGGCGTTGACGTGTGCCATGGCGCGGTGCGGGGACATGAAGGAGCGGTGCCAAGCTATCCTTCCCCTCGCCGCGCGCCATTTACCGTCGCGGCGTCGCCTACAGTCGGGCCGCGGTAGGTGGTCCTACTGCTCAGGCGAGCGAGTGCTTGTCTCATCGCGCGCTCTTATTCGGCCAACTTTAATATTTTATCACTCGAAAGTTATTGCAAATATCGCAAAATGGTATTAGACTTTTTGATTTATCTTGTTCCCTTCTAACTCATTGTGATAATTTTTATACATTGGTCTGGGACACCCTGTATAATCTGTTTTGTTAGATTTGTTTAGATTTCAGATATTCGATTTTCAAAAAATAGTTAATTACAAAGTAATTAATGAATAGGTTCGCAACTTTCCATTAAAGTTTTGAAACCTATTAATAAATATTTTTTGCTACTTTTTTATTTTTTTATTTGGTTTATATTAATGTTACGTCTGGCGGAAAAAATTTTTATTTTCTCGCGCCATCCGTATTGATAATAGCCTAATTAGGAATTGGGAACACCGACTCCGACCAATTAAGTAAATCCTATATCGAAATTATAATTTGATATCGTTCTTTATCGATACGGCTTTTACATGCGCAACCGCTTGACAACATTACGGCGCCGCCCCCTCGACGCGCAACACCCGCGAGTATCTATTGGCGCTAAACAAACCTCGTGCGCGCCGACCCTTCGCCTCGCTACCCCTTCTAATATCACTAAGCTCCGCGCTTTGGAATTCCATTTATCTTTCCAATTTAATATAAAATATTAGGAACGGCAAAATTATAATTATCGAAGCGTAATTCTTTCATGGATGCTTCCTACTACCGCACCATGCAACTCATTAAAACAACTCTGAAATCGCGATCAATAAAAACGCCAAAAGATTTTGAATTAATATAGAGATTGATCTCTCATAAATAACAACAAAACTTTAACTTTTTACACATAAAACGATAGCGTGTGCTTGGCGCTATTGCCTCGTACACTCTCAATCACGATAATTCAAAAAGTAACACTCATAAAAAAATTTTAGAAATCTTTTCTGTTAGAATTAACTCCCCGTAGTAGTAAAAATAGACTTTAACATTGCATAACGCTTCGGTCCTCCACCGTACCATGTACGCCTAATCGAGATCCTATAAAGAACTTAATTTATATTAATTTTCTAAGCATTGGATTTCGCATCAAAGTGTGGTATGCAGTATCCCCGCGAGTCGCGACCCCCGGAAACGTTTACAAGCGCCTTGCGCGAACTATAAGCGCGAGCCGCGCAGTCACGAAACAGGGCGGGTTCATAAGGACTACGCGTTACGAAAAACTATCGCTCCGAATTTTCCGCAAACCTGAGGAATCGTCCCGCAACACCTTTTGCCCATATCCTTGCTTATATAAGGAGCGAAATTGGAGCTCCAAAATTCAGATCAGTCTTGTTGGTCGAGCGAGAATCGCTGCCAACGGCGACCGCCAACGTGCAGACCTCTAGGTACGATCTCTATGACGGGTGGGTCTTACTTCTGACGAAAACGTTTGTCTTCGGGGTGGCCCCAGTCAAATCGCCTTTTTCTTTCTCTCTCCTTCCCAGCAGAGATCCAGAGGGTTGAACCACACCTAGCATTAGCTAGAGTGTGGCTTCACTCGTTTCTCTGTTTTTTCCCTTGTCATCCTGGTGTCGAGGAAGATTTGCTAACGCGACTCCTCGGCGTCCTCCACCCTTCTCACTTCCGTCCCCGCCGAAGAAGATTCGCTAACGCGACTCTTCGGCGTCTTCCTATCCTCTATCTCTCTCTCTCGGACTCGAAACCTTCTCCTAGATAACCTCTATCCACAGAAAGGCATTCTGACTGGTGTCCTCGCTGACCCAACAGATTAGTCTCTCCATATATTCTTATATTTTCTCTACTTAGTCTTTCACTAATTAAAATTTATTGGTAATTGTAGATCATTAGCGCTGACTTATCTTTCTGTAACGCTTATTGAAGGATGGTAAGACACACATGTACACTTATTTTACATATTCCTACGTGGCAATCTCTCATAATAACTACATCATGTTTTTCATCAAGAAAGCATGAGCAAACGCAAGGCCCAACGCGCCTATCCTGGAGGGCGCAGACGATTTTACCGCCGATTGATGCTCAAATTCCATACCCCCGGCGCGTTCGATTCTTCCCCATTCCCACCTTTTTTTTGTAACGGAGGGGAAATGCGTTACCGCATACCCCAGACCTGGGGGGGGGCTGGTGGTTATGTGGGGCTCTTCCCCGCCAGCGACGTGCCGGCGAGGGCCCACTAAAACCCCTCCGGGTGTCTTGCCCTGGTCCATAACTGGGGGGCTCCGGGAACGCGTGCAGCATACTTCCGGAGCCCCCCGGACCCAGTCGGCCTGTTGACGGCCGACTCGTCTCGCCAGGAGCGCTTTAACGGTAGGCACCCCTGGCAGGGTCTAGTTCTGCCCTAGGTCGGGGGAGAGGGACACGTCCTTCCCCCGCCTCTACCCCTGTTGGTGTTGGGGGTACAGGCCCGGGGGTCCGCCCCCCGCCGGATGGTTCCCGGGCCTAGCTGCGCCATGTCGGCGCGAGCTCACGTTGCTTTCGTGGGGGGAGGGGGCACTTGCCCCACTCCCCTCGCCCTGGCGGAGCTGGGAGAGCCAATCCCCTCCTGACGAGAGGGGGGGGGGACTCTCCCCCCGATGTCATGGAGGGTCAGCCCCGTCGGGAGCTTGACTTGGTTGGAACCACCTCGCCTTCCTTCGGGTCCAGTAGGCAGGGCCTTCAGCAGGGGAGGCAGGAAGCTCCTCACTCCCGACAGCGGGGGTATCTCCGTCGCTCTCCCCCTCCTTTTCAATGGTTTGGAGGGAGGGGGGTGCAGCAGCGCCGGTGGTCCTTCTGCGTTTTCTTCGAGGAACCCCGCCGTCGAGGGGGCCCGGTCGATCACGTGGGGGGCAGGGATCCCCGCCTCTACCATCATTTCCACGGGGGTTGGGTCGGCGTTGTCGTCGTCGCCTGCCACCCGCCTCGGGTCTTCCTCTTCGCTGTCTCTCTCTCGCCGTCTCGGCCGCCTCCTGCAACATCACTTGTTCACAGAAGGAGGCGACCGCCTTCCAACAACTCTCCCTGAGGACCATCTTAGCAACGACGGCCTCCAGGAAGAGATCTTCTCCGATTTCTTCCTTCAGGACTCTGCGCAGTTCGTCCCACGCTGGGCAATGCTCCAGCGTGTGCTGCGCAGAGTCCCTTTCCGCATCACAGTGGTGGCAATGCGTTGTTGGCTCTTTCCCTATTCGACACAAGTACTCACCGAAACAACCGTGTTCGGTGAGCACCTGCGTCATTCGGTAAGATAGACCCCATGGGCGGTCCACCCACTCCTCCAGGTGGGGGAGGACGGCCTCCAGAACCCGGGTGCCCACTGTTGGCGGGTTTTCGACGAGGTGGTCTCGCCATACCTCGATCGCCCGCCGACGGGCTCTCTCTCTCTCTCTCCACGACGCCATGGTCCTCGAGGCGATGACGTTGACCCGTAAGCAGGAGGCTTTGACCTGAGCGTACATGGCAGCTCGGGCCGTTGCAAGGAATTCGCATTCCCACCCTCGCGTCTAAGTCCCCTGCCTTTCCCGAAGGAAGCGCAAGAGGCTTTGGAAACGGAGCGGCAGTGACAGGATCAGAGAGCCCCTCGGCGGCACCGAGCATTCCTCCCCCTCCAGTGTGGGAGAGTCGAGCCACCCCACGGGCCTCGCGGAGACCCACAATTTCTCCGAAGCAATTTGAGCACCAATCTGCGTATTCGGTCCCGATCCGGATTCCCACGCGTCCGGCCCCGCCGTCAATAATAGCTAGGAAGCCTTCGGGGACCAATTGACAACCGCACCCTCGCTCTGTACCGCGCATCATCGAAGATGTGACAACAAGTTTTAAAATAATGAGAGCTCCCGCCGGGTACGTCATCACAATCGTCGACCCATCACCTTACACTCGATAAGAATGTCAATAATACGATCAGGGAGATTTGCATCGCAACACTATTATATTTTCTTTCTTTTGGGCAATCTAGCCACAGGACACTAATTCATGTACACGCACGAATCAGTAAAAAAAAAATATATATATATATATATATATATTATTAGTTCAATTATCGCATACGCGTCACTGTTTATTTAACCCCACGCCAAGCTCAATCACGCATGTTAATACTCCTACAATAAAACACTATTAGATTTTTCTAAATTGACTGCTTATTAATAACATAATTATATATCCTCCCAAAATGTTTTCTCTTACCTGTATAAATAAATTGTCGTGTGTCTGGATGTGTTATTGCACGTTTCAGAGCCACTGGTGACAGCTGCCTTAATCTCAAACAAAGGTAAAATCTAACCAAGAGAAAATCAAACACTTACTTCCCGGATCGCGACCGAGCGAATCCGCGGACGTAATAACTGGTAACAGCGGTGGAATGCCGAAAAACCTATTTATTTACCAAAACTAACAAAAGGGTAACCAAACCTACGTCCCGGATCGCGATTGCGCGAATCCGCGGACGTGACAATGAAAAATATTACAAATGTTTTTAATATCATCTTTTGTCTAAAAAAGCGATAAAACGAGTATTCTCAATTCAGCTACCAGCATATTGTTATAATTGATAATGTTGATGCTATCAACACTTACGTAGCACATTCACATTGTTACGTCCAGCCTAGTGGTAAAAGAGGTTTATCGTGATTATAAAGGGAAAGGGAGGTAGGCAAGGAAGAACGTAACAAACAATACTCGTACGCGCGTGTTAAGGAAGGCGGGCACGAGTCAAGGGCGTGAAAAATTCAGATATGGGTCAATATGTCGAGAGACTCTATGACAGATATCCTATTTCACGCCCCAGTCAGTCCCTTTTTGAGCCAACGAATCTAATCGTTTTAGCTCGGGATAGGACTAAGTGCAATCTTTTTATTCAGAGCGAGAGATGATGGAAGGTCAGTGAATAAATGAGATAATTATTTAATGTACATTAATTTTATTCTAACACTTCCCAAGAGGATTAAAATAGTGGTGATTACATTTATTTGATCTTATAGCTATACAATTATTATTGTATATAAAGATAACGTATATAATGCTAATAAAATAGAGATTTCTTTTTACTCGAAATACAATTTTTATCGTGTTATTCTATTAGAGTGCAACTTAAGTTTTAGTTTATATATACGTGTATGCGTGCGTGCGGCGTGCGTGCGTGCGTGCGTGCGTGCGTGCGTGCGTGCGTGCGTGCGTGCGTGCGTGCGTGCGTGCGTGCGTGCGTGCGTGCGTGCGTGCGTGCGTGCGTGCGTACGTGTGTGTGTGTGAGCAGGGGATTGGAAGCAATATGTTGAGATAAATTTATTACTCTAGAATTTCGTTGATGACGGCGGAGCTTGGGGGAAAAAGATTTAGAAATGCGTTCTTGGGGACAAGGTGAAAATTTGGATATCTAGAGGGGAGAGATACTGGTATAGTGGCTTCGGGAGGTTCGGAAGAACGAAGCGAAGCTCTTCAAAGGCAAATTCATGAGGACCGAGGGCATACGTGCCTTCGGGGAGAGGGGATGGAGCGACGGGATATGACGTGAATAATGACTCCAACGTCTGGTGAGAACCGGGAGTGAAATAAAATCGAGGAGGGGGAGGTTCGTAAGGGATTTCTTCAAGTATTTCTATACTGTGAGTGGGGGAGGGGGGAGGAGAGCATAGACAAATCTCTTCGTATAGGAATTCCACGCTAGCGGTGGAATTTGCTGGAGAAGCAGGACTACTCGAGATTGGGGAGTAAGTGAGTGTCGAAGCTATTGAGAGAATGGGTAAAGGGGGATGAAAATATCGCGGGGGTTATTCGGGTTCCTGAGTAATCCGAGAGAAGTCCTCGTAAGTGGCGTCAAAGAAGTATCGAACCCCGGGAAGTGACTCTGGACGGGAGCGCGACTTTCTCACTTGAGAATGATTAAATTTTAAATAATAAAAAAAAGGAAAAGAAAATAGAATAAAAAAAGGGGGGGTAATTGTTCCCCGTAGGGGTCTGGAATCGTTTCGGTGCCTCCCGAGGCTGCGGAACGACTCCAGATACAGGAATTGGCGTTCCTGCGGTTCCCGAGCTCGCTAGGGGGTCTGCGGTCTCTCGTAGGCCACAGATTCAGGGATTTCAGCGACCTTGGCGCCCGAGCTGACACACCGTAATCCGGCACGCGCTGAAACTACGTGCGGGACGGACCGGGGGCCTGGGCTTCACCGCCCGGGCCGCGAGAAGTAAATCTCTATAAAAAATCCAAGGGTAGCGTCCGTGGCGCGGGGCCCTGTGCCGTGTAACAGCGGTGCTGGGCTCCGCGTCGTGGACGCCAACTTCTCGAGTTGGTTGGCAGTTTGCTGCCACTTGACGTGGGGGGTCCGTAGGGGTCCGGGGTCGATCCGTGGTCCTCCGAGGCTGCGGACCGACTCCGGATACACGAAGCGGCGTTCCTGCGGTTCCCGAGCTCGCTAAGGGGTCTGCGGTCTCTCGTAGACCGTAGATTCAGGGACTTCAGCCACCCTGGCGCCCGAGCTGGTATACCGTAATCCGTCACGTGCTGAAATTACGTGCGGGACGGACCGGTGGTCTGGGCCTCACCGCCCGGGTCGCGAGGAGTAAACCTCTATAAAAAATCCAAGGGTGGAGTCTGGGGTGCGGGGTGTCGCCCCGTGTAACAGCGGGGCGATGTTTCGTGTCTCAGACCAGCTTCTTTAGTTGGTCGGCAGCGTGCTGTCGAGGTGGGGGTGCCGGTCCGGGGTGGTCCCTGGCGGGTGTTTGCTCTCGTCCGGGGCCTCCCCGGGCTGTCTCCCCCGTCTTGGTAGATCCGCTTGCCCATGGATTGCCTCGGGCCGATGGTCCCCGGACATCGGCCTGAGTAGGCTCCGGGGCGAGGGTGGGGTGTCCCTCGTTAAATAAGACCCCAACTATGGAAATATGGGCAGGAAAAAGAAGAAGAACGTACCACCCAGGGGTGAACGGACACTCTAGGGCCGGCATGGGGGGGGCTAGTGTCCCGGGCCCCCCCCTGTCGTCATCGAACGACGGGCAGCCGTGTGAAGTTCGCGCAGGCTCCACCGGCTATAGTGCTACTACGGAGACGAGGGAGTACGACCCTGAGTACGACCCTCGTATAGCGTACTCGGCGGCGCGCTGGAAGTACCTCCGGAAACTCTTTCGGAGGGAACTCGGGCGCGACTACAGGCCCACTGACAGTGAACTGTGGGACATGCACACGTTCGACATGGAAGAGCGTGATGCAATGGGGGTGCCGTATTGGAGCTCATCCGAGTCCTATATGTGGTCCGGGAGTTATTCCTCCTCGGACGATGAGGGGAGTGTCCACTCCTTGGGGAACGAGTGCGGGTCGAGCCGGCTCAACGAGCCGTGGCCCCCGCCCCGAACGCCGGAGAGGGGACGTTATCGCTGCCCGGGCGGACTGGGGTGCAGCCGGCTGACATGGCCGTGGCCCCCGTGCCTCTCGCTGGGGAGCCTTCGGGCCGGTTACTCGGCGGACGCCGCGTGGCGGATGCCGGGCGGCCTGGCGGGGGCGGGGGGCGACATCGGTCGCGCTCGCGTTCGCCGATCCGCATCCGCGGAAGTGGCCTGGGGAGCGAGGGTAAGGCCAACTCACCCAGTGAGTCTCCTCAGGGCGCCGACGAGGATGTGGATCGGTCCGACGAGGGAGAGGGTGGGATGATAGGGCCCCCAGGGATCCGGTCGCCCCCCCCCCGGCCGAGCCTCCGGAGGAGGTGGTGGTAACCCCGGATATTTCGGGAGTGCCTGCCGAATCCGGGGAACGGCGGGGCAGAAAACGGGGCCGTGGCCGACCCCGTCTGGACGAGACGGGACCTTTCAGGTCTCCGTCTCCGCCCTCGGACGGGGCGGACATCGAAGACCGCCTCCAGGGGGTTCCCCTGGAAGGATTTAGGGCCCGACGGCACAGGGCTAACGTGATACGTAGCTCTGAGTCGGAGGGCGAGATGTCACCGGGGGGGTCTGATGCGCGGCCTAGGCAGCGCATCAAGATCTCCTCCACCCTGTTCACTCCCGAACAGAGGCGGGAGCTGGACAGGGAGCTGGGGGTCATCTCCCGCAGCACGACGACCGACCTGGCCGGCTTGGCCGACGGTTGGCTGGGGGTGGAAAATGCCCGGACAAAGTGCACCAAACTTGGGATGCATGGTGTCTTGTCCGGGCAAATCAAGAAGAACACGCATCTCGCCCGGGAGGCGGTCATGACCTTGGCCTATCGGGCCATGGGTCGCCTCGGGCGAGATGAGGGATACGACGAGGTCAGAGCCGCGGCGCGCGAGAAGAAGATTAGAATCCTCCGCGCCGAGGTCGAGGAGCTGCGGGGGCAGCTGGGGGTCGCGAGAAGAGCACTCGTGCTCGGATCGGGATCCTCGGCTGCGTCCCGCGGCGACGGGGGATCGTCCCGCCCCCGCCGACCCCGGCGGCTGTCCCGGTCCCCGATCCTTCTTTTTCGAGGAGAGGGCAATCGGGCTGCTGGGGCAGCTGGCGGGCTCGGTGGGGGAGCTGGAGAGGCGCCTGGCGCGGGTCGAGGAGGGGGCTGTTACGGCCTCCTCCCTGGCCGGCGCGAAACGTGTTAGAGGGGGACGTCGGGGGGATCGGGCTCCGCGGGAGGAGCCCTCTGTCCCCGAGCCCCCAGCGGCCCCGCGGATTCGCCTGCTCCGGCTCCGTCCACGGACGGACCGCAGTGGGCGACCGTGATGGGCCGCAAGGAGAAGAGGAGAGCTGCAACAGGGGTGGGGGGGTGCCGGCGAAGAAGCCGGCCCTCGCCCCTGAGGCCTCGAAGAGCAGCCGGGGGCGTCCCCTTCCCCGGCCGGGAGTTGCTGGTGCTGGTGCCTCGGCGAGGGCGGCGCGGCTGTGCCTCCTTCGGGGTCGCAGCCTAGCAAAAAGAAGAAGGGAAAGGGACCGAAGGGGGTAAAACCGGGGGGGCGCCGCCGTCTCGGGCGGCGCCCGCTGCTCCGGGTGCGGTGGGAAGGCGGATCCCGAGGTCCTCCGTGATTGCGATCACGGTGGAGCCGGGGTGTGCCTCCTACACCGACATCATGAAGAAAGCTAGGGCGGCGATCAACCTGGGGGACATACTCCCCCAAGACGCGCTGCTGGGCTTCCGGCTCCGGCAATCCCAGGCCGGGGGTCTCCTGCCGGGGGAGATTTCCGGCAGGGAGAGTCGGCCGTATGTGGAGCGGCTCGCGGTCGAAATGACGCGTGTGGCGGGGGGCCCGGGCATCCGGATTACCTGCCCTATGCGTAGGGTCGGAGTCCGGGTGTCCGGATTCCTCGACTCCACCGAGGAGGTAGCGGTGGCGCTGGCGGACGCCGGAGTCTGCAGCGCCGCCGAGATTAAAGTCGGTCGAGTTACTCGCGGCCGCCGGGGCATGGGCTCTGTGATCGCACAGTGCCCGGTCGCGGCGGCTGCGAGGCTCGCCAAGGTGGGCCCTTGGCTGGGTGGCTGCACGCGTGGAGGCGCTTAAGGCGTCTCCTCAGCGCTGCTACCGCTGCCTGGCCCAGGGCCATATGCAGCACCGGTGCCCCGGTTATTCTGACCGGTCCCGGTGCTGCTTCAACTGCGGTGGGGAGGGTCACGCTCGGGTTCAGTGCGCTAACCAGCCGTTCTGTCCCGAGTGTGCCGGCCGCAACAGGGCAACGAACCACCGCCCTGGTGATGCGGGCTGCCCCAAAATACCCCCCATGCCTAGGAGGGCTGGGGGGGCCTCCTCCCACTTCCCCGGATCCGGGGAGGACGGAGGAAATGGACGTGGAGCGACCTCCGTCACCGCCAGTCGCCGGCGCTGCTCACGGCGCTCAGGCCGTTGGGGGCGACGGACCGGCGGGGGCGGAGTCCGCTGAGGGGTGCGTCTCTTGCGGGCGGGGTTCCTGTCGAGGGGGCCCCATCCGCGGGAGACGCTCGGCTGCCGGGGTCCACCTCGGACTCGTCTGAGTCCGGGAGGAGCCCCCGCCGCCCAAGACGCGCGCGGTCGAGGAAGCCGGCGCCTGTGATACAATAAGCGTGTCGAGCCACGCTTCTGGGGAGAACCTCCCCGTGGCCAGAGTGATTCTCTGGCCCCTCCCCTCCCAACTCCCGCAGAGGGAGCGGAGGAAGAGTAAGGCCACGAGGGAGGAGAGGCCCAAGGGAGGCGCGCCCAGTGCGCCCTCCCCGGGGCCGCCCGTCCTCGGCAAGGGAAAGCGGCGATAGTGCCGCCCCTCGGGTGCCCGCCCCTAGCTGCCTCTAGCGCTCGGGGGATGCGACGGGACGGGGCCCAGGCTGATGGAGCCCGGCGCTAGGCGAGATGTTCTCTCCCCTGGCGCCCGGCTCGGCCACGTTGAGCGCCGTGGACGGGAGGAGGTGGGGCGGGCGGCGACGACCGCTCGTCCCTAAGCGTGGGGCTCGCACCGGCGATATGTCGGGAGCGGCCCCATGGCCCTAAATGGGCGCGGGGGTGCGTGATGCCTCGCTCCGCACCTTCGGGGTCGGGCTAGGCTCTACCGGCCGACGTATCTCGGGCCAGCAAAGCCTGACTCCTAACTCGACGAACTGGCGCGTCGGGGAGCTCCATGCTCCGACCCCCTTTTAAATCGGCTCAGGCCGCTAATCTATTTCTGGATTCCACGGCACTGGATGCTCATAACCTCAAAGCCTTTATTCCGGACCTCAAAGTCTTATGTGTTGGCGTTGTAAGAGATATCCCTCTTGATCTCAACGACGAGCTCCTAAAATAAAATTTGGTTTCAGAAAAGAAGATCCTCAATATTCGCCGTCTCAACCGCAGAACGGTCGAAGATGGTAAATCTGTTTACGTACCTTCCAAATCTGTGTGCATTACTTTTGCGGGGGCGACGTTGCCGAACAGTGTGGTTTTATTCTGAGTCATATACGAAGTGGACTTCTACATCCTTAGAGCCAAAATGTGCTTTAGATGTCACAGGTCAGGTCACATTAGTAAGGTTTGCAGGAGTAAACCACGCTGTCTGCACTGGCGGGAAACCTCACCTGCCCCCTAACCAAGACACTAATTCAAATTGTAATAATGTTCCCAACTCTAATGGCAGCATTAAAATCATATACGATTATTCGTTATGCGCTGCTAGAAACAACACTCCGCTCAGATGCATCAATTGTCAAGGACCACATAGTCCATTAGTCACCTCAAATGACTATCCCGCCGTTCATCAGCATAACCAGATCATTGCTTTAACCATTTTACAGAGATTGCCCATGTTTGAGGCCAGGAAGAGAATTTTGTCTAACTACAGCTCCTTTAACTCATCCGCGAACTCTTCCAATTTTACTAAAGATTTTAAGAAATTCCCTTTTCTCAATTCATCTAATTCCAGTGTAGGAGAAAATCATTTTAATTTTGTAAAATTTTTCAGCAACAACCGTTTTGGTATGCTGAGCAGCTTTGGCGAGAGCTTACCGTTTGGAACGACATACTCACAAATCGCAGCTTCTCGTACAAATAACGGATCATCCTCGCTACCGTCTGTGTTAAAATCAAAGCTGATTAACAAGAAAGTTGAGGACTTCTCCTCTCCAGCGACACGCTCTAGACCCTCATCTGCATCACAAGGTAACAAGGATAATGCATACAAACAAACCTGGTTGTTTCCTAATGGGCGTTCAACTTACGCTAACAAGTCAAACGGCATTGCGTTGTCTGGGTACTCAGATCACTCAGACTATAGCTACGCAGGCTCTTCCCCTTCCCCTCCCAATGCATTTCACTCATTTATGGAACAATTCTCCTCCATTTCCTATAATTCCATCCTCCCCTGCATTTTGAACGGAGATGAAACAAGAGCTCTTGAAATACTTAAAGATTTCTGCTTCCAAAACATGCCTTTTATCGATTCCACTTCTTCTGTTTGTCTTACGCCTCCCAACAGGGGAGTCTTTACCCTTCCAGATCGTTTCGTTTCTGTTAGTAGTAATTAGGCTTAAATGTCGCCTACTTTTCGCTTCCTTTCTAATCTTTCAGGAGCCTCGGTCGTTCAATGGAACTGCCAAGGATCTAGATTTAAGCTACCTTTCTTACAAAAATTTGCTACTGACTTTGATATTCTTTGTCTACAAGAGACTTTGCTCTGCCCGAATTTCTCTTTTAACTTCAAAGATCATAATGTTGTTAGAAAAGACATTTTACAACGCGGAGACCGCGGCGTCTCCCTTATAATCCGAAAAAACTTATTTTACGCTATCTTTGACCTCAGTGCATTTCACCATCCCTCCGTTGAAATGGTCGGTGTGTTTCTTGGTTCCGATGTTGATAAGCTTCTGCTTATTAACATATATCGACACCTCACGGTTCACACTCCTTCCGCTTTCTTTTCTAGGCTATTTAAACTTGTTAACATCCATCCCAACATTCTTATTGTAGGCGATTTCAACGCTCATCATCCTGTCTGGTATAACGTTACTGAAGATCAGGCTGGCAGAGCAATGTTCCTTGCATTAGAAGATTCCGGCTTTGTAATAATTAACTCTAACGTTCCCACTTTGATTACGCGAACGGGTTTCAATAAAAGCATCATAGATTTGTCTGTTGTCTCCCTTAATGTAGCAATTTCCTGTATGTCATACACCGAAAAGGACTGTTTTGATAGCGACTATTTTCCTGTTATTACGCTTATTAATTAGCCTGTTCCCCGCTTATGTAAGTTTGTCTATAAGATACGTTTAAATCCTCAAGATCTCATATATTTGTAACATGCTCAGTATTGAGGAGGTTGTCTCTGTAACTTCCCTCGCTCTGGATAATTACCTCGCTTTTTTCTCTCATATTAGGGATACTGTGTTTCGTTTCATCCCCCCAAATAAGCGCACCCTGCGTTCCATCAACGTTCATAATTCTTCCCTGGCTCCCCCATGATGGAACAAAAAATGTCAAGAATCAATCATGGCTTGTAGACTAGCCCTACAGAACTACGCGTTCTCACCTACTCCGGCTAACTTTCTTCGTTATCAAGAGGCCAAAAAAGACACGACCAGGTTACTTTTTAAAGAGAAACGCAAAAGCTGGATCAACTTTTGCATCGGATTCAATGACAAAACTCCTGCCGTTCTCGTCTGGGCTTTAGCCAAGAAATTCAGGAATCGAAATCTGGCCGTGAATTCAAGTTCTGTAGACCCCGCTGCTCAAGCAGCCTCCTGTGAGGCCATGATTGTGAAGCTGTGCCCCCCAGGGTGCACCCTTGTTAGTGAATCCTCATTGGAGGCTCCTCCCTGTAAGAATTCGTCTTTTAACACTTGTTCAGCCCTCGACTCTCCATTTTCCTACGAGGAAATTTTGGTTAGCGTCAGATCCATGAGGCGTAACTCCGCTTCGGGACTTGATCAGATTGATCATAGAGTTATCCATGCTCTTCCTGAATCTTATTTACGTACATTAACCGACATCTTTAACGAACTCTTTTTAGCCGAGGTCTTTCCTCCCAGAGTGGCTCGACTCTTTGGTAGTCTTTATTCCTAAGCCACATGGCAACGGCGCGCCGGGGCGATTCGTTAATACTGATTACAGCGCCTAACCTAAGTTGGGTAACCCTAACCCTTTGGCTATGTTACAAACCCTTTGGCTATGTAACGTCTGCGCTACGCAGAGTTAAGCATTGAGGTAAAATTCTTTATTGCTTTCGTTCAAACTTGATAATATTGTGTATTTCAGTACATAGAACACGTTTATGAATATAAAATCGACGCTCTTAAGCAGGTAAAAAGTTATAAAGCTTTAAAGATTGACACTTGTGAGGTTAGGAAATCTGTCACACCAATGGCATAAAAAGACATGCAAACGTGTATGTTTGCATTTTTTTTGTATACCTATACTTTTTTTTATGAAAGAAAGTCTCAACAACAGCTTTTTTACAGTCTTTCAACTTGAAACACAAATTTTGGGATATTCCCGGAATAGTTACGAATTACCCTAGGCTTGAAGCTATTCGTAATTTTTGCCATTGGTCGACATTTTTATATGTACTTCAAAGCAAGTACATTTCCATGTTCTATCTATACCGGCATTGTGAAGGGGAAGATTCAACCTTTCAAACCATCTCATGTTTCTTTTTTTTAATAAATATAAAACTCAGGAGACACAAAGAAAAGGTCTAATGCAGGCATGGCCCCGTGGGCGCCCACGAAGCACGCGAGGAGGAGAACATGCTCCCTCTTCGCACGGTTGCTTTTTCCCGTCTTTCCTTCTGACTCTGCGATTCACCTATCCCCTCCATACGACCGCTCTCGGTCTCTACTATGCTACAGTATGTGGACGTGACTTGCGCGTGTGGAAGGAAAAGCGGAGAAGCTCGAGCTATAGTTTGTGGGCCATGCCTGGTCTAATGAATAGCCCCGGTCTTCCTTATATATAATTTATATTACTGAGCTTTATTTTGATAGTACTTTGGTTTTTTCTGTTACAGAAAGTAGCTTTGTTGGAATATAAAATTGAGTGATTTATCAATAAGAAAATTGTTTATTTTTTGGTGATATTTATGGTAAACCGAAATGTAATTTTTCCACAAAATTTTTGATTCGTAAAGATTACGCCATGCCATACTGAATGGTTGATACTTTGTTGTAAAAATTTGCTTTTATTCTGGTTACGTTTATTGGGAATAAAAAAATGTTTCTATAGAAATTTGTCAAGGTAAGAAGCTACGGTTATTATAATTGTTCACAATAAACGCATATGTTTTGTAATAATATTTTTAATAATATATAAGCTCTTTGCGCCGATAATTTAATTGCAGACTGAACAATGAAAAGAAAAGACTATATTATTAAGACAATATGATTCATAAATTATTTTTCTCTAAATGCTATAATAATTAAATGTTGGAAGTAATATGTAATATTTTTTCTTTATTTTTTAGATAGGACGGATAGGACGACCTTGTAAGGTTTCTAATCGAGAAGCAATTCTGCTATTTCAAAAATATATGCAATATTTGAATACCAACAATTTTCCTTCGAGTTCTGCAAAAGTTTGGAAAGACATGAGCAAAGAGCTAAATGGAAAATGGAAACCGCATTCAGTTTATACACACGCGACAAAAAATAATAATGGGAATCTTTAAGTAACTCGTCAGAACTTGGGTATAAATATCCAACCTCCAATGTTCAAAACCGTCAAAAATGTTACCATTGAGGAATCATCAAGGAATTCTGAATTGGATGAATCATCTTATCACGACGATGAGAATAAAGACGTTGATGTTGATTTCTTCCCTCTAATTCTTTCACTTACTGAGTGGGAACAAATAAAACCCGAGCAGATTTCTAATCAACAAAAAGATTAAACTCATGGATTTGGCCAAATATAATCACAAAAGCATTTTGGAATATGTAGAAATTTTCATGTGCTTTTCTGGGCAAATGGTCGTACGTGTGCATGTAACATAAGGACATAAATAAAAATAATATTGAATCTTCCTCTGATTTCTATTTAAAGTTTAAAGAATTATGTAAAAGCAAAAAATGTAGCAAAATTGTTGGTGTTGCCGACAAAAAACCTGCCGATGGGAAACTACACTTAATAATCAAAACACATAATACTCGTAATGATTATCATGAAGAAGTTAAGAGACCATTGAATGGTCATGAAAGGAAAATAATTGGACGAAAATTAAAAGGAAAAACAGTCGCAGAATATCGGCAAAAATTACTTGCGGAGAATATGGAATTTGGAGAGAACAAATCACCGTAGGTACAAAAATGTCATATTTACAGACAGAGCAAAGATGGAATGTAACAAGGAAGATCTTGGTATTAAATTAGGCGAAAAAATGGATATGATAACGAACATCCGTAATATATTACAAGACATCAGATGCAGTAATTCTATCTACGATATTGGAACAAAGAAGTTTTACGTTTGCTACTGCAACCCAGAACAAATTTTTGTAGAAAAAGAATACTGCCGAATAAAGAAGGGATTTTCCCGAATTTGTTTAGAAGCCACGGGTAAAGTGGTAAACAAATTTGAGAATTTTTTAGGGCAAAAAACTGGTCACATATTTTTATACACACAATTACCATCAATTTTGAGGATAAAACTCTTCCTGTGTATCAAATGTTGTCAGAAAAACATAAAGCAGCTTTCATCACGTATTGGCTTCAAGAATGGATATGAACATGTAAAGCGACAATACCAGACAAAGCTATAGCTGATCTAGGACGTGCTTTATTACTATGTGTGAAGCATTTAACCGCATGACACTAAAAGAATATGTTGACGTTATATTCAAATGAGCAACGAAAGGCAGTCATAAAATACCTCGTCCATTTAACACTCTAATAAGAGCAGATGTGGCTTATTTAATGGCTGCTATCGCTAAATGGAAATGTATTAAAGATCTACGCCACCCTGCTGTCAAAGGTTTTTATCTTCGTACAATTGCTTTAATGATTGACTGCCAAACAGTGCAAGACTTTGAACTTGTATTTCAATTTACAAGTATTGTTGCACTACATCCTGATCAAGATGACAGTATAATGGTGTCAGGAAAACAAATGTCAGTTAATGAAGTTAGATGCCTTCTGGAGGAATACATGAGTAAACGTAGACAGATTATCAAGAAATTAGAGACTCGAAAGAGAACGTCGAAATTGATGACGAAATAGAAAATACTTTGAATTTAGCTAAAGAAAAAGATTATAAAAATTTAACCCTCACTCGTCAATGGATCAAAAAACTTATTTCCATTTCAACACCTTCTAATCAGCAAAAGATGGAGTGCAAGGCTGTAAATAGTTTTTATCTTCCGGAATTCATACAGCCACTTGAACGAATTGCCAAAGAGTTTCCTATACAGACTGCAGCAGCTTTTTCTGGCATATAGTACAATAGCATGCGTCGACAGCTTCTTAAAAAGGATATTTTGCTGAAATGAGGAAAAGAATTTTTGAAAGTATTGCTTTACCGTGTTTTGCAATTTGATTTGTGAAAGAGCATATTAATGATTTGTATTCTGGCACTAATAAGATAGCAACAAAATTGAAACATTTTAATCACAATTATAGGCAGCTGGTATCAACGATGTACACAACAGAGAAAGGATTAGGATCAGTTTCGCAAACCTGTTCGAACTCAATATTCATCTGCTAAAAAATCAGAATTAACTTCGCAAAAAACTGTTTCAACTTTGTGTTCATTTGACGAACTAAGATTCTTGTCGCAAGGACTTGCACCAGCTTCATGTTTATTTGACAATGAATTAGGAAATTTTTTACAAGATCCAACTCCAGCTGCATGTATATCATCAGACCAACGTTCAGAATTCTCTCCCCAAATATCCGTACCATCGCAATGTTTAGTAGATATTGAGTCAGCGTCTTCAGTACAAAAACCGATATTAAATTCAGCAGTCGAAAAAGTAAAATCTTCATCGCAAAAGTCATATAAATATGAATTTTGATTCAATAAATTTATTACGCAAAAGGGCTCGCATGCTGAATGACTCTGATTTGAAGAGTGGTGAAGCGTGGAAAGAATTTGTCAATAAAAATAATTTGTTTGCAGACGTTAATGAACTAAATCCTGAAAACCAAGAAGAATAAAAAAATATTCAAGTTACTTCTGAAATTTTTTCTGAGTTACTCGATTTTAAAAGTAATAACAACGAAAATATTATTAATCAAAACTACCTTTATATTCCAAACAATAATAATATTCATAATTTTACTACAAATTATAAGCAAGACAAACTTTTTGTAAAAAACTAATCCACACTGCCTGCTGTATTCTTAACGTTAAAACCTATTTTTACGATTACGCCATTAATTGACCATAATTATACGAAATCATTATCAGATGAGAAAGAAGTATCAACTGAACTATTTAAAAGTGACAAGAAAAATTTGAATCCAAAATGTAAGAACAAACTGCGAAAGTGGGTTTCTATTTTCAATCATATCCACAAATACGAATTCTTAACGAGAAACTAGATAATGGAGAAAAACGAGATTTTCTTTCAAAAAATGGGTTAAAATTAGGAATTTTAGTAAAAGTTAATAATATTGCTGTAGATCTTCAAAAAACTTGTGGGTTTGATGCTATCATTCATCTACTGCAATTTGGTGCGCTTTATGGTTTTTAATATCATTTTTGTATACAGTCATCGACTAATCGTGCATTAAAATTTGTATGCATATTTATGAAGATTGGTCCAACTATAGAGGTACTTCGTAAACGGATTATTCTTTTAAATAAATTTTATCCGTTTGTAAAAGATCTTGAAGCTCCGTCTATCAAACCACACAAGTTGACTGCAGAAGACTCGATTACTGTGATATGGAAGAACTATTTTTGTTATTCCGAACCGACTGAGCCAAGTGCAATTAGATCGTATAAATGTAACAATCCGAAATGTATATCATCATTACCAAAGGATATTGCATACTTTGAAACAAATAACAGAATGATCAATACCAAAGGTATTCAAACATTGCAAGACGCAATATTATTTCATGAACATTATTACAATATTAAATGCCAACAAAAAGGTGGCCCAGAAGTAGTTACTGAGACGACTCGTCCACATTTCCATATCTTTGTTAATTTGGATACTAGAACACATTGCAAAAGCATGATGTAAAATGCAAGTTAGCAGATGTTCCAATTACATTGACTTTTGTAAAACAGTACCGGTATATTTAATAATACGTACATATATAACTTACTGTGATTGATTTATTTGCTTATTTGAAAAATGTAAATATCTATTTATATTATTTTCAGATTAATAGGTGTCATCGAACATATTCCTGGTCACTTTATTGGCTACTGTCAAAAACCTTCAGGACGATGGTTGAAATATGATGATATGCAATTAAATGTTGAAGCATGTGATGAGACAATGGTAATTTTACCAATCGCGGATATTTAGGTAGCTATGCAATATAATGAGTGCAATATAATAAAAAAATATTTATTATAAAATAAAGTAACTATTATAAAATAAATTATTATTTCTCAAACGCCTAGCTTTTATACACATCAGAAAATGTCGGATTGTAGATTTTCTAAGAAATTCATCATATTGTTACGTCCTGCGGAGTAACAATTCTTTTCTTTCGAAATCGATGCAGCCAAGCAACCGAAAATCGTGAACAGATGGTCTATCTTAACCGCGCAGATACGCTAAAATTGTCCGGTCGAGTCAATACGGTTGGTCTACGCTTGACACGTGCCGATTTTGGCGGAAGCAAGCGTTGAAACGCGGATGATTGACCCCATCGACACGAAACACTTGTCGCAATTAATAGGTAACGATCTTCTAAGGAACCTAACCGATAGGATGGATTACCCAGAGGAAAAAACAGATTAAAAATCGAACGTTCTGAGAGCGCGTGGGCAACAATAAGAGACAGTACATCTGCTGATTAAAATCCCATAGAAATCATAGGCAGAATCAGGTATAAAAGGAAGAAGCTCGGACTTACTCTTACTCACTTACGTACAGCACCTTTTTTCATTCTGCTCAATTGCTCATTTTCGCCATTGTTACTGTCATAGTTCACTCCAGTTCAATCCGTTGCACATTCCGTGACATTATATGTCCGAGTTTGTGACGTTCGGATTCGTATTCGTCATATTTAAATTTGACGCGGCATTGTGAGAATTTAGTCAACAAGTTCTTTTGCAACTTCCGAACACTCTGAGTGCCAACCGTCGACCAGCTCTCCGCCGTTGTAAGCTGAATCCGCTCCGCCAAACACCAAATTATTCGCACCTTCATAAAGTTCAAGCAACAGTAAGTTTTAGCCGTCCATTATTTTTGCTCTCCATAAAACTACCTTCTCTCTCTAGTAAGATATTTATTATATTTTTCAAAATACTTATATACCCAGTATTATTTCACTACCCTTCCTTTCCTCCTTCTATTACTCTATTTACTTTCCGCAGGATACAATTGAACTCTCTTTCGATTGTGTCCGCAACTTTTTTACTTTCTGCAGGATACAATCGAACTCTCTTTCGATTGGGTGCGCAACTTTTTTACTTTCTGCAAAATACAATCGAACTCTCTTTCGATTGGGTCCGCCACTCGCTTTTTTCTTTCTGCAGGATACAATCGAGCTCTTTAGATTGAATCCACAATTACCTTTGTTCCCTGCCGGATACAATCGAACTCTCGTTCGATTGAATTCGCAGCTTTCTTTGCTTCCATCGGGAACGAAGAATTCCTTTCCTTTTATTAATTCAAACTTTTTCCTTTTCTTTCTTTCAAGTAGTTACAATCTAGATTTTATTTTCTTTTATTAGAAAGAGAGAACGTAGCCTTAAACCTCAAATTCATTCTAGTGCGTAACCGAGTCTCTGAACATAAGTCTCGAAGAGCCATTAAGAACTGTCGGAATCATCGAAACAGGAAGGTCCGGAAGCTTGGCGCATCGTTATCGCTCTCCGAAAAATTAAACAATCTGCGAGGAGAAAATTCTGTTTTGCCTAGCGCTCTAACTAATTTAAGAACTTCCGACGAACCGACCGTTTCATCTCCATCAGTCTAAAATCCGTCCCCCAAATCATTCTCTCTTTTCCCCTGTTGTCGTCCCTCCCCCTCTTACTCCCCTGGATCTCATGTAGAAACAGATTTTAAACAATCACCAGGGTCACCTTCTTCTACTTTTGATCCCTTTGCAGAGCCTTTAGTGTGTTCTCGGGATTCAACCCTTTCTCCTACAGATTTTCCTCCTACACCTTCCCCCGATTTTTTTCATCGTAACCCCGATTCACCTATTCGAAGACCCCCGAAAGATCCATACTCCCCCGCGTTAAAGTTTTCTCAAGAAAACCCGCATTCCTACTCATTATTTACTCCCGAAGAAATAGAAAATATCGTAACCGAAAATATCGAAGCGAATCGAAGAATAGCCAATGAATTGGAAGAAATCTTTGACTTGGTCCAAGAACTACCTGAATAACCAAAAATTTCCTAATCACAATATACACACCCACACATGCACATTTATTTATAATTTTCGTTAAGCACAAATGTAACCAATTAGAACTTAAGTTTATAATTATATTTTTGTTAAGATTTTTTTAAACCGATCACAAAATTTTCTTTCTTTTATCACACATGTTCTCTGCAAACAAAAATGTTATTCACGAATTAATTATTATTATTTTAATAATCACCATCTATCATTGTAATTGTTTATTTCTTTTATTGTGTTAAAATAAATTGTAATCTTTAATTTTAACCATTTTCGTTTATTTTTACCACCTCTAATTCCCGCTCCGATAAAATTGCACTTGGTCTGATCCCGCGTAAAAGCGATTTAATTCGTTTACGCAAAATAAGAACTACACGAATGTAAGAGTTTGAATGAGAGTCATAGGCCGTCATTCTCGACACCTGACCTACATTCTGACTCACCTGATGCATTTCGACTCGTCGCACTCGCCCGGAAACATGTGTGCGCGAGATTAGGCCTGTTCCGTTCTTCCCGTCTCACTCAAATCATTTCCATAAGTTTCTACCTGCCAATCGACCCGAGAGACTTATTTCGAGAATTCTGGACGTAACAATATGTAAAGCTTGGTTTATGCAGACCGTAACCGCTAACTTATGCCGGAAGTAGTAAGAAATTAGTCAATCATAATCGATTTATAGAAGAATAGTCGACTATGATTGGTCAATTTCTTACCGGTTCTGGCATAAGTTAGCGGTTACGGCCTGCATAAACTAGACTTTATTTGATCGACACTATAGTGTAACTGAGGTGCAGATAATTTATTTATTATAAAATCTTAAAGACCAAATTACAAAAATTGACTTTGTACAAAGTTTTATAACTATATAATAAATAAGCTGAAAAAAGTTTTTTTAATTAACCGGCCGGTCAATCAAAACGCTCTGATTGGCTGACCAAATCAACCTCCCTCTTACCCCCACCGGGCGCAACGGGGATATATAAGGACCACCACAACCGAAAGTAGCTCAGTATCAGAGCTCTCAGCCCTGATGATGCAAGCAGCAATGTTTGCGAAACGTTGGGAAAGTGCTCAACACGCACATGGCATCCATCCGGAAATCCTCTCGGTTAACGATATCAACGGCTACAAAAGCCTCAAGACTGAAAGCTGAAAAAAGTTTCATTGCAAAATATTGCTTCTACAAGACACAATATGGTGGAGTGTAATTACATGCGCACCAAGAGTAACGAGCCGATAATATCATTCATTATAATACTTTTAGAAGCAAAATTGCAATATTTGGTTTTTTAGAAACTTTTGCAGTTTTATAGGAAATAAGCTAAAAAAGTCTGACAGCAAAATATCTCGTCCACAGGACAAAATATGCTAAAGTACAGATCTACACCGTGTATCTACACCGTGAATGAGGTGTAAATGAATTGGCTCGTCACTCGGGCGGATCCCGATAGCGCACGGGACCGATAGCCTATCATCACTCACAACGACCGATGTCTAGAGTTTTTCCGTTGTTTGGGTTAGATAAGTTAAGTTGATTGGTTGGTGGGCTATCGCACCGTGCACTATCGGATCTCGTCCTCGTCACTTTTGCCGGCTCTTAATTTTTATTAATTATAAATAAATTATTATTTTCTAAATTATAAAACCATTTTCTTAAACTCTCCCAAATTATTTGCAAACGATTGCAAAAAGAAAAAAAAAAATAAATAAATTTTTCTACTAACTACACGCTCGATTAATTTTTATGAATTATAAGTAAATTATTATTTTCTAAATTATAAAATTGTTTTCCTAAATTATTCTAAACTATTCCCAAACTTTTTTATTAAAAATAATTAGAAAAGTTGAACTTGTCTGCTAAGTATACGGAGGTCCCCAGAGATGGAGGGTTGAGATGGTGCATAACCTGAACAAAATTTTCGATTTTCGGAATTTTCTGCGGATTTTCTAATAATTCTTCTTCATCACTGCTAGATAATGATGAAGAACACAAATCTGACAATTCAATTGCTAATCGTGCGTCCCGCGCAGCCATGTTACACTGAACTGGTATCGTCTCTGGAAGTTCATGCCGAAATCTTATACGAAAGGCCTATTTGGCACTAGGCTTCCCAGTGAAACAACGCGAATCAGTGCATAACCTAACGGATAAAGATGTAAGTACATTTGTTTTTATTGTTTCTGCAGATTATATTGTATTACTCGTGAAGCAATAATATATATTGTATAAAAATATGTATAGTATCAATATTACAAATAATTATTAAAGAGGTTTGCGCCGCCAAATCTTGCGCCTCTGTTCTCCCAGCAACAAAGCAGCACCGAGCGCCGCCTTAACTCTCATTCTCACACACACGCACACTATATATACACAACTCTCTCTATGGCTTTTGTACGCTTCTGCAATATACGCACGAATAAAGAGACAAGCTTTACTTAATTCGCTTCGCTCATTTCACACCCACGTTATCATGGTTATGGGCCCAGGTATGTAAGAAATAGGAAGCAAATCGTGCAAGCACCAATTCGGCATACAAGAGAATATAGATTCGTAGCATTCACGTCCAGACGATTGTTCGACGAGAACGAAACCTCAACATGACTATTCACGAAGAAAAGACCGAAACTTGCACAACAAAGCTATCGAACTGCAATTACAAAACATAGAAAACAGAAATAAAATGGTACTTGAGAGATAAGGGCCTTTTAGATTACGTTCTAGGCATCGTCACCCTGGACGAAAATACCACCGCAGCGGAAAGAAAAGTTTTTCGCGCCAACGATGACAAGGCCATGGCCGCCATCGGATTGTATATAGAGCCGAACCAACAGATACACATCGAGGAATGCAACAACGCTAGCGAGGCGTCGTCATCATTAGAACAGGTACACCAACCCATAAATAGAATTCGCATAATGCAGTTAAAGAAAGAATTTTATCATATAAAAATGAAAGACGACAAAACGATGTCATCGTACGTAGCTAGGACTAAGATTGCAGCGATTAACTTCAAACAGGCGGGTGCAGAGGTAAAAGATGAAGATCTCGTGTACGCAATACTCGCCGGGCTACCGGATACCTACGAAAATTTAAATATGGCACTAGTAAGCCTGCCTGATGATAGATTCACATCCGTTGAAGTAATACGAGTTCTACTAGCCAAGCACGATAGACGACGGTCTTGCAACGATGACAACTCCGCAGAAGCAATGGAAGCACTACAATTAAATAAAGGATTGAAAGGTGCTAAGAACAATAAGGCATCGAATGCGTCTACTGCAGAGAAAACGGCTACCTGCTTCAACTGTAAGAAGACAGGACATTACGCAAGGAATTGCCGATCAAAATCAGGTAACAAGCAGGCCCAACGAGACAATAAAAGTAAAAAGAATCTCAATGCATTTTTAGTGTCTCTAAATAACCTGGACATCGAAAAAAGCTGGTTGTTGGACAGCGGATGTACACATCATGTGTGCAAACAGAAGGACTGGTTCCAAAACTTCCAAGAAATAGAAGGAGAGACCATCAACACCGCAGCGAATCCCAAGAAGCAAAAAGGCACTCAATTATGCGCGAAAGGCAAAGGCGACATTGTATTGAAAACATTCGTCGGCAACGTAAAAAAAGCTATAGTATTACGCAACGTTTACTACGTCCCGCACATCAGAAAGAATTTAATGTTTGTTTCACAGATTGAAAGAAAAGGAAAGGAGCTCACAATTAAAAATGGCAAAGTGAGAATACGCAACACAAACACAGAAAACATAATGTGCGAAGCCTACAGAAAGAATGACCTGTACATCACCTGTGCAAGCTGACGTCGACTTGCGAAGTGAGGCTCCAGTTGAAACAAATTTCGCTTCGATCAAAGACAGCAGTATATGGCATCGTCGATTCTGCCATGTAAACAAAAAAGCAATCGAGGAACTCGCTACACACAATAAAGTGCGAGGTATAGATGATATTAAAATAAATAATGACGCATGCTACATAAGAAAATCAACAAAGAGTTCTTGCAAGAAGAGGATTAAGAACAGACAAAACATAGATGTATATGAGTTGATACATTCGGATCTCTGTGGTCCAATGCCCGTCAAATCTTGAAGCGACAACAGATATTTTATCACCTTCACTGATGATTATTCGAGGAAAAAGACTGTTATGTGTATAAAATTAAAAGAAGAGATCACAGACTGTGTCAAGAAATACATAGCCAGAGTGAAGCGTGAAAAAGGAAAAAAAGTAAAGAAGTTCCGAACAGACAACGGACTTGAATATTGCAACAGATTTCTTCGAGGATACAGGCATAAAGCACGAAATATTTAACGTAGAAACTTCTCAGATAAATGGAATCGCCGAGCGAATTAACAGAACTTTCATAGACCTGGTGAAATCGATGCTAAAATCTGCAAAGCTCCCTCAAAAGTTCTGGGCAGAAGCTGTCATGACGGCTGCATATATTCGAGACAGAGTCGGACACTCTCCTTAACTCTCATTCTCACACACACGCATACTATATATACACAACTTTCTCTATGGCTTTTGCACGCCTCTGCAATACACGCACGAATAAAAAGACAAGTTTTACTTAATTCGCTTCGCTTATTTCACACCCACGTTATCAATTATATTATTGATAATTGTATTATTAATTATATTATTATTACTATCACTGTTGTTACAATGTTACTATTATTATAATTATGTTATATTACATTATTATTATTATTATTATTATTATTATTAATTATTTTGAATCTGATGGAGTCTATGGTACTTACTAAATAATTTTATTTTAAATTAAATTATTACAGTTTAAAAGTCATTTCCGCGTTGCAAGAACAACAGCCTACAAAATAATAGAGCTGTATGAATATTCCAGATTCTATCCGTCTGATTCTATACTCTTTAATTTTTCGTATAAAGTTAATTTAGCTAAATTAATTGATGGATTAAATATTTTGTCATTGACTTTAAAGTCAATAGTCAGTGCCATAATAAATTTATAAAACCAACAAAATATCACAAGAAACCGTACTGAAAATAATGTTTAACTAACAGTGCAAATAACTCGCACTTTCGATGCACTTGGGCAGAGTCGCCTGCACTCGGTGAGTTTTCAATGCGCACTCAGTGCTGCCCATTGAAAATCGATTTATAGAAGAATAATTGATTATGATTGGTCAATTTTTTACAGATTCCGGCATAAGTTAGCGATTACGGCCTGCATAAACCAATCTTAATTTAAGGAGTTCAGGAACAGAAAACAAACGGTAGTGTGCACTGAATGTGCACCAGAGTCCCTAGAAGTAAGAGTCTGGCATATCTTTTATAGCGACAGAGAGGAACCTGAGAGCGGCCACGGCGGCCTTTTTCCAGTAACGCTTGAAAACTCCCGTACACTAGCGACGCACATCCATTTAGGCCGGAATGGGAACTATATGTCACATCCATTTGCGTTTTAACTCGCCGTTAAAAACAGTGCCTTGTGAAGGTGGATGTGGGTTGTTGTCTTTGCTAACATCCATTTTCCCGTCGATAAATCATTTAACGTTATGCGTGTCCGTGCTAAGATGTATATATTTTATTACAGATAAATCGTGCGTGCTGCATCCAAAACGGGACTACTTAAGTGGCGTCTACAATGGGGTCGTAGAGTGATCGTAAATTTCTGTATTTTCGGTTGTAGTTGTAGTCGCTTGGAGTTGATTCAATTCCAATTTCAGCGACAACCGTAAATACGATTGACCAATTATATAATAGAACATGGTATATTGCGTATTAACAGAAACTTTATTTGGATTTACGACCACTCCTGCGATTTTACGACCCCATTGTAGACGCCGCTTTAAATTTAAGAAAATGTTTTTCTATTCACACACGAGGAAATGTATTAAGAAGTAAACAATTATGTATATTTTATTTGATTTTTATTTATTAAAATTTTATTGCGTCAAAAATAAGGTAAAATATTAAAAATAAAAATTAAAAGTTTTTGACACCCCGCTTAAATTTCTCCACTCTTGCCTTTCATTTCTCCACTCTTGCCCTTTTCTCCACCCTCTCCATTCGCGTTTCCAATTTTCGTTCCTTCCTCTCCAACCGCCTCTTCTAGCTCTTCCGTCTCTTTCACCTCTTCCGACTATTCCGACTCTTCCGACTCTTTCGCCTCTTTTGTCTCGAACCAAATTTCCTCTTTTTTTTCCAAATCTAAAATAAAATAAATAATATTATAATATGTAAATCGTAAAAAAGTAGTTAAATAAAATATAACATGCACTTAAAAAATTAATAACATATATCTTATATTTTGTTCTTTTCTTTTAAATTTTTCCCTCTTCTCTTTGTTCTTCTTTTTTCTTCCGTCTACTCTTTTTCCTCCTCCTCCTCCTCCTTCTCCTCCTCCTCCTCCTTCTCCTCCTCCTTCTCTTCCTCATCATCAGCCAACAAGGTGGCTTCGTCTAAACTTTCTTCTTTGTCGACGTCCATCTTCTCTAACTCCTTCTTTTTCTTTTTCTCCTCTTTCTTATGTTCTGACCTGTATTATAATTTTAAACGATAATGTTGATTAATTTTAATTTGGCATTTTTTAAAAACTTGCGCAACAATATCATAAATCATAACGACACTATGAAAAGGTTATAGGATCAATCTTTTAGCTTGATAATCTGGACCTATCTTAATGCAAATATTCTAGAAGTTCGAATGTACACCTCAAATGCATAGAGTATATAGAGTATGCATTATTTATCCTTCTTTAACGTCTAATAAACTACAAGGACAATATGCGTATATTCAAACTTTTAAATTATTTGCGTTAAGATAGATACAGATAATCGAACTAACAGTCACGACGTCAAAATGATGTCAAAGTGACCGCAAAATGATCATTGAAAATCATTTTTCGAACAATTACGATTCACTTTCATATCATTTTGACGTTATATTCGGTGTTTTGTTTGAAAAGAGATCGATCCTAATCCGTAATTCAGCGGGACGGACGCAAGTATTTATATATCCCAAACAAATACGCTTTTTAATATGCATATTGTTCGAGATGTTATAAAAAGATAAAGCATGTTTTTACTTACATTTTTAAGCACCGTTGTCAATTTCTGCTCGACGTGACGAGTTACAATAACCAAGTGTGGCAATAAATGTGTTAAAAATAACAATTGATGGTGGGGAGCGGGGGGAAATAGCAACCGACAGGACTCGCGGCTGCAAAAAAGAGTTTGTTTTGTTTTGAAGACGTTCAAAACAAATCAGTTGCAATCGCAGATACCATATATGCATCTTAGCATATCTTGTGTTCACGTAGATATAGTAAATTTGCAAGATCTGTATTATCAATATTTGTATTTATTTACTTCTATTCATAACTTTCGCGCAGTGAATATTAGATTTATAGTATAATTAAATAATAGTAAGTTAAAATGGCAAATAACAATGATTTGAACAACACATGCACGTCTAAAAACTTTTATAAAAAGTGCATGTATAAAGATTGTGTAAATGGACGTGTGCCTCATGACAAACATATATATAGATTTCCACTACCGACAGATGCTAGGCATAATATATGGATACGTAATAGTGGTAAGTTTATGTACATACATACATACATATATAAATATATCCTAGTAGCACTTTCTGCAGAGCTGAATGTGTGTGTGGTTATATGTAGCAAAATTAAAATAAATGTGTAAAAGATTATTCTCAATACAGTCCTGTTGACAGACTGTCAGCAAGATTCGTGTAATGTACATTGGCTATTCTGGTAAAACCAATTAGTCATCTCTTATTTTGTAATTTTGTGTCAAAGGATTTTTTTAATTACAAAATTAATTGAGATATAAACAATTAAAAATTTGACTATCACTTTGTTTAAAAATTTATAACTTTATTGCTGATAACGTTAGCTCAATTTTCTTTTTATTTTCCACGGAAAATGTTATACTTTACGAGAAAAATGTCAATATTGTAAAAGTTTTTTTTTTCAATGTTTATTTTACAATACATTTTTTAACAATTTTTTCAACAATCAGGGACAGATCAAAAAAATCCTAAAAAATTGTAGGAAAATTTAAAGTATATAAAAATAATTTTGTCAGATTTTTCAATTCTCTCCCCGATTGTTTACAAAATTGTTAAAACGATTATTATTAAATAAACACTGAAGAAAAACTTTGCATTATTCATATTTTTCTCTTAAAGTAGAAAATTTTCCGTGAAAATTAAAAAAAATTACATTACCGCTATCAGCAATAAAATTATGAATTTTTAAACAAAATAGTAGTCAAATTTTTAATTGTTTATATCTCGATTAATTTTACAATTAAAAAAAATCTTTTGGCACAAAATTACAAAATGTGCAAAATTTTAAAAATTTCTAAGAGTTGACTAATTCGCTTCGCACGAAATAGCCTAACATGCAAATGAATTGTGTGTAGATATTTATTGCAGAAATCTAACTTTATTAAAGCAGATTATTCTGCTCTTAACTGCAGTCTGTAAACAGAATGCTGTAATTTTTGCAGCAGATACGTGCAATTTCTTGCAAAAATGTAAGTTACAGAATTTTTACAAGAACTTGAGCAAATTGCTACTAGGGTATATACAGAATGCCCCAAAATTTGCACCTTTGGAGTACATGATACTTTATGTTAAAAGAAATAACTTTTTTTTTTAGTTAAATTGCGAAAGACATAATTTTTGCGGGATAGCTGGTTAAAGTTAACGAATAAGCGTTTTTAGTTATGTGGCGCTCAGGAACAGTGCGCACGTTCCTCACTCACTTATTTCTAGTATTTGGCTCGTATTTATGAATAATGTCTTCTTAAGATGCTAATACGATCGTGTTATGATTAATTCATCGCATTTTAAAACAATCTTAAACATAAAACACCTAAGACAGTGTTAAATATAAAAATCTTAGACAATCTTAAAAAATCAATTATAAATATCCGGTTTCAACATTCCTTTCCGTATTGTTATGGTTTATATATGAAAAGTTAATAAAAAAAATATTAATTTTATTCCTTATGTAATAAATAAAGAAAAAGTTATCTAATTTTCTTCATATGAAAATAAAGATAAATGTATAAATAATAGAATACTTTACGCGGGCTGAGTGTTCTATCGTTACAAATATTGAACAGTTGTGTACGATCATTAAATAGTATCAATAAATAAGTAGTTTAAATAATATCACTAAATCTAAAGAATAGTTTACTAATTATGTAAGCTGTGAATATGCATTCTTTTCGCTAGACGCACGATCGAGAGAAAATATGATACGATAAGGTGGAAAGTTGGTGTCCTTACGTTCTGTACGAACGAGGTATCGCGGTATTTTGTTGCTTGTCGTTTTAATTTTTAATAGCATAAAAAATATTTACTTGATTACAAATATTTGCTTGAAAAATAGTGTAAATATATAGACTTTCAATTTTTATTAATAAATAATTTGCGTAAAACTACACTCGACAGCAAAATTAAGGGATTACCTATTCTAACTCCGAAAAATAGGCATAATTCAATAGAGTGTAACTTTGTCAAAAATAATCGTAAAAAAATTTTAAAAAAAGCATTTTAAAACTTGAAATCTTTAGTTTTGAGATTGACGAGTCATTAAACGATTTACAGATAGTTTACGAAGTTACGTGGATTTAAATGGAGATGCGTCAAATTTCAAAATTTTTTACATTTGTCGGATTTTTTTTACGAACTTTGCAAAGCTCCACGACGCAAAATAAAAATTGCACGCAAAGGCAGTTTACAGCATTTGAAAGGGTAGATCTTTAGCTTTAATTTGCGTTTTTGTTGAGCTTTGAACTATTTTTTTTTTTTACTGAGTTAGGCAACACTGAAGCAAAAATGGTTCCTTTTTTTAATGTTGAATAAAACAGTGAATAAACATCATACAACGCTCAACAAGTACGCAAATTAAAGATAAAGATTCACGCTTTCGAACGCTGCAAACTGCATTAGTGTGTGATTTTTAATTTAAGTTAAATAAACTCGAAGTCGATATTTGAACTTATAAAAAAAAAATTATAAAATAATCTTCCAAGCCTCCTGTTAACGGGCAAAACCTTTAAAATGATTTAAAGGTTTTGATTATTTAAATTGATTTTTTTTTTGAAGATTTTTTTTACGCTAGAAAATAAAGGAAGAAATTCAAGAACATTTTTAAAAATCAAAAATTTGCCAAATAAAAAATTTTTCATAATGCAATAAAACATTAAAAATATTGTGGATTATTTTTTAAATACTAAATCTCTTTAAAGGGTTTTTCAACTTTCGACTTCATGTTAATTAAAATGGCAAAAAATTAGCAATTTCCTAAATTTATTTAAATTTGGAAAATTTTAGATTTTTTAAAATCTTTTTTGAATTTTTTCCTTTATTTCCTAGTGTAAAAGAATCTTCGAGAAAAATCAACTTGAATAATCAAAACTTTTAAATCATTTTAAAGATTTTGCCTGTTAACATGAGCCCTGGAAGATCATTTTATAATTTTTTTTTTCAAAAGTTCAAATATCAACTTCAGCAAAGATTAAGTGAACGTTCAACAGCAAAATTAAAGGATCATCAACAGTTACTCTCCAAAAGAAAGTGTAACATGATAAGTCAACAAAAATGATAAATTAAACGTTTCAAAACACATTTTACAGTTTATTATTTCTATGTACACTTTTGGTATCGACTTTAAAAACATATACTGATTTTTTACGGAGCTATACGGATAAAAATAAAAATGCGGCAAAATTTATTACAAATTTTGTGAGTTTATTTGACGTGAATTAAAAATCGCACACAAATGCAGTTTGCAACGTTCGAAAGCGTGAATCTTTATCTTTAATTTGCGTACTTGTTGAGCGTTGTATGATGTTTATTCACCGATTTATTCAACATTAAAGAAAGGAACCATTTTTGTTTCAGTGTTGCCTAACTCAGTAAAAAAGAAATCGTACAAAGCTCAACAAAAACGCAAATTAAAGCTCAAGATCCACGCTTTCAAATGCTGTAAACTGCGATTTTTATTTCACGCTGTACAACTTAGTAAAATTTTTATAAGATTTTGACATTTGATGTCGGATTTTTTTTACGAACTTTGCAAAGCTCCACAACGCAAAATAAAAATTGTACGCAAATGCGGTTTACAGCATTTGAAAGGGTGGATCATTAGCTTTAATTTGCGATTTTGTTGAGCTTTGTACAATTTTTATTCACTGAATTATTCAACATTAAAGCAAAAGAGGCCATTTTTGCTTCAGTGTTGCCTAACTCAATTCACACGTTTTTTATATTTCTTTATTTTTAGTATTCTTAAATCTTGTTTTTCTTATGATCGCATAATAATAAAAAGGAATTAATTGTTTACGAAATAACAGTTGTACGTTATCGAAATAATTTTTACAAATGTGACCAGATAGAAAAATATTGTAAGTTGCACATTGATAAAGGTTGCAATGTGTCAAAATTATGTCGAATAACAGGCTGTTGTATTTTTTAAGCCGGTGCGTGCATGTACGTGCACGGCTTTGTGTGTGTACGGCAGCCGTGCGCCGCGCGGCAATAGATCTCATTCCTATCAGTCCGATACATGTCTCAAGGTAGCAAGACGCGCACAATTCTGCATCTTTTTGCAGGACGCACGATCGAAAGAGAAAGTATAAAATAATGTGATGCGGACTTGCGATGTCCTATAACTACCTCACGCGCTTACGATCGTGATGCTGCGGTATTATTATTACATCGCTCGCTTATGGCAAACCGTTTTAATTTTTAATAGCATAAAAAAATCGACTTGGTTATAAAGATTTTATTTTTAAATATTTGTTTTGAATAATAGTATAAATAAAGGGTATAGCTGGATTTGTTTATGAAATTTGCCCCCACTCCAAAATAGATGTATTATTGTACGTCAATCTTTAACCCTTGATGAAAGAACAATTTTCATCAAGTTTTAACCTTGTATCCTTGCTATTGCGATAGTGACAAATAAAAACATAATTATTTAATTTTATTTTTTTCTATTCTTTTTATTCTTAAAAAATTATGAAAAAAATCACTGATGTTTTAGTCATCAAGGTACATATCCAGAAATTTCAAGTTTTAATTTTAAAAAATTTAAGAAGTTTAAAATTGTAGATTTTTTATTGAAATTTTTAAGTGACTTTTTTCATATTTTTTTGGTTGCAACATCTTTCCAACATTATTTACCTCAATTTTTTCAAATTTTTTTAAAGACAAGCGTCAATATTCAATATTGATAATATAATTTTTTTTAGTTTTTATGCATAAAATTAATGTGACTCTTTAATCTACGTACTTTCTAATATATGTTATTTTATTTTATTTATTTTTTATAATAATGTAATTTTTCTATTATATTAAATGATTTGAGTTTTATATGTATATAAAAAATAATACAATTACATCTTTATTCTTAATATTATCATTATTATCATTATTAATCACAAGATTTACATTTTTAACACAAAATATTCTACTTAATATTAGGTTGAGGAAAAAGAAATCCATTATTTCACCATTATTTATCTATTATAAAATAATATTTCTGCAGGTCTCATAATTTTTGAGAGATTTCGACTATTACAAATAATAAATTACTGCAAATACGTATGAACAGCATCCGATAGTACGATTACCATTAGCACATTCGCAATAATAACATTTCACTATAAAATATCTAATAAAACTTGGAATGTAATCAATATAACATTTATAAGTTCTACTATTAACATGTCGCGATAACGGTAATCGTACTATCGGATATTGTTGACACGTATCTGTAGTAATTTATTATCTATCTCATGATCAATACTTCTCAAAAATTAAAAGACCTGCAGAAATATTAAGTAGAATATTTTGTGTATTAACTATTTCACATTATCCTAATATTTTTACTATGATGTATAAACAGTTAATAAAGATAATATGTAAAATTAATTTTATATTTATTATTTTTTTTTAAAGCAAGACAAATACAATTCTAACACAATTAACTAGTTAAATCAACTTTCATTGTTTTTTTTTATAATCTATATATAATTGTATTATTTTTTATATACATATAAAACTCGAACTTTTTAATATTCCATTATGAACAATAAATAAAATAAAATACACTCGACGCCAAAATTAAGGGATCATCTATTCTGAATCCAAAAAACAGGCGTAATTCAAGAAAGTGTAACTTTGTTAACTCAAAATAATTGTAAAAATTTTTTAAAAAAGCATTTTAAAGCTTGAAATCTCTAGTTTTGAGATTGATAAGTCATTAAACAATTTATAGATTTTTTACGAAGTAACGCGGATTCAAATGGGACTGCGTCAAATCTCAAAATATTTTACAAATTTTGCACAGCTCCACGGCGTGAAATAAAAATTACACGCAAATGCGGTTTACAGCATTCGAAAGCGTAAATCTTTACCTTTAATTTGCGTTTTGGTTGAGCGTTGTACGAATTATATTCACCGAATTATTCAACATTGAAGAAAGGAGAAAATTGTTTTTTCATAGAAGGTTAGATTGACATCTGATAAATCTATTTCGGCGTGGGGCAGATTTCATATACAATTGTCTAACTGTAATTCTCAATCTTTCCATTTTATTACTTTATTGTAGGAAACACTAATCTGGAAAAATGGCCTCGTCTTTCTCTTCGACGTGCCGGATTGTGCGAAAATCATTTCACTGCAGATTCATTTAATCCAAACAGTAAAATGAAGCGATTAAAAAAGGATGCAGTGCCAGTCCCATTTGACTTAAGTGTACAAAACTCCAAAAGAGATAACAGAAAGGAACAAATTTAAATGAAGCAGAAGAATATCAAGCTGATAATATTACAAGGCAGTCAGAATCTGAAAATGATGAGACAAACGTTGCATCTGCACTTACATCAATTTTCGATAATATTTCAATTCAAGAGTAATTACAAGAGCCTCCACTAAAAACTTATATATCAAAGCTGAATTTTGACAACTCAGACGAAGATATTAGCGAATGGCTACACCTTGAGCCAGATATGCGTAAAAAAACCTCAACGGTTATTGCGCCTAATTATGTACAGAACGTTTCTCAAAGTTCAATGCTAGTCCCATTTGAATTCAAAGTCGCTGAAAACAATTTTAAAACATATAATAGAAAAAGAAAAAAATTTAAATAAAACAGAGGCATATCGAGCTGAAAATATCACGAGACAGTCACAATCTAAAAATAATGAAATGAACATTACATCTGCAATTACATTCATTTCCGATAATATGTCGATTGAAGAGCAATTAAGAGAGCCTCCAATAAAAACATATAAATCATGGCTGAATGATTGTGACAGCTCAGAGGAAGAAGATAATAACAAATGGACACATCTTAAGTCACCTATGCATAATAAAAATTCAGAAAATAAAGAAAATATAAGAAATAAGAAACAAAACAACAAACAAGAAGAAAATAACAATCATAAAAATGTAAATAATTCAAACATTGTTAAGTTTTTACAACGTAAGATAAGTCGATTACAAAATCATATAAGATCTTTAAAATATAAATTACGTACACCTAAGGATTTTGATTCTGTCCATGGGGAAATTTTCCAAACTGAGAAGTCGCTATCTTTCTATATACTTACAGTTCATGATTAACGTAACGACCAATAAGCTTTAGTCGTTTCATTAATCAAGAACTGCGAGTATGTAGAAAGTGGTGACATCTTAGTTTGGAAAATTTCCCCATGGACAGAATCAAAGTCCTTGGGTGTACAGCTCGAAGATATAGAATACCAAAAACACAAAAGCAAAATAAAAAGTTGGTAAAACAATTAATAAATAAACAAGACCTACATCCCATTGCAAAAACTATGATAAATTTGCAGCTACATCAGCCACGTACACCATACACACAAGAAGAAAAAAATCTTGCAAGGCAATTGTATTATTATTCGCCTTCTGCATTCTGTCGTTTAAGAAAAGCAGGTTGTAATTTACTGGGACAGCGAACAATTCGAAAGTGGCTGGAAGAACATGATATAATATCAGGATTTTGTGACTTTATATTTAAAAAATTAAAAGACAAACTTTCTCAGCTTCCATTAGAGGAAAGAGTGTGCGCTCTAAAATGGGATGAAATGTCTATAAAAAGTTATGAGAAATATTCGCAGAAATTAGATCAAATAGAAGGTCTTGTTGATCTTGGACCTTTAGGAAGAAAATCCGAAAGAAGTAAAAATGTTCTTGTATTCTGTTTGGATAGTTTGAATGCGCATCATCCATGGCGTCAGCCTCTAGCATACTTTCTACCAGGAAAATGTATGAAAGCAGAGGAAATAGTGATATTAGTAAAAGAATGTCTAGATAGACTAAACGAAGCAGGAGCTGACGTAAAACTTCTTACATGTGACCAAGGTACCAGCAATCAAAGTGCTTATGCTCAACTAAATATTACTACAGAAAAACCATATTTTACATAACGGTAAAACATATTATGCCTCATTTGATTTTCCTCATTTGATAAAAAGATTAACAAGTTTTTTAAGGAGACATACAAATCTGTATTGTGATGGAAAAATAATTGCATCATATACAGATATCGAAATGACCTGGACTATCGATAATGCCACAAAAGGAGACTCAAATTTGTTATCTCACATCACAGAAGCTCACATTCGTCCAAATAATTTCGAGGCGATGAGGGTTAATTTAGCTTTTCAGCTATTAAGCCATACCATTGGATGTGCGATAAAAACAGCTGGCAATAAAAACGAGTTAGACACTGAAACATGGGAAGCAACTGCCGATTTTGCAGAACGCATAAACAATATTATTGATGCGTGTAATAGTTATAGCATTAAAATGAGATTTGGCGGAAAACGACCATTGTCCTCTAAAAATCCCGATTTAATTGCTCTATTAACAGATTTTACTGAATGGTGCTCAAGATGGTCAAAATCACCAAACAATGTAACTCAAATGCCATGTTTCAGAGGCCTCGTTTTAACTGTACGAGCTATTCTTGCAATTTATGAAAAACTTTCAAATTAATTTCAAGGATTTGAACTGGCAACAGGATTGTGCAACCAAGATTCGGTGGAGCACTTATTTTCTAAACTTAGACATACGTGAAGGGCATAATCCAAATCCAACAGCAAGAATGGTACGATTATCCATGAGACATATACTCTCAACAGGATATATACAAACAAGCGACAAAGGTAACGTTGAATATCCAGAAAGTGAGGCACTTATTACTCAACCAAGTCAACTAATGAAAGAGGTAGAAAAAGTCATGAGTACAAGTACTTCTACTATAGAATATGCTGACTTTGAAGATGATTCATATTTGGAAGATGCGCAGCTTTTGGAAGAATATGCAGATTATGAAAATATTGAAAATATAGAAAATATAACTCCAGTGAGTGGTTATGATGAAAATGCTATTGCATATTTTGCTGAATTTGTAGCACGGCAAAGTTTAAAAAAAACTAAATGTGAGAATTGTCGAAAGGATATGATGAAGACTCCCATGGATGATGCAACAGCAAATGAAAAGTATATTGAATATCGTGAATATTCAGATTCAGATGATGATGAAAATGCTCCAACAGTAAAAAAATTAGTAAGGCCAACTACTATCTTAACAAATATAACAAAAACACAATTAAAAACATTTAATCATACATGGCAAAATCATTGGGCATCTAACCACGTTCTTGAAAATATTGTAGCTGCATGTGTTCAAGCAACAAATAAAAATCACGCTGGATACTAGTCACGAGTGTTATAATCATCGAATGGAAGCTTTAAAATATTTGATTAGAGTAAAAACATATTCTCGCAATAGATACAACAATTGTGCAGAGAAAATAAAAAATACCTCCAAAAGAAAAATGAAAAACATTTTAAACAAATAAAATGTAATAGTGAATATACGATAAAATCTAAAAATAACACAAAAATAAAATATTATTAGCATCAGATCATAATTTGTCATAATAAGTAAAGTGTAACAAATATAATGTAAAGATATTAATTTTACAAACCTAAATCTATTAATTTATATATTGTATTGCACAATGAGGAAAATGTTTTATAATATTTCAATGCGCATAGCGCAGAATGCATCTTACAATAATTTGCTGCGCATAGCGCAGAATGCATTTAACAACAATTTCCTGCGCGGAGCGCAGAATGCATTCAACAACAATTTGCTGCGCGGAGCGCAGAATGCATTTAACAACAATTTGCTGCGCAGAGCGCAGAATGCATTTAACAACAATTTGCTGCGCATAGCGCAGAATGCACTTTACAACAATTTGCTGCGCGGAGCGCAGAATGCATTTTACAATAATTTGCGGTGCGGAGCGCAAAATGCATTTTAAAAATACTGAAATCAGGGTTGTGCTTTTATCCATAAAGTATGAATAGTATACTTTATGCGTAAACATGTATAAAATGCAGGGTAAGTTAATATATTTTTTAACTACATTAAATTCAAAAGTTATTTGTTTAAAAAATTAATTTAGTTACGTTAAATGTTTCATGAACAAAAAATAAACTAGTTAAAAGTTACTATATACGAGTATATATACGAGTATATATATATATATATATATATATATATATATATATATACTAAACCTTTAATTTAACTTACATTAATTTAATCTGAACGTAACTTTTAACTAGTTTATTTTTTGTTCATGAAACATTTAACGTAACTAAATTAATTTTTTAAACAAATAACTTTTTAATTTAATGTAGTTAAAAAAATATTAACTTACCCTGCATTATATACATATATATATAATATATATATATACATATATATTATATATATATATATATATATATATATACATATATATATATATACTATTTTTATATCCTAAAGTCAGATATATTAACAATGTTTTAAAACTTTATTATTACTTTTTCTGTTTTATGTTTTGTATTATCCAATTTACAATAATTAACATTTGTGTATTCTCTAATATGAAAAAGGTTTGTGTAAATTATACGTAAAGTACACGTTAAAAAATTGTAAATATAATTTCAAAATATACAAGCACACCCTGAGTAAAATAACCATGTGAATTGATGCGTGTATTCATGTGGTTGTGCGTAATTGACTTACGGAATTGGCCGCGATGCTACGGATTTCGATGATCATCTACGATGATCAGCGTAGTGTGGTGTAATGGACTTTTACTTTGGTTTCCGTTCAGAGAATTATCGCTGAGCTCGAATACAGCGGACCTGGGTACGTATGACGAAATTGTTCAGAATAAATTCCGATCGGAATTATTCGATTATTCCCTAAATTTGTATTGTTTTCTAGGAAAAACGGAATAATTCCAATCAGAATTCATTCAAAATAATTCCATAATATGTGCCTTGTTTGAGATAATAAATAATCTTTGTCGCCGTCACTTGCCTGGTCAAAATTGCAAATCGGCGCGAGATCACCTGTAGCTACTTTGTCCAAGATCCGTCGCAGCTTCAGGAAATCGCTCCTGTACACTGTGCCCATTTGAGAAATACTAGAGGCCGAGGTTTTGTACAACTTGGTACTCTGCTAATCCCATATAAGCCATGTACACCGTAAAGTAAATACAAACATTTTTTTTCCTAATCCTAAACAACACGCATATTATAAGGCGTGTTGTCTAGAATAATACCTAATAAATTTATATAAATTTATATAATCTTTTTGTTAATACGTGTTTTTGACACTTTCTGTTTTAGGTCTGGAATCTTTGTAAATTAATTTTTATTACTTTTACAAGTATAAAAAATTCTTCAGCAAGTCTTGTCTATGCATCTTTAGAAAGCATTTGAAAAACATAGATATAAAAAAATTGTACATAAATATTGTAAGTAATTTTAACAAAAGAAAGAAGTTAGAAAAATGCATATTTTTACTGGTGACAATTTTTTTCAGATTTTTTTAATAACGTTACCACGGTGTGCAAGGAGATCTATCTCGATACGAATAATAACAAACAATCGTCTCGTCAAATAGATGTTGCTCGTGCGAATCGTTTGATCAAATTGCTCAAGGAGTTAAAGCCGATGATCAGAGCCCAGCTTTGACTCTGCTGATAGTAATATTGCACAAAAATAAAGAATTAAACAGCGAATTGCTACAAGTAAATAAATTTAGTAATTGAAATATAGAAAACGGGTTATCTGCTGCTTTTTCAATTTTCACTTTCTCTAATCAACTTTATACAAAAGTACACAGGAGATAGACAAGAAAAAATAACATAAACTCCTGAGACTACTTATTTTACTATTAGGAGTACAAATTGAAAACCGCCGTTTTTTGTCAAAATTTGATGATTGATTGTTGAAAAATGGTTACATACTTATTCTTGAAAGTATTGTCCATCGCTGGCCACTACTTTCTCCCACCTTTCGGGCAGCATACGAATCCCGCGTCGAAAAAACTGCTCGTCTTTTGCGGCGATCCACGAATCGACCCAGTTTTTGGCCTCTTCGTAATAATGGAAGTGCTGCTCAGCCAGGCCATGCGCCATTGATCGGAACAAGTGGTAATCTGAAGGGGCGATGTCAGGAGAATACGGCGGATGAGGTAAGACGTCCCATTTCAATGTTTCCAGATAGGTTTTAATGACCTGAGCAACATGTGGCCGAGCGTTGTCGTGCAGCAACATCACTTTTTCGTGTCTTTGCTCGTATTGTGGCCGTTTTTCCTGCAATGCTTGGCTCAAACGCATTAGTTGTGTTCGGTAGCGAGCTTCTGTGATGGTTTCACCCGGTTGCAACAGCTCATAATAAATCACGCCGAGCTGGTCCCACCAAATACACAGCATGAGCTTCGAGCCATGGATGTTTGGCTTGGCTGTCGATGTTGATGCATGGCCACGGTAGCCCCACGATTTTTTTCGCTTTGGATTATCATAATGGATCCACTTGTCATCGCCGGTTACAATACGATGCAGAAAACCCTTCCGTTTTTGCCGTTGGAGCAGCTGTTCGCACGCGAAAAAACGCTGTTCGACGTCTCTCGGCTTTAATTCGTATGGCACCCAGTGTCCTTTTGGATCATTCCCATGGTTTTTAAACGATGTGAAATAGCTTGTTGAGTCACGCCCAATGAATCTGCAAGCTCCTGTTGCGTTTGAGATGAATCTTCATTTAGTAATGTTTCTAATTGTGCGTCTTCAAACTTTTTCACCTGTCCGGGACGCTCCTTGCCTTCTACGCCGAAATCACCACTTTTGAAGCGTTGGAACCATTCTCGACACGTTCTTTCACTAATGGAAGCCTCACCATAAGTTTTTACAATCGTTCGACGCGCCTCACCCGCAGATTTTTTTGAATTGAAGGCAAAAAGCAAAATTTCCCGCAAATGACGCTTATTGGGCACAAATTTCGACATTTTCGATCACAAAAAAATATATAACGCCGATAAAAATTCACAACTGTAATGATAAGGAATTGTTGCCAGATGCCCAACCTTACATTTAAAATTTTTGATCTAACGTTTGGCGCCAGCATTTACCGCTGGCGCCATCTACTGGAAAACGGCGGTTTTCAATTTGTACTCCTAATAATAAGAAGTTGACTCATTAATTGTCTGTAAGGATAAGAGCATACAATACTTAAATAGTCATTAGTTATAGTATTCTTCTAGCATAACATGGTATACTTGCAAAACATCGTATGTCTAAAATTAATTAGTTTACAAAAGTAACAAAAAGTTATTTTTAAGTAATATTATATAACATTTACGATTATTGTTTAAGTCAATCTTGGACTTAATGGGAGAAAATTTATATTGAGAAATAGATGTTTTCATTCTCTTAAATGTGTTCTGTTATAACATCAAAATCCGTCTGTTATAACATCAAAGGTTTGTTGAACGCCTCTCGTATTACAATCGTTACTGGAGCGCTCCACGATCGCGTTACAACATCATTAGAGAATCCAAAGAATCCGGGATAATCTACTGAATATAACGATACCAAAAACTCGATTTTATTTTGAAAGTATACCATTGATAACACCTTTTAACAGATATTGAAGAAAAATTTATTTTTTGTTTTACCCTTTCAAACTGCTCACAAAAATTTGATGATATTTAAGTCAGGCAATCACGGTGGCTGAGAAAAATGTTGAAGTTTTAACGAACAGAAAGCAATTTTGAAAAATATTTTTTCCTCAAGCATTTAGTGTTTCAAAACCCAATTTAAAATATATTTTAATGAATGTTATACGTTAAGATATTATGGGAAAAATTCTCCATGAAGTATTCAGATACATCGCCAATATTATATAAGAGAATTGCATTAATGATAATAACGATAATAGCTCAGGCAAACTTCAATATAACGACCGATAATCTGGACGTGTTAATGAAGATAGAATTAGGTCTGCGCAAGAAAGACGATCTTCTTTTAGCGCGAGATATTTGTAGAATGTTATTAAAGAAAAAACAAACTAGCAAGGACGTCGAAAAACCACTTCTAAGGTAAGCTTTCAAAGTGGTGAAATTAATTCAAAAAATAATTCGAAACTTGTTGGGAAATTATTAATTAAAAACAAATTTTCTCATACAGATATTCTAACAATCATGACATATTGAAAGAGATGTTGACATTAGTAATAAGATGTTTTATTAGTGCGGAAGAGAACGCTTATACTTCTTTTGTCACAGATGCACTTAACGCTATATCATGTCAGTGCGATTATTGTGTATTAATTAAATGCAACTGGAATGAAAACATTGCACTGAGAGAATTTTATTTTAATTGCAGTTAGCGAATCAACCTAACAAGTTGATAAAGGAATTATTATTGAACATCGTCGAGAAGGGTCACTTTATGAATAAAAAAAACGAACGAAGTGTCAGATGTATCAAGTACTGCGCTCTCCAAATTGCTTTACATATAATTGAACACGCCATCAAAGAGTTAATTCACATAAACGTGTTTATTTACAAGGATTTAAAGCATAGAAATACATTACGAGAGATGCAAGGTAAAAGAAAGAAACAGAAAATCGCGTTTTCGACTCCAGATATTAAAGTTAAATTGACGAACGCATCAATCTCGAGAAGCTCGAATGCGCGACGCGAATTTCTCGAGTTAAAGAAACCTTGATGCTCAGGATAATGGTGAAGAAGCCTTAGAGAGTGCTATGAACTACGCCAAGGCGAAGTTTGTGAATGGCGCACTCGAATATGAAATGGTTACTGGGGAAGGCTTGCTCGTAAAATTTGTGTATGTATTTAAATATTAAAAATTGCAAGAACTTGAACTTACTCGATTATTAAATATTGCAATTAACGAATGCGTGATTATTTACAGTTCGCTGGTATTGGATATATGCCAGTATCTCGGAAAACGTACAGGCTGCAGGTTCACTCGCACTCAACAAAATGATGATGATGAGCTCTAAATTTTGCGAATGATCTTTGCAACTTTAGATCACCATATTGGAGCGATCGCCGCATCCTGGGATCCGATCAAATATATACTGATCGGATTAAATAATCTCGCTACTATAATCAGATGGAACCATGGTCAAAATACATCTACGGCAAGTAAATTAACTTTTATGCATAAATTTTTAACATTTAAAATCAATATTTTAGGATTAATATTGATAATTATATTACATTGATTTTTATTATATTGATTATTTTTATAGACTTCGAGATGATATGAACGTGCGTAGGACATAAATTCGTATGTCAAATCTGATAATGAGAGAAATGATATGCGTGAAGGCACAGATTTTGGAATTAGTCCTTTGCGTCATCGATGAGGCTGAACAGATACGTCGGGATACGAAGAAATTCTTCATTCAATTTTCTCAAAAAGGCAATGTCTTATACAATATAGTTCCGGATATATTGTTGCGCTTAGTAAATCTTCAATTAGAAGAGGAGAAGGAAGACGAGGATGGAGAAGTGGATCCAGACGCGGAGTGTGGAAGAGAGGATCTATTTTTAATATTAATGGAAACAATAAATTTTAATAAATATTGTCTAATAAAATATATATATATATATATATATATATATATATATATATATATAATTGTTCACTTTTTAATACATGTCCTTGAATAGAAAGACATTTCCCTTTATATAATATTTATATTAACTTATAACCAATCCTGTTGTGGATGTAGCACGCCGACACGCATCAGATTTATCGTTAGCAAAAGATTAATATCGAGAAAAATTTTATTAAAATCCGTTACTCTATCAATCAACGCTTCGATACCTCATATCGTATTATTATATAATTTTTTATTAATTTCTTTTTGCAAAATTTTGATTAATCTTTACGTGACATTTCGTAAAAACTGTAGAAAGGTTCTATTGAAATCAGATCTATAATTTTCACGCTTGTAAGAAAATAAAAATAATACTCAGATATCCATATATATATTCCATATTAATCTTTATTACATTATTATTTATTATACAATATTAAACACGCGCGTATTATCATTTTTAATTCAATTATATATGCGCGCATATTCCATTATAACAAAATAAAAAAATTTATACAAGAGGCGCTTTCTGGCCTCTTTACGTCCCTGCCCAAAAATCGTCCGAAATCCTCTTTCTGCATTTTACAGCTAGGACGTAGCACGGAAAATGAGATCGGTGAGAGGGAAGTGGAGAGGAGGGTATCCATAGAGATAACATCGCCGCTTGCTCTGTGTTTGCCACCGCGATGCTTTCTCTCTCTGACCGGTGATGTAAACAGAGAACGAACAAAGATTGTCCGTCTTTATCTAACCAGAAAAGAACGTCTTAGCACGGACACGCATAACGTCAAATGATTTATCGACAGGAAAATGGATGTTAGCAAAGACAACAACCCACATCCATCTTGACGAGGCACTGTTTTTAACGGCGAGTCGCAAATGAATGTGATATGTAGTTCCCATTCCGGCCTAAATGGATGTGAGTCGCTAGTGTACGGGAATTTTCAAGCGTTACTGAAAAAAGGCCGCCGTGGCCGCTCTCAGGTTCCTCTCTGATAGCGAATTCGGTCGGTTTACACTGACACTGAACTCATGTTGCATTAAACTGTACAGTCGTGAGCTAAAAGGTTGTAACACATTTTCTTCGATGGTTTTTGGAATGTAAACTTGTTTATCGAACGGCGAGCGTAATTGAGTCTTACCTATGGATCCAACCAATTACGTTCGACGATCGGTAAGCAAGTCTACATTCCAAAAACCATCGAAGAAAATGTGTTGCAACCTTTTAGCTCACGACTGTACAAGTGCAGCAGTAAGTCCGATCCGCATTAACCTTTCTCAGTGCAACACCAATGTGATGCAACACTATAACCATCTAGAATTCCACTGGTGTCAAACTATGTCAAACTGTTACAAGCTACGCTAAAACAGTGTACAGTGAAAATATATACATGCAAAATGAGTGTAAACTTTAAAAAGTTTATATTTAATGAAAACAACCAGATTATACAAAAAGGAACTTGTATTTTATTGATGAAACGATTGTTGGATGTGAGGGAAGATTCTCTGAGGAGAATTATCGAGCAGGTTAAGAAATGAAGAGTTCACTCGCGTGTTTCTATTTTAACAAAACGCTAATGAAGAAATAAACTTTATTATCTCGGAAACTCGTTGCTTATACAAAAGAGACTGTTTGTTCAGTTTCGCGGTTTCTCTTTACTTTAATGACTCTGAGAAACTAAGACTCTTTCTAGTGTTCTCTCTAACTTTCTATCTCATGCGTTAACGGACTAGACTTTTACTGTAAGATGGTCGCGTGCTCTCTCGTGGAGCACGAAGTAACTCCGGAAACCGGACACGCGTATTTTCGAGCCGCTCTCGCTAGTCTTGGACTCCTATTCGCCGAGCGTTCGCCCGTCTCTGATTGGGCGATCGCGCCTCTCATCCGACCCGCAACGAACTACTCCAATATATTTTATGCAAAGTGGAAAATGAAACAGGTAAAACACTTTATATTTAATATCTTTATTTACATAACCTTTAATTCTTATCATTAATGTATATAAAAAAATACACTACTCAAAAAAAAATATGGAACACTTTCCAGACACCAAAAATTAGGCTATTTTCAAATGACTGTAACTCGGTGAAAAATCATCGTAGATAAAAAATAATAAAAGCATTTTGAAGCTTGAAGATCGTGCTTTAACGTTCTACCAGCAGATTTTCAAAATTCTTTTAACTTCCTTGTCTTATGCAGTAAAAAAGCACACCTTGTTTTGTTCTTTAAAATTTCGTATCTTTGACACTTTGCAGATCGACCAACAAATTTTTTTCAAATAATTCAAGTAAAATTTCATAAACTACAACATTTTACCTACAAAATGCTTTTTTAAAAATTTCTCTACGATTTTTTTTGACCGAGTTACGCAACTTTGAAGCTAAACTTGCATTTTTTACAAATGATATCTGTACTCCATGAAAAATTATCGTAGACAAAAAATCAAAAAACCATTTTAAAGCTCGAAGTTTCAGCTTTAACATGCTATTAATGGTTTTTAAAAATTTTCTCAATTTCTTAGTACTATGCTCCAAAAAAGATACACTGTTTTTTCCTTAAAATAACGTATTTTTAACAGCCTGTAGATCAATAAAAAAATTTTTCTCGACAAATCCAATACAAGTGCCATAAAGTATGACATTTTTTCTACAAAATGCTTTTTTTAAAATTTTTTCTACGATTTTTTTTGACCGAGTTACAAGAGTTCGAAGATATACACTTTTTACAGTACATTTTTCCGAAAAATGACGTCTACCGCCGACATTAGCATTACCCAATGTGCACCACGTGGAGGTTGCCAGTCGGATTTTTGCACATCGTGTGTGTGTGTGTGTGTGTGTGTGTGTGTGTATGTGTCACAGCAGAGATAAGGAGCCCGCAGTTTGTCACTTTGCAGTATTTAATGACTCCAAACCCTCTCTGCTGTGTGTGTATGCGCGCGCGCATGAGTGTTCAATGGCGTGTATTTCGTGTGTGTTCGTTATATCAACGATATTCTACGACCACACGTTTTGCTATTAAATCGAACCTGTCGGAACTTTATTTTCATGCAGGACAACGCTCGACCTCATACGGCGAATATAACGCGACGTTTTTTTCAACGACACGCAATTAGACTGTTAAATCATCTCACCAATAGCCCGGACTTAAATCCAATCGAGCACATTTGGGATGAAATGGAACGACGATTAAGGCGTCACAAGGAACAGCTACGAAATTTAGAAAAATTGGGAGAAATTTTAACGGAAATTTGGCACAACATTCCGCAAGATTCTATTGCAAGATGTATAAATATGCGAGAACGCTTGCAAGCAGTAATTGATCAGAGAGGAGGAAATACACACTATTGAACTCTCATGCGCGCGAGCGCATACACACACAGCAGAGAGGGTTTGGAGTCATTAAATACTGCAGAAGTGACAAACTGCGGGGTTCTTATCTCTGCTGTGATACACACACACACACACACACACATACACAGTAAAGAGGGTTTGGAGTCGTCAAATACTGCAGAAGTGACGAACTGTGGGCTCCTTATCTCTGCTGTGACACACACACACACACACACACACACACACACACACACACACACACACACACACACACACATACACAGTAAAAAAGGTTTGGAGTCGTTAAATACTGCAGAAGTGACGAAATGTGGGCTCCTTATCTCTGCTGTGACACATATACACACACACATACACACGCACGCACGCACGCACGCGCACACGCACACGCGCACAAACGCACACACGCACAAACGCACACACGCAAAAACGTGCGCGCGCGCGCGCGCACACACACACACACACACACATACACATACACACACGATGTGCAAAAATCCGACCGGCAACCTCCACGTGGTGCACATTGGGTAATGCTAATGTCGGCGGTAGACGTCATTTTTCGGAAAAATGTACTGTAAAAAATGTATATCTTCGAAGTCTTGTAACTCGGTCAAAAAAAATCGTAGAAAAAATTTTAAAAAAAGGATTTTGTAGAGAAAATGTCATACTTTGAGGCACTTGCATTGGATTTGTCGAGAAAAATTTTTTTATTGAGCTACAGGCTGTTAAAAATACGTTATTTTAAGGAAAAAACAGTGTATCTTTTTTGGAGCATAGTACTAAGAAATTGAGAAAATTTTTGAAAACCATTAATAGCATGTTAAAGCTGAAACTTCGAGCTTTAAAATGGTTTTTTGATTTTTTGTCTACGATGATTTTTCACGGAGTACGGATATCATTTGTAAAAAATGCAGGTTTAGCTTCAAAGTTGCGTAACTCGGTTAAAATAAATCGTAGAGAAATTTTTAAAAAAGCATTTTGTAAGTAAAATGTTGTAGTTTATGAAATTTTACTTGAATTATTTGAAAAAAACTTGTTGGTCGATCTGCAAAGTGTCAAAAATACGAAATTTTAACGAACGAAACAAGGTGTGCTTTTTTACTGCATAAGACAAGGAAGTTAAAAGAATTTTGAAAATCTGCTGGTAGAACGTTAAAGCTCGATCTTCAAGCTTCAAAATGCTTTTTTTATTTTTTATCTACGATGATTTTTCACCGAGTTACAGTCATTTGAAAATAGCCTAATTTTTGGTGTCTGGAAAGTGTTCCCTATTTTTTTTTGAGTAGTGTATATATAATATGCAGTTTTATAATATATGTATATATGTTATTATAGGTGATATAAACATACTTATGCTGGAAGAAGAACACCTGATCGAGGTAATATTTTTTGCAATAATTTGTTTGTAGTTATTCCCCAGATAACCAAGTTAGATTCAGCACATCTAATGCATTGCATGTATTGTTATGAATTTGCAGGCAATTTGCTGGCTACAAAATTTAACGTAAAACTGAGTCAGCAACAGGAGAGCAAAAACACAACATCAGTTAATGAAATGTTAGGACCAAACGTTTATTAATAATCAGGGGCGTCTTAAGCGGGAGTGCAAGGGGTGCATGGTACCCGGGCGGCAGGGCTTAGGGGCGGCAGCTAGGTCGGATTTTTTTTTAATTCAAAGCCAGCCAAAATTTTTTTTACTAATATTATAATGTAAAAAATTTTAACACTAAGTAAAGTAAACAAAAACTCAAAAGTGTTATGAAAATATAATTTCTTCTTTAATTCATATACAGTTGTAAAGTAAATTTACAATTGTATATGAATTAAAGGAAGAATTTTATATAAACACGTCAACTCTATCATTTGTTCTATCCCTTTCTCTTTTCGTCGCTGTATTTTGTTTCAAAGACTGCGGCCGTCGCGCCGCCGGAAACCGTAAGCTCGTGACGTCGCGACGCCTCAGCGCGTCAATTCTATCATTTGTTCTGTCCGTTTCTCTTTTCGTCGCCGTATTTGTTTCAAAGGCTGCGCAATTGCTCGCTGCCGTCGCGCCGCCGCAAACCGTGAGCTCGCGACGCCTTAGATATACATGGTTTTCGTTGTGTGCGTTATCGCTACGGAATTGTATTGTGTTTGGCCGAAGATTTGTAAGAGGGTACTTTTTTTGTAAAAAAGTTTACTTTTTCCCTTCTTTTCTCTCTGAACATTTGCCCTCTAGTGTAGATATATTACCTATTTATTGGAGCATTATTTTACGAAGTATCATCAATCAACTGTAAAATAAAAAGTAAGTTGTATCCGTTTTTTTTTGTAAAATATAGTTACCGATGGGTGACACTCTTTTGGACACAGCACAATTGGACACCAACCAATCATCTTGACTTATCCAAACAAACCAACGGAAAAACTTTAGACATCGGCCGCTGTGAGTGGTGGTATCAAATCGTGCGCGTTATCGATTTCGGGAAAATTTTCCAAAAATTTATAAAATTTTGAAAGTACAGCAGCTGCGATAAATGTTAGTAACACAATTATATTACACGAACTATTTATTTTATTTATTACATATGGTCGCGATGCGGAGCGATTTTTCGAAAACCTTCGTTGCATTGAATCATTAAGCGAAGATGTTCCCTAAAATACATCTTCTTTCCGCGTCGCGATCATATCTTTATGCATAACAATCTCCAAATTTCAGTAAGTCAAAGAATGTATAGCAGTTACGCATTGTTTCTATTCTGCTATTCATTTATTTGATTATAGTAATATATAATAGATATTATTTTTGTTATTACACTATTTATTAGATAATTATAGATGGTTGATGGAAGAAAGAGACTTTCTGGTTTTCAATATCAAAAACAAAAATTGGAAAAGGAAGAAAACGTACAAGTAAATGTACAAGTTTAATCAAAAAGTTTTTCCAGTCAGGACCTTCAACGAGTTCAGAGACAGATACGAATCTAATATTTGAAGAAGACGCTGCAACAATGCCGATATTAGAAACAGCATCAACTTCAACAATAGTCTCAGCTTCGACATCAGTGAATGAACTGATGAACTGTCTAGTAATGATATTTCGAAGTTGTCTGAGTCGTTACTTAGTATCGATTCATTGACAGATCCTGCTTTTTGGCCACATGTTATGTCAGATAATGTTAAATTGTCAATAGTTGAAATAGGGCCTGTACAATTAAAAAATATGAAGTTTCCAACAGATGAGTCAAATCGATCTTTTTCATCTGCGTATTTTTTTAAAAAGCTCAGTAATAACGAAACTGTCATACGGGATTGGCTTCTTTATTCAAAATCTAGTAATTCTGTATTCTGTTTGTATTGTAAGTTATTCAATAACTCTGTGAATGCATTTAATGATAAAGCAGGTTACAAAGATTGGCGTCATTTGTCTAGGAATATAGAACGACATGAAAAAAGTGCAGCACATTTTCAAAGTGTGAGGCAATATGTAAATTTTAAACAAAATTTAAAGAAAGAAAAAACTATAGATTGCATAAATCAGGCTCAGATGGATCGTGAAAAAAAGAAGTGGATGGCAGTTATTGAAAGAATTATATACGTTATTCAATTTTTAGCCAGACAAAATTTAGCTTTTAGAGAGCACACGAAAAAATTGTTTAAAAAGATAATGGAAACTTTTTACAATTAATAGAAACTATTTCAAAATTTGATAACGTTACAGCAAAATATATTAATCGCATTGAAAAAGCCCAACACCGCAATATGCCTCATTACCTTGGTCAAAATATTCAAAATGAACTAATCACTGTAATAGGCGAAAAAATTAAACAAACTATAATTAATACTCTAAAACATTCCAAATATTATTCTGTTATTTTAAACTGTACACCAGATACCAGCCATGAGGAACAAATTACGGTAGTTTTTAGATTTGTTTATTTAAATCCCTCAACGAAAAATGTTGAGATAAGGGAGCATTTTCTTGGATTTTGTCCTATTACTGACACGACGGGACAAGGACTAATGTTTTTACTGGACTTTTTAAAAAACTCAAATATTGATATTAATGATATACGTGGCCAAGGCTATGACAATGGTGCTAATATGAAAGGTAAAAGGATTAGCTTACAAAAAAAATTTTGGATATAAATCCTAGAGCATTTTATGTACCATGTGTAGCACATAGTTTTAATTTAGTTATAAATGATGCAGCAAAAAGTTCGCTGGAAGTTACTAATTTTTTTGTTATTGTCCAAGAAATATATGTATTTTTTTCGGGGTCAACATGGCGATGGCAAATCTTGAAAAAAGAACTTCCTACTTTAACTTTAAAGCCACTGTCCGATACACGATGGGAAAGCAGAATTGATGCCGTGAAAACTCTTTGTTTCAATTTGGAAATTATTTATGATGCTCTGTTTTTTATTTATAACGATTCAAATAAGGACAATGACACAAAGAACTTAGCAAATTCTTTGATGTCAAAAATAAAGTCATTCAAATTTGTTTGTTCATTAGTTACTTGGTATGCTATTTTCTTAAAAATTAATATTGTAAGTAAAATAATGCAAAAATCCATTGTGATACTTCCAGAGGCTATTAAAATGTAAGATCAATTTTCCAGCAATCAATACTGTGCGACCTAGAAAACAAAGGCCTATGTTTGATTATGAAAGTAGAGATGATGCTATACAAAATCCAGAGTTGCATTTTAAAGTTAATTTCTACTTTTTTTTATTAGACACCGCTATAACTAAACTAGATGGAAGGTTCGAATACTAACTGATCACAATAGTTGTTTCTCTTTTTTACACAGCCTTGACACTTTAACAAAATTAGATTTAAATGATAAATTCAAATACTGCATGGATTTACAAAATAAATTGACAGATTTTGGAACTAATTATTCTGACATAAATGCAATCGATTTACAAAATAAAATAGAGATTTTATCGACCTATTTAAAATCTACCTCTTGATTCATCGCTTGATATTTTAAAATATTTGTTTGAAAATAACTGAATTAGCACATTTCCAAATTTATGGATTGCTTTACGCATTTACTTAACATTGTCACTGTTGCTGAGGGTAAAAGATCATTCTCTAAATTAAAAATTATAAAAAATTATTTATGATCAACTATGACACAAGCAAGGTTATCGAATTTAGCTATAATAAGTATTGAAAACGACATTGACATAGACATAAATGATATTGTAAAAGAATTTGCGATAAGAAAATCAAGAAAAGTTGATTTTAGCTGTTAAAAAATTATTTTCAATATTATAATTGATATTTTAATAAATAAAAATGTTATTTAGTTTATATTAAGAATAATTTTCTCTATTTAGTTTTATTTCACTCAAATCATTCATCATCCTTAAGTCCCTAATCATTAAACCCGCAAACTAGAAGAGGGGGCGGCATATGAGTCCTCGCACCCTGGCGGCAGTTAAGCTAGAGACGCCCCTGTTAATAATAACATATCACGTTGACAGCAAACTGTCGGCTCGTCATGAGTTTGAATTCGTACATATCATAATGACAGCAATATGTCATCAAAATGATGGCACATATGATATCAAAAATTTAATACAAGAAGTAGAATATTTGGTGAATATTGTTAAAGATTCTAAATTGCAGCTTATTATCGACAATTTCGTGACGTGACAATATTCGGTCCCGCCATGTGTAAGACCCCACGCGAACAAGTGAGTGCTGGCGCTACCGCTAGACGGCCACGCCGCGGGGGATTTCTCGTGAATCAAGTGCGGCCACAAGCGTTATATCTAGGCGCCACCACGGTCGACTCTCTAATTCATGCCATGGTTCTTCAGTGAGCCTTTAGGAGCTACATGTTGTAACATCGAAACGAATACTCGTTCACATTCTTTTAAAACATGACGTGTGTATGAGTATAGAACGCTGTTCTACATAAAATTTTATATCTATGGTGTAGAAATCCCAATCAATTTGAATGACTTTTTTTTTTAAATCGATTTTAATCGCACATTTTTGGCAGGGAAGTATCTTGAGACTATATTAATATTTTGGTGAAAGAATTTTGCAAATATTGCAGCAGATATATACAAATTTCTTTCAAGAATTCAACTGCAGAATCTTTCAGAAGAATTGAGTATGAGAAAGCAGATCATAACGTTCTGTTCGCAGAATCTTTCAAGAATCTGCTGCAAGATTTACTGCAGTCTTGTAGAAAATTACTACTAGAGTAGTAATCAAATTGCTGACAGCAAAGTTTCACGTCTAGATATCATGTATGATGATGACTTGCTGACATTTTGATATCAAACACATCAGTTGAATGTAGTGCACGCATGATAACAATTTGCTGGCAATTTGCTGAATTTAAATGAAGACTTTAATGACGTCAGAACAATAGACAGTTTGTAGAAACACTTTGGTTCTAGTTTGATGAAATTGAATGCGGAATAAGTGACAGCAAAATGTCATCTGATTACGGTCATTTGGCTATCAGGGTCGGGATTAGGAGGAATATTAAAGTTTGTGTGCAAGTATAAAAAAAAATAATTTAATTAATTGCCAATTTAATTTCATGATCGAATACTATGATCGAGATTCTTGTTAAAAAGCTGTGTTTTAAGTCCGGAGAAATGTACCGCGCACAGTGGAAAATCGTGTAAATGTTTATAAATTTACCTAAAAAGTTATTAAAACATTAAAAACTGCTTTTGACTGATATTGCCATTTTTTGTTAATTTAATTTGTTGTTACATTTTTTTGTCATAGAATTTGTTTGTACTGGATGAAGAAAATTTATTACAGGCTGGATATAAAATCCCTGACGAAACACAAGAATCTCCAGATGCTAATTAAAACAGTGAATTGGGTGCAAGTATCTCAAGCAACATTGATGAGTGGTCAGATGAAAGCACTAGATTGATATTAAATAAATATGCTGATTATTTGGAATTGGTTGGTCCAATGAAACGTTTTAAAAATAAAAAATTAATGTGGATAGAAATTGCAAAAGATTTAGAAAAAGTTTTAGGAATACGAAAAACATATATCTAATGTGAAAATCGTTATAAAACAATTGTTAGAAGAAAACGTATTAGTGAGAAAAATAATTCAACATCTGGATCAAAAAGAATTAAAGTAAATTTTGAAAATGAAATTAAAAAGATTGCTGATAAAGATGACAGTATAGAGCCAGAAATATTACAAAGTGCAAATAATGTTGTAATTAATGTTAAAAATACAGATTTATGAAAAGCTTCCAATATAATAAAAAAAAAGCTAAGCCCAGCATACTTGAAACTTTAGTTCAGATTCATAAAGACCAAGAAACGAAAAAGCAAGATCGACACGAAGAGAAAATGAAACTATTAAAAAGTTTTCTTGAAAAAGAAAATGTTTATAAGGATTCCTAAGATTTGTTATAAAATATATATTATAAAAGAAAGTATATAAGTTTTCCATATTAATTTTCTGTTATTTTTAAACACATAATAATATTATATAAGTAGTTTGAAAAAAATTATTTTTATTTTTAAAGTAAGAAAAATACGTAAGTTAAAGTTATTTTTTTTAAATTTAGGATTAAATACAAATATTAAAAGTTTTTTTATTTTTATTATTTATTATAGTCAGATTTGTTTTGTTCAAAAAAGATAAAAATATTAATAGAGTTAATAGTTTATTAAAGATAAAAAATAAAAATGTTACAGTACAAAGTATACATGTATACATTTAATATATTATGTTATATGCGCACGTGATATAAATACAGTATTATTATACTTAAGTATTTAAATACAATATTTTTAAATATATGTATATATTTAAATAATGTTTTAGATAAACAAATCAAAATAAACCAACCTTAAGAATTAAATGTGATATGTTTCAACACTTAAAAAACTTTCTGTATGTTGGAATTAAAGTAATATTTCACTTAAAAAATTTCTTTTTTCTTCACGTGCAGCTGTATCATTATCTCTACCTACTTCTAAATTATTGTTGATGTTTTGAAATTGTTCATCTACTTCCTCTAACAAATCATCTAGTTCATCTTCATGAAAAATACATAAATTATGTAATGTACAACAAACTATAATGAATTTACAGCAACGTTGAACTGTATGAAAATCCAATTTTATTAATTGTCTGAATCGGCCTTTTAATAAACCAAAGGCATTCTCAATTTTTACTCGACAGACAGACAATTTGCAATTAAAATTTCGTTGCTCTTCTGTCAAGTTTCCATAATCTCGATAAGGAGTAATCAAGTACTTTTTTAAAGGATAGGCAGCATCGCCTAATAAATGCCATTCATTCTCACATATATTTGCAACATATTACTTATGAAAGATAATTTAAAAACACGTGCATCATGAACTTTACTAGGTGGCCCTGTGAAAACATCAAGAAACCTCATCTTTGCATCACATATTGCTTGCAGTGTCAAAGAAGGCATATCATGTCGATTTACGTATGTCGACTGGATTTTGTGAGCAGGTGTACGTATTGGAATGTAAGTACCATCTATGCACCCAAGAATTCCAGGAAAACCATTAATCTGAAGAATCATATATTATTTTATATTTGATTACTTACTTATTATTACTTTTAATATCAAAATTCTTTTTTATAAGTAATCGAGAAAGCGTTATCAATTCCTTTAATTCGTTACAATTGTATTTAAATATTTTTTAATCAAACATTGTGTATATTAGTTATTCGACAAATAATTTATTAAATAAAAATAATTTTTTCAAAAGATATTTTTTAACTAAAAAAAATCTGTATTATTTTTCAGAAATTCTTGTTTAATACTTTTCATGTGTAATTTATAGAAATGATTATTTTTTACTTACATTTTCAAATTGTTTTGAAATTTCTGTATTTTCTTCTATTGTTTCAGAAAATTTTATAACAGATCCTGCTAAATTATACAAAAAATCTATAATATTGTCGCAAATAAGATGAAATGTGGATTCTGCCATATTAAACCTGCTTGCTACATCCCTAATAGTACTTTTGTTATCTGCAAACCTTTAATAAAAATATTAATTATTAAATACTATTTAATACTACTATTCTAGTAAACGGAAATGGATTGAAAATTTGTAATCCATTTTAATTTATTTGAATATATTTTAGATTAAAAGACAGCAATTAAATCATTCCAATCCTAGATTATGGTCGAATTAAAATAGATTACAGCCAGCATAACTCAATTTTGATGTGAAAAAATATAGAAATTCAGTAATTTCGATTTCACTTTATAGATTAAAATAGATTCAAGGTTCCCTTCAACTTTAATTGGATAGAAATAGATTCGTATGTAATCCCAATAATATAACTATTATATAACACACTTGTTATATAACAGTTATTACATTGTTGAGTGGAAAATTACAATTAACATTTATATAACTGTAATTTAGTGCTTGTTGGGATACTATAATATATAAGTACAATTAATATATATATATACACGCACGCGCGCGCACGCACACACACACACACACACACACACACACACACACACACACACACACACACACACACACATATACATCTAAAAAATATATATATTTTTTTTCTATTGTTTATGTTTTTACAACATTGAATAAATACAGGGTGATTCAGAATAACCCGTTGTCTTTCATAGGACGTATTCCTGGTCGAATTTTAAGACGATTTTTCCTTTGCCAAAAATTTGTCAGACACTTAGATTTTGAAATATCAGCCGATTAAGTTAGCGTATCACGAGTCGAATACAGATGGTACGCAGGGGCGGCGCACTCACCGTTACGCGTGGATGTGTCGTGAGGTGCCTGCTGCGCTCAGCTGGTACAATACACAAGTTTTTCTCCCCTCTCACTCTGTCTCTCTCTCTCTCTTTCTCTCTGTCACATCACAATGCTAGCTTTGACTTAAAAATGTAATTAATTTTCTTCTTAATTTTAATGATTTTAATAAGAGAAGTGCAAGGAAATTCTTAATACAGTCGAAGAATCGAACAAAGAATTGCACGAAATCTAGAAAAGTATTTACATCTCAAGTTTTTAGAAACAGTAGTATTTGTTTTGTCACAGAGAGAGAGAGAGAGAGAGAGAGAGAGAGAGAGAGAGAGAGAGAGAGCCAGCGCGCGTGTGCTTGCATGAACAAGTTTGGACATGCATTTACTTACGTATTATACTGTACAGCGATCAATTAGTTGTCTCCACGATGAGACAGACCAAAGTTTCGTTGATCCTTTCGTAAATTATCACTTTAGTATGATAATACACAATTCATTCACTTGATCGATAAAACTTGAGTAACTAATTAACGATCACTTCGAGTAACAATCACTGCGAATAATTATTAGTCATTCGGTGTGCGAAAATATGTAGCTCGATAAAACTCGTGTTTACGCGCGACGAACAGACACGTGTTTACTCGACAACAGGAAAGAGCCGACTGATTTTATGGGTTATGTTATGATCGAATGCGTGATTGGTCGAACAGAAGTTAGAACGCGGCAATTTAAAAGTAAAGTAGTGATTAATATTGTTTTTAATAATAAAATTTATTAAAAAATACTTTTTATTTATTTTATTAAAATTATTTTTTTATATCAAGAGATTCTACACTGAAAAAAAAAGTTATTGAATTTTAATAAATTTTTGTTTGAATACTTCCAATGACATAATTTATTAAATGTAATTAAATATTTCTTTAATACAAGAATCACTAATGTAATTTAACTATCATTTTTTTACTGAATAAATATTTAATGTGTACAAACTATACAAAGAATTTCCTGGCACTTCTCTTATTAAAATCATTAAAATTAAGAAGAAAATTAATTACATTTTTAAGTTAAAGCTAGCATTGTGATGTGACAGAGAGAGAGAGAGAGAAAAAGAGAGAGAGAGAGAGAGAGAGAGAGAGAGAGAGTGCGTGAGAAGGGAGAAAGACTTGTGTGTTGTATCAGCTGAGCGTACAGGCACCTCACGACACACCCGCGGGTAACGGAGAGTGCGCCGCCCCTGCGTACCATCTGTATTCGACCCGTGATACGTTAACTTAATCGGCTGATATTTTAAAATCTAAGCGTCTGACAAATTTTTGGCAAAGAAAAAATCGTCTTAGAATTCGACCAGGAATACGTCCCTTAAAAGACAACGGGTTATTTTGAATCACCCTGTATAATACTTATGTATATTTTTATAAAAATTTTATTACCACAAAAAAGCCAGTAATTTTGCATCGTTTGGTATGTGATTATTAACATTATTTGAGCAAAACTCCTGATTCTTCATATAAATCTTTTAATTTTACATGCTTCGTTTTAAACAAAAATTTCTCTGAAACTAAATATTATATACAATAATATAGAAATATTAAATTATTTGTAAAAAATATTTATCTTAAAGAAAAAAAATACCATAAGTATTTTTATTATATATATATATATATATATATATATATATATATATATATATATATATACAGGGTGTTTCAGACCACCCGTACACCCCTTTTCTCTTCGCAGGATTAGGACCAATCAAAAATATGTTCAGACGAAAGTTGTAGGGTTTCAAAAGATCTATTCAATAATCTTATCAGTTTGACCTTGGATGGCGTCGCCAAGGTCAGATCAAAATCACATTAAGTTTTTTAAATAGAACACCCTATTTTTGATTCCAGAATCTAATAGCTGGTGTCAAGACCTTTCCAAAACACTATAAGATTGTTTATTTTCGTTGACTACTTTCCGAGTTGTGCGGCTTGAAAGTTACACTACCGCCAGCATCAGCATTACTCAAGATGTACCATGTGGTGGTTACTTAGTCGGATTTAATCTTGTGTGTGGGTGTGTGCATACGTGCATGCGTATGTGTATGGGGGAGGAAAAGGGGAGTCAAAGTTTTATGTACTCTGCTTTTGTTTATTAACTGGATTGATTATGTTTGATGATCAATCATGTCCAGATTGACTGTATGCATTTTCCCGTGCTTAGCATTATCCAGAATGAACGACGTGGACGTGACGAGAATTTCATCCCATTGGGGTGCTTGATTCACGTGAGTCCCCTTGCCTCTCACGTTCGGGAATGAATGAGTGTATGTTTTGTTAAGCGACTAAATGTTCAAAGTGAGCACCATTCTCTGCGATGCAAGCATCAACTCTATTTTGAAAATCATTGGTTGCTCGAAGAATTTCCTCGGCACGTAAGGATCGAATTGCTTCACTTATTCTACGAATCATATTATCCCTCGTAGTCGGACGTTCATGATAGACCAAGTTTTTTATCCTTCCCCAGAAATAATAATCAAGGACGGTGAGATCTGGTGATCGGGGTGGATAATTGATTGAACCGTATTTGCCTATCCACTTGTCGGGGAACATAGTATTTAATGCCGCACGAGCAACTCTCGATGTATGAGACGGACATGCATCTTGTTGGAACCACATGTTCAGGCGCAATTGCAGAGGAATATTTTCTAGTAAGACAGGAAGATCTGTCATTATCAAGGCGGAATATCTATCACCGTTTAGATTTTCGTTAAAGAAAACAGGACCTATGATTTGACTTCCAATAATTCCACACCAAACATTGACTTTCCAAATGGTTTGATGATCTACTTCTCTCAACCAGTGAGGATTATTTTGTGCCCAATAACGAGAGTTCCAAGTATTAACAGATCCATCACTTTTAAGTGTACATTCGTCAGAAAATAAAATTTTCAAGTGGAAATCAAGTGGTTGCTGTCTTATAAAGTTGCAAAATACAAGTCTCTGTCTAATATCGTTATAATTCAACGCTTGATGACATTCTGTAAGGGTGAAATTTGTTATCTTTAGAATGCGCCAAACACTGATTTTACTAACACCAGAATCTTGTTCTCGTCGTCTTAAAGAATCATAAGGGTTCAATTCTGTCGATGCAAGAATTTCCACTGTTCTTTCATCCATAATCGGACGACGAATTTGTGTACCTTTGTTATGTTGAGGCTGAACGACACCTTTAATTTTGATTCGTTTAGCCAAACGTGAAAAAACATTTCGCGAGTGAGGAGTCTGATCAGGATAACGTTCCCGCCACAATCTTTCCGCTGCAATGAATGTACCTCGACACTCACCTAAAATTAGCAGCATATCATATGCTTCTTCATTGGAATAGGACATGGCTAAATAAACCTAGACTAATAAAGAGGGTCGGATTTTTGTTGCGCGATTGATACTGATATGACGGTTATTGAAGACGTAGGTGACAAGTTTGAGAGAGTTATTGTCACTCGTGTTGAGTTGAGTCACAATAGCGTTGTGGTGAATACATCTCTACTACATCCTATGCAAATAACAATATGTATAAAATCACGAGTTAGACATCGTTACGCAGAAAGCCGCGCTCGTTATTGCTCGTGTGCTACCGTTAAAGTAATAATGTAATTACATAATATTATGACATACATATGTATGTGACTATTTACGGTCGCGACAGCTAACTTTCACGATTTTTCATGATCTGTTTTTGTTGGCCCGGCTCGCGTGTTTACTTTCTTTGTGTCGGCTGCACGGCTTTCTGCGTAACGCGTGATTTTATATTGTTATTTACATGGTGTTAGCGGTAGTGTAACGTTCAAGCAGCACAACTCGGAAAGTAGTCAACGAAAATAAACTTTCTTGTAGTGTTTTGGAAAGGTCTTGTCACCAGCTATTAGATTCTGGAATCAAAAATAGGGTGTTTCATTTAAAAAACTTAATGTGATTTCGATCTGACCTTGGCGACGCCATCAAAGGTCAAACTGATAAGATCATTGAATAGATCTTTTGAAACCCTACAACTTTCGTCTGAACATATTTTTGATTGGTCCTAATCCTGCGAAGAGAAAAGGGGTGTACGGGTGGTCTGAAACACTCTGTATATATATATATATATATATATATATATATATATTTAAATACTTAATATAAATTTTCTTACTTCTTTATCAGGATACTCATTTATTATATTAATATAATTTTGTACTTTTGGTATTTTATTTTTAATATAATTTGCAACTATAAAATTCACTACCTCGTCGTCGCTACTGCTACTTTCTAATATTTCATTTAAAAATATGAATTGGTTAAATTCCATTGTAACCTTTTCACACGTTACCTTGTACTAGTAACAGAAAACTGCACTGCCAAAATTGGTCGTGCAATAAATTTTGCACTCGATCAGTTTGCTTTGTGTATTCGAATACAAAGTCAGTGCTACATTAGTGTAATGAGACGGTCATCGAACAAACCATAAGGTGTGCACTATAACAATGCAATATAACTGAATACGACGAGTGTAGTGCACCGAGCAGGGGGCGTCGATCGAACACATTGCACTGAGAAAATTTGCACTCAGTGTACGAGGTGTGTTCAAAAAGTATCGTGAATTTTGTGTTTTTTCAAAAATTATTTATTTATTCATGAATATCTATTTTGTCCCCTTCAAAGTAATCCCCATGAGATATTATACACTTGTGCCAACGGTTTTTCCAATCTTCGAAGCACTTCAAAAAATCATTTTTTTTTATCTTGTTCAGCTCCTCCTTCGATGCCGTCTTTATCTCGTCAAGCGTAGCGTAACGTCGTCCTTTCATGGGCCTCTTCAGTTTAGGGAACAAGAAAAAGTCACAGGGGGCCAGATCTGGGGAATACGGTGGCTGCGGCATCATTAGTGTGTTGTTTTTGGCCAAAAAGTCGCGCACAAGCAACGATGTGTGAGCAGGGGCGTTTGGTACGAATTTCGCGGCGACCCGTCTCATGCCCAAATCATTGATAAAAATCGAATGGCACGAGCCAATCGATATGTTTAGGTCCTCAGCAACTTCTCTAACGGTGATTCGACGATTGGCCAATACCATTTTCTCCACTTCATTAATTTTTTCGTCTGTTGTTGAAGTGCTCGGGCGTCCGGCACGCTCTTCGTCGTTCACATCTTCTCGGCCTTCTGAGAACATTTTGTACCACCGATAAACGTTGCTTCGGTCCAAGGTAGCTTCTCCGTATGCCACAGTCAACATTCGGAATGCATCCGCGCACTTAATTTCGTTTTTCACACAAAATTTGATACAGGTTCTTTGATCCATTTTTTTGAATAGGTAAAAATCGAAGACGATCCAAAACACGTGCAAGCAAAGCAGCTGTCAACAATTAAGTGAACATTCAAAATGGCCGAGCTTGTCGGCATAAGTGAGAGACATGAGTACCAACATAACGCCACAAAAAGATCGAAATTCGAATATACGTAACCCGCGAAAATTCAAAATTCGCGATACTTTTTGAACACACCTCGTACACTAGTGCAAGCGACCGAATTCGCTATTAGTTCGATTAAAAATGGCGTATTAGTTACTATAGTTACTATATAAAACAACAACTTGATTTATCAAGTTTCAACCAAGAAAAAGTTGTCAGCCAGGACAATTAAATAATTACGCTTTTAACAGCAAAACTATGGGTAAACCTTTACAAAAAGGGAGCAGCCTGTGACGACTTTGACTTTGACATATTGTTCGTTATTTGAAACTAATTTAAATGTGTCGCAGGTTTCCTGCCGTATTCGTGCGGCTCTGTCTGCTTCCCCGGCCTCGTCGTCGTTCCCGGTGGATCGAGGAGCTGGGAACGACGGGGAGACGCGGGGGCAGGGCTTCGCGGCTTTTCGCGCTCTCGACAGTCGGCGCTCGCTCTCTCGTTCGAGGACGGTGTTAGGAAAAGCACGCGACTAGCAACCGCGATCCTTTGTGACTCCGTTTTCGAGAACGGCGATTCTTAGATCGTACAGAGCGTTTCTATTGCGTTGGCCCAGAGATCGCTGAGCTCTGTGCCAAAGTAAAATAAAGTAAACTTGATTAAAACCACCAGTGCGTGTCTCTTAAGATACTTGTAATTTTCGTTTAAACGCTCTAAGTCCAGAGAATTTGTCTGGACCGAGACGATACGCGAACACATATGTTATCAATGGGAAGGTACTAAGTAACATACAAAAGGTTAGGTTTAAGTAATGCTCACGTCTTATTAAAAAATATTATCACAGAAAGAAAAAATATTTTTCTTAATTATTTAATTAAATATTTATTTTACGAAAAAATGTGTCAAACAAAAAATGAAGCTATTAATAAGCTTTATAAAAAAGGTTATGTACATTTTTTATCTAACTTTAATACTTTAGTCGTTATAGTTAAAAAACTGTTTTAAAATAATTTTTTTTTTATTTTTAGTAGTTTTGTGTGAAAAGCAGATGCTTGGGCGGGGGAGGGGCTCCGCCCCTCCCCCATACCCCTTCCCCGTATTTTTTCTAACCCAACGCACCTTGTCTCAGTCAGTCCACTAATGTCAGAATAGATATGGGAGGGGGTAGACCGTTAGATGTATGTGTGTACAGTGAATGTTGACATTTTGGGCATATTATTTCACTACGTACAACATTTTTATCAGACAAGAAATTTCACAAGCGGTTAATATCGTGAGTTAAATGAATAAACTCATGGAAATGCATGATTTACAGAAGTCGAACACGAAGTTATTTGACTGACTGTCTGACATACACTAAACCGTAAACGAAATCAAAACAACGCATATTTTTCTATTTATAGACTTTCCATGCTTGTACTAAAGAGCTACAAAGCAAGGTCCACCCCCTCCCCCCTTGTCACGGGAGCGAAACAAGTACACACACATGTAACCACCCTCTCCCGCACCCATTCCGACGTTAGTGGACCGAGGGGTTGGGTTAGAAAAAATACTGGGACGGGGTGTGAGGGAGGGGCGGAGCCCCTCCCCCGCCCAAGCATCTACTTTTCACGCAAAACTATTAAGAATTTAAAAAACTTATTTTAAAACAATTTTTCTATTATAACGACTAAAGTATTAAAGTTAGATAAAATATGACCTTTCTTTTAGAGCTTATCACGAGCTTCATTTTTTGTTTGACACATTTTTTTGTAAAATGAATATTTTCTGAAATAAGTAAGAAAAACTGTTTTCTTTCTGCAATGATATTTTTTTAATAAGACGTGAGCATTACTTAAAACCTTTTGTATGTTACTCAGTACCTTCCCATTGATAACATATGTCAAGGTCAAGGTCGTCAGAAGTTGCTCCCCTTTTGTAAAGATTTACCAAACTATGGCTATGCACTCATTGATTCAATAGATATTTCATTATCATGTTATTTTATCAAAAGATATGTCATATTATACAGGGTGATTCAAAATAACCTATTGGTCCCGAAGCTGGCATATTCGTAATCGAATTCTGAAACGATTTTTCCTTTTGCAAAAATTTGTCCGGAGCTTAGTTTTCAACTTACAATAAAAATTAGTTAGCGTATGACGGGTCAGGTACAAGTGGTAGACAGGGGCGGCGCGACTCACTGTTACACGCGGGTGTTTCCGTGAAGCACCTCCTACGCTCAAATGACTGACAAAAGGACATTACATTTCTATTTAAACTTTCTCTCTCTCTCTCTCTCTCTCTCTCTCTTTCTCTCTCCGTCACTTTAATTATGCTACATTTAACTTGTCAAATTTCGATCTGTCATCCGGCCGTCAAATATCGGGATGACCGTGAAATCTTTAAGTAAGTTTACATTATTATAATAAATGTACGCCCGCAAATAATAAAATTTAATGCAAATTAGATTACTTAAATGTGCACTTGCAAGTTAAAAGTAGCACTTTTAAAACGCACAAAAAGGAAAGAAAGGAGAGAGAGAGAGAGAGAGAGAGAGAGAGAGAGAGAGAGAGAGAGAGAGAGAGAGAGAGAGAGAGAGAGAGAGAGAGAGAGAGAGAATGAATGAATGAATAAGCATTTATTCTGTCCTAGGGCAAGCCCTCTAAGGACGCACAGAAGTACAGAAAAACGTAGAGAGTAACAATAATATCACTTACAAACTAAGAACAAACGAAATTGCAGGAGAATACTAAGCTGCAAAGAAGAAGTAGATATAACTGAGATAACTAAACTATATAATAATTCTGTAATAACAAAACAAAACAAATGAAATAACATATCGGTGATAGTAATGTTTGTAGTGAGTGAAGTTGAAGAGCGCTATGTGCCTGGCGGGGGGGGGGAGGGATTATAGCACGACCGCGGCTCAATAAATAGCCGAAGAGCGAGCGCTTAAAGGCGCTAGTTGAGGCAGTCTCCCTGACGGCAGGAGGGAGATTGTTCCAAAGAGAGCATGCGGTCGAATGAAAGGAACGTTGGTAGGTGGAGGTGCGGCAGAAGGGGATGGCAAGATCGAGGGAAGAGGAGGGGGAGGAGCGCAGGTGTGAGAGAGGGCGGTGAAGAGGACGGAAATTTTCTGAGAGATAGGGGGGAGACGAATTAAGGATGATAGAGAATAGGAGGCAACATGTGAGATACTCCCTCCTGTCGTCAGAGCTGAGCCACCCCAACCTCTCGTAGTACCCCGAAATGTGCTCATCCTTGCGAAGATTGTAAATGAACCGCACGCATGAGTTCATTAGGCGTCTTAGCTTTAGTTTTTGTTGCCCCGTTAAATCTGTAAAGAGGGCCGCACAGTAGTCAAAGACGGGGAAGATGAGAGCCGTGACGAGCTGAGTACGGAGGCGCAAGGAGAGGCAGCCGGAGAAAGCTTTTAGCCGCCAAAGGATACCGTTGACGCGGCTCGAGGTGCCGCGAACTTGTTCCGACCAGCTGAGAGAGCTGGATAGACAGATGCCGAGATTTGTGACCTTGTCGGTTGTTTCAATTGGTGCACCGTTGAGGTGAAGTTGGATACGAGAGGAGGGGATGCTGTTGATGAATTTAGAGGACCCCAGGAGCATGGATTTGGTTTTGCGAGCGTTAAGGATGAGAAAGTTGTTCTGGGCCCAGGACTCGATTGCGGCAATGTCCGCTCTGACCTTAGCGAGAGCGGCGTCAATTTCAGCAGGTGGAAAGTGAATGTAAATTTGAAGGTCGTTCGCGTACAGGATGTGGTTGCAATGTTTTAGGACGGATCTGAGATCGTTAATGAAGAGTGAATAGAGCAGGGGGCCGAGAACCGAGCCCTGGGGGACCCCGGCGAGAACAGGCATCCAAGACGAGAAGGAGCCGTCCGGGCCACGCACGCGCTGGTGACGCCCCGTAAGGTAGGACCGCACCCATTGGCAGGCGGAGGGAGACAGGCGGAAGGAGCACAGCTTACGAAGAAGGAGCTTGTGAGAGACCGTATCGAAGGCCTTTGTAAAGTCGAACAGGACGAGCAAAGTGACCATCCTTTTATCGATGGCCAGTCTCACATCGTCGAGCAGCTTCAGTAGAGCCGTTTGTGTGCTATGCCCCCTTCGGAAGCCGGTTTGGAGAGGATCAAGAAGGTTGTAGGTCAATAGGTGGGAGGAAAGTTGCTTGAAGGCAACGCGTTCGAGCACTTTGGACAGGAAGCAAAGCAAGGATATAGGGCGGAAATGGGAAGGTTCGGAGGGATGCTTGGATTTGGGAAGTGGAATAATGTGAGAGAGTTTCCAGGAGGAGGGAAAGGAGGAAGTGGTAAAGGACCGGTTAAAGATATCAAGGATGAAAGTAAAGATGCACGGAAGACACATTAAGATGAGGCGACGATTGATGTCGTCGGGTCCGGAAGAGTTGGAGGTGCTGTGGCGCAGAGCACGCAACAGAGCGTCGGGTGTAATATGAAGGAAGTAAAAGGTGGAAGGGTCGGCTAGAGGCGAGGAAGAGACAGAGAAGCAAGGAAGAGGAGAGAGAGAGTAGGGTGGGCTAGAGGGAGAGATTTGAAGAGAGCCCGGCGGCGGGATAGGGGGGTCGGGTGAGGCGAGGTGAGCTAAGGAGAAGAAGGAGTTCAGGATTTCTAGGGAGACATTTAGATGCGGACACTGGGTCCCAGCGCTAGCGAGGCCCAGAGAGCGCAAGTCGGACCATAATCGTGCTGCGCTGGAGGTCGAGCCAAGCCTTTTAGTCAAGTAAGTATTTTTGGCGGACTTAATAGCGGCCTTGGCTTGGTTGCGGAGCACTCGAAAGGTTTCCCTCCTCGAGGGAGAGGGGAGGCGGAGGAAAGCTCTCCTAGCTACGTCCCGCCTTCGCAGGAGATCACGGATGGTGTCGTTTATCCAAGGGGCGGGAGGTCTCCTCGCTATGAACGATTTTAACGGGAAGAGTTCGTCACGAGCAGAGGTAAGGAGTTGACAGAAAGCGAGAACCATGTCGTCGACATGGGAGAAATTGCGGATGCGTAGCCAGTTGGGAGATAGCAGGAGACTGTGGAGAGTCTGTAAGTCGGTCCTGGAGTGATCGCGGATGGTGACAAGGCGAGGAGGGAGGCGATGGATGAGAAAGTTGAGTGACACCTCGATGAGGTCGTGGTTGGACAGGAACGGAACTGGAAGTTGATGGTGAGACGTTACGAGAGAGAGGCTGCTAACGAGGCAGTGGTCGATTCTAGTATGAGAGGTGGTGGTATGGTGAGTGTTGCCGAAGGGAACGAAAAAAAGATAATTGGTGGAGCAGAAATCCAAGAGAGATTCCGTGTCGTGAGTGGAGCGGTTGGTGTCGATGTTAAAGTCTCCGATGATGACTGCGTTGCGGAAAGAGGGAAGGAATTTTTCAAAGTCGGCTTGGAAGATGGAAAGATGACCGACTTTGGGAGGTCGATAGATGACGGCTAGAAGGAAAGGACGGGAAGCCTTTGGGGAGACGCGAAGCAGCATGTATTCAGGCTGGCAGTTGTAGGGACCAGGGGACGCTGCAAGGATAGAAGCGCCGATGTCGCCGCGCACGTAAACGCCAATCCCCCCTCCCCCCTCCCCTCGCGGTCGCGTCGAATAACGCGATAGCCGGGAAGGGAGACGAAGTTGTCGGGAACATGAGGCTTAAGCCGAGTCTCCGACATAGCCACAATATCGAAAGTCTCCCGGTGGAAAAAGTCCGCGGATTCAGAGAAATGGGGGAGGAGCGACTGACAGTTCACGTGGCAGAGACGCAGGTACTCCGGAGGCAGACGGGCGACCTGGGCAGACCGTCAGTCCTTTCTGGACCGCAGGACCCTAGCCGAGGCAGCCGCGTCGGAGTTAATGTTAGGAGGGGCACCCCGTGGGAGGGGACCGAGTGAAGCCGGCGGCGCGGGGGTCGATCGTGAAGCCAGGGGAGGCCGCGGAAGACCGGCGGCGCTCGCAGGCGCAGAGGAGGAGCGTGTACCGCTCGAAGACGGCCCGGCATCAACCCCGCCCGAAGAGGGCACCGGCGCCCCCGAGATCAGCGATTGCAAGTGCGCACGGTCGCGGATGCGGATAGGGGGGGTGTTAGAGTGACGCCGGACAAGGATGAGCCCATTTCTCACCCACGAGAGATGTAGGCGTCCCTCCCTGACAGCGCGCCGCGCCTCGCCAAGGACCTCACGGGCGCAAGGAGAAAGCCGCTCGTTGATGTCGATGATACCAGGCGGAAGACCGGGAACGTCGGATCCATCCAGCATCCCCTTAGCTCTCTTCCCGGCGATCCACTGGCTCCGAGCGTCGCAGGTGGTCAGCTTGACAATGATAGGGCGAGGTCGTCCACCCTTGGCAGGGATGCGAAAGCACGAAGTTATATCGCCAGGGGCGACCTCCACACCAATGGCAGCAGCAATGCTCGAAACAGTCTCGCGGAGGGCTTCAGAAGGTGGCTCCCTGGCACCGAAGATGATAAGTTCCGAGCTCAGCTTGGCCCGCTCAAGAGTCTCCAGCCTTGCCTCGATCCCCTCGAACTCCCGTTGGTCGCCGGACGGAACGCGCATCTCGAGGGCATCCATGCGCCTACCGAGAGCATCCTGCTGCGTCCTGAGATCGAGGATGGACGCAGTGAGAGTGTCCGACGTAGCAGAGAGTCGCGCGTCGAGGGCAGCAAGTTGCGGCTTAATAGTCGAGAGATCCAGCAGTTGCGTCTTGATTGTGGAGAGGTCCCGCAACTGTGTCTCGATACGCGACATCTTGGAGAGCAGAGCGGAGAGAATGGAGTCAGAATCGGACTCCGGAGGAGCAGGGCAGACAGCGGCTGAGTCACTTGGTGTGAGAGCGGAAAGACGAGAGTGGCAAGGTTCCTGACAAATTGGACAAAAAATGTCCGGAGAGGTTGCTGAGTCGGTGGGGAGCTCCATGCATTCCGCGTGGAAGGTGTGCTTCGCATCGCGCTCGCATTGGATTGCTGTTGTCGCCGACAGAAACCTTTTGCACACTCGGCAGGACAGAGGCATACTGATTGGCTGGAGATTGTTAGGCCGGCCCGTGAAGTGTTGCGGGACGCACAGGTGATGTGGAGCTGGTAGGTTTGAGAACGCGCTCAGGCGCGCGCTCGCCGGCGATGAGTAGCAGAACGCCAAAAGCGCTCCAGTCACGGCGCAGGCGCAAGAGCAGAATGCCGCTAAGAGAGACCCATAACCTCCAGGAGTAGAGATAGCCAGAAAAGCAGCGAGAGAACGCCGGAAAGTGAAGTTGACACTCACCGCGACAGTGTGGTGTCAAGTGAAAGAGGCCCTTCACAGACAGAGGCTGAAAGAAGCGGCCCCGGAGGGCAGAAAGCAGCAGAAATAAAGCTCAGAAAGCGGAGCAAACAAGCAAGCAGGTGACAGTACTCACGTGAGAGAGAGAGAGACAGTACTCACGTGAGAGAGAGAGAGAGAGAGAGAGAGAGAGAGAGAGAGAGAGAGAGAGAGAGAGAGAGAGAGAGAGAGAGAGAGAGAGAGTGAGAGAGATAGAGACGGGGAAGAAGGGGGCTTTAAACAAGTTTAAGCATGTTCACTCACGCACACGGCAATCAGCTTATTGTTTCCACGATGCGACAGTTCAATTTAAATTTATCCTTTATCCAGATCTATCTCTCGAAGTTGTTTCATATTTTACCACATTACTATTTACTCTGCACTTGATCGATAAACGCGGAACTACGCGACGAACCGATCGATCAACTTTATTAATTACTATTCTAATCGCTACAATTATTCGATGCGTTAAAATTACTCGAAGAAACACGTATTTACGTTACGATCACACAACACGTGTTCACTCGACGATATCAAGCAGTCGACTGGATATTATTGGTTATGTTGTTATAAGAGTGTCGAACGATTGGTTAAAGCCATAAGTCAAAACGCGGCAATTTAAAATGCAAATATTGGTTAATACAATTTACATCAATACAATTTATTAGAAAAATGTTGCAAATGCATATTTATCATTATTTGTTAAAAATTGCATGATAGTGACTTTATCAAGATAATTAAATATTATTCATTCTAAATATTCAAAAAATAATTTTATCAAAATCAATTTTTTCTAAATACTTTTTTTATTTCTTATTTTTGAATATTTGTGAAAACTGTGAAAATATTCCTCAAAATAAAATATTTGATTGCCCTGAAAAGGGCAAATTATCCGTTGCTGCAAGGAGATTTCAAGAATTATATCCTTAAAGTTCTTTTATAATAAATATTCTAAATAATTATCTTGATAAAGTCACTTACAATTTTTAACAAGTAATAATAAACATGCATTTGCCACATTTTTCTAATAAATTGTATCGATATAAATCGTATTAATCAATATTTTCATTTTGAATTACCGCGTTTTGACTTATGGCTTTAACCAATCGTTCGACACTCTTATAACGACATAACCAATAACATTCATTCGACTGCTTTATATCATCGAGTGAACACGTGTTGTGTGATCGTAACGTAAATACGTGTTTCTTCGAGTAATTTTAACGCATTGAATGATTGTAGTGATTACAGTAGTGATTAATAGTAATTAATAAAGTCGATCGATCGGTTCGTCGCGTAGTTCCGCGTTTATCAATCAAATGAAGAGTAAATAGTGTAAATGTGGTGAAATATGAAACAACTTCGAGGGATAGATCTGGATAAAGCACAAATTTAAATTAAACTGTCGCATCGTGGAAACAATAAGCTGATCGCCATGCGTAAGTGAACGTGCTTAAACTTGTTCAAAGGCCCCCGTCTCTCACTCTCTCTCACTCTCTCTCTCTCTCTCTCCTTTCTATCCCTTTTGTGCGTTTTAAAAGTTCTACTTTTAACTTGCAAGTGCACATTTAAGTAATCTAATTTGCATTAAATTTTATTATTCGCAGGCGTACATTTATTATAATAATGTAAACTTACTTGAAGATTTCACGGTCATCCCGATATTTGACGGCCGGATGACAGATCGAAATTTGGCAAGTTAAATGTAGCATAATTAAAGTGACAGAGAGAGAGAGAAAGAGAGAGAGAGAGAGAGAGAGAGAGAAAGTTTAAATAGGAATGTGCTGTCCATGTACTTTTGTCAGTCATTTGAGCGCAGGAGGTGCCCCTCGGAAACACCCGCGTGTAACAGTGAGTCGCGCCGCCCCTGTCTTTCACTTGTACCTGACCCGTAATACGCTAACTAATTCTTATTGTAACTTGAAAACTAAGCTTCGGACAAATTTTTGCAAAAGGAAAAATCGTCTCAGAATTCGATTACGAATATGCTAGCTTCGGGACTAATAGGTTATTTTGAATTACCCTGTATTACATTTTATAAAGTGAATACATTTATGTTTATCAATATATTGAATGTTTATTTATGTGAGTCTGTTAAATGTTCATAAATAGTTTAATGGTTAACGTAATATTATTGTATGTTTTGTATTACTGTACATTGTTAATGTAATGTAGTTTAATAAATCATACTGTGTACTTTATTCATATTTAATTCTTTGTTTTATCAATGAATAATATATTTTTATTATTTATGTAACGTTACGTCCCTCCATCGCACCACCACTCCGGTCCAAACGCCGGACACAACGCATAAGACCGAGCACGTGCATGCGCCCGGCTAACCTTGCCGCGATCACGCGCTACCATGCGTGCCACGCGCCGCATTCGGCAAACGTTCCCACTCCGGCCGGCCCAACCGCGCCCGCTGATTGGTGCGTCCAACCGCGCAGCCCATTATATAAGCCGGCAGTGAACAGCCGAAGTCGGATCACTCTGAACCACCGATCTCGCACTTACTCCTCTCCTGCGTCGGGTATCCTCGACGCTTCTTAGCTTGGGTATTCTCGAGCACCTCCTCATGAACCGGCATTTTTGTTCCAACTATCTTACGACGGGCATACTCGTCGTTCCTAACGGCTGGGAATACTCAGCTAATCCCACCCACCGTCCGCGACGGGCATACTCGTCGTTCCCGCGACTGGGTATTCTCGGCCAATAGGAACCGTCCGCACGTGCGTTCTCGAGGATTCTTGAGACCAACCTCGTCGTCGGGGATACTCAACGCCGTTCCCTGGCTCAATTTGTGAGCCTACCCTTATGGGGTGACAACACCCTATGGGGTGAGACCGCTTAGGTCTCTAAACGACGACGACCCTCGCGTATCGCGGAACCATCCGCTGCGCTGCGCACCGTCGATTCCGCGACCACAACCGGCCGTCGCGTGGGCCAATTGCGGCCCGTTTGACCGCTTCACGAGTTTACCGCCTCACGGCAACTCCGCTTAAAGTGTTATCAACGTATCCGAGTTCGTGTGACCCATAAGGTAATTTAACCGAACGCTCTAGTCATTTAGTTTGTTTCCGTATCAGAGTTCTATCAAAGAAAACATACTTCCACTTTCTTTCGCGCCGATGCGCACCGTTTCCGTTTATATTGTTTAACCGAAGGCGCCTGTTGTCTATTTTCGAAATTCACGCCGTTGCACACCGTTTCCGTTTATATTGTTTAATCAAACACTTAACGATTTAGGTTTCCTTTTAATTGAATTATATTAAAGATATCTACACCGTTAGACTTTTCATAACTAAATCACGAAATTGTTATTTTTTGTACTTAAGTTACATTGAACGAATATATTTACACATTTATATCATTACACTCAAACCACGGAGTCATTATTGCTGAAAACCTTGGCATTCGGCGAGCCCTTCCGAACAGCCTATCCCAATATTTGCACCCAAAAAGTACCAGTGTTACATGTATTTTGCATATTTAGTGATTAATTCTTCCTATAATTCTTTTATTCTTCTTCAATAAATTTTTTTTTTTTATTTCAATTATCGGCTCATGATATTGATTTCGATTCATTTTCTTTTTTCTTCTTTTTCTTCTGTTTATAATATGGCACCCGTCCCCAATTTCAATATAGCGGGGATGATTCGACCATTAAACCTTCTGCTACTAGAGTCTCTTTGTGTTAAATATTATTTTGAATCCTATTACTGTCTTTTGGGTGACACCATTTTGGACACAGCACGATTGGACACCACCACTCACTGCACTTGACCAGTGGAAAAACTCTAGACATCGACCGCTATGAGTGGTGGTGTCCAATCGTGCTGTGTCCAATCGTGCGCACTCCCTGTCTTTTTACAGTGACCAAAACTTTAATCTTGCTGATATCTAAGGAATATAGCGGAGTATATCGGATTATACCTAGCCCTAGCTTTTTTTTTTATAGTTGGGAAACGCTTTTATGGGTCCCCGGTCCTGTGGGGGCAGGACGCGGGGTATGTGAGACTCTCCAACCTAGAAGTGGCCGGCATATTCACTAAAACCCAACTTTTTCCGACGTCTGGGCTCGGGACGAATCACGGGATCAAACCAGCATGCACCGCCATCCGTCCTAGCCCAAACGGGTTCCCGTCCGAGAGCAGGAACCCTCCTCCGGAGTTAGCAGCCGGAACTCGACCGGAAGTCGAGCCCCAGCCGCCCGAACCGGAATGCCGGGTGTGCGTCGGACCCCCGTGGAAGAGGCCCCTAGGTACGCACTCCCGCATCCCAAGCCCCAAGACGGGTCAGCCGGGCAACTACTCCGCCGCTGATTCCGCCCGAGGCGTGCCTCTTTAACAGTGGAGAGGGTAGGGTCCTCTGTCCGATCTAGTCGGCGCTGCGAGGGTCCCCCCTCCCCCCCGTTCCTTCTCGGCTTCCCCCCTCTCTCCTTCCAACAAGAGGAAAAGAGAGAGATACAACCGCGCTAGCGAGGCTTTCCCGGCGACGACATAATTATCGCCAGCGGGACGCCGGCGATCTCCTGTTGTGGGCAGGGAGAGGGCGACAAGCTCAGACCCTGCCCAGTTCCTCCCAGGGGAGTTGGAGAGGGAGGAGGACCTACTGATGTTATTGCAGGTATACTCTCCTCCGTTCCCCCCTCCCCCTTCCCCGTCTTTTAGCGGCCGCGTTCGGATCGTCCTCACGCGCCCGCTCTGCCGCCTCTTTCTATAGCATCACGGTGCCGCAGAAAGAGGCGAGTGCGTCCCATTTTACAGGACTCTCTAAAATCCTTCTCACTACTGTGGGTAGGGAGAGGTTGTCTCCCACCACTGCCACGAGGGCACGGCGCTCGTCAACCCAGGCGGGGCACTCCTCAAGAGTGTGTTGCGCCGTGTCCCTGGGCTCCGGAAAGTGGTGGCTCCTTGTGGTGGCCTCCCGTCCAATCCTCTCGTGCAGGTGCTCCCCGAAGCAGCCATACCCGGTGAGCACTAGAATCCCTAGAAGTAGAGAGTTTGGACATCTCGGGATTCCACGTGATTCGATGCACGTGATTGTGCACCTAAAATGGCAGCACCAATACGGATCTTTGTTTAATCCTCTTTAGCCAATGCGATAACAGCACACAACACGTTCAAGTGCACACAATAATAAATATACACACACATAAAGCTTACGTACATACACTGACATAGACCTTGTTTACACCGAGCACTTGATACGCGTACTAACTAGTAATTTTCTATTAAACTATCTTAATTTTGGCAATAAATTTAAAAAATAGTATATTAAGTTGGTACAATATGAATCAAGATAATTAAATATATGTATTATGTATACACGCATTGTCGACAGTAAGATAAATTAATAGAAAGTTACGAGTTAGTACGCGTATCAAGTGCTCGGTGTAAACTAGGTCATATTCATCACCGACATTTTAGGGGCAGATGTCCAGACTCTCTACTTCTAGGGACACTAGTGAGCACCTACGTCATGTGGAACGAGAGGCCCCCATGATCCCTCCCTACCCACTGTTCAAGTATGGGCCCAATGGCCTCGACAACCCTGAGTCCGATCCTGACATGAGGGAGCCTTTCCTGCCAGTGCCGACCTAGCCCTAGCCTAGCCCAGTATGCTTGTCAGTCGTAATGAGTCCCCTCGAATTGCGTATGTTACGCGAACTCGCGCTTTCACGCGAGGCGGGAGGATTTAAATGCGGAGATCACAAGATTTAGGGTATGAAAGGATAAGTCGACATAGCTTGGTGGAGAGAAACCTGAGGATAGGGAAAATATTAATTTCATATAAAGAATATTCATTTTGTAAGTATTTCCTAAGTTTTTCAGATTTAGGAATTGTGAGAGAACAGTAGAAAATAATGTGATTGGCGTCCTGCCGACCCTCCTCACAGGGGTCACCCGGTGAATCTGCCATGTTTTTCCTGTACAAGCTATAATTAAAATTATAGTGGCAATTAAAATTATATTGCTCGTCAGACGGTTAATGACCACAATTTCTTCTCTGCTAAGTTTTTTGCGGTGAAACCACGGTTTCTTGAAATGTGTTTGTTGATATAAAGTAGTGTATTGAGTGCTTTTGCTACGAGATGTTTCTTTTAGATAAGCCTTAAATTTATTCATAGCGTTTTCTTTTGCTTGAGCGAAGAAATCTGTATGCGGGTTGCGGAATGGAGGGACATACCCACTGCCTCCTTGGCAGCCTCATCCGCGGCCTCATTTCCCATAATTCCTTTATGCGCCGGGACCTAGCAAATAATTATGTTGAAACCTGCTTCTTCGAGAGAGGAGAGTTTGTGTTTGATCTGGCATAGAATATAGTGGTTTTATGACTCTGTAGAGCGATGGCATGCAAGACACTTAGGCTCGAATTCATAGTCGTTTCTCAGATCTCCAATCTCAAATCTCAGATCTCCAACCTCAAATCTCGGATCTCCAATCTCAAATCTCAGATCTCAGCTCGCGAGTCTCCAATCTTACATCTTTATGTGAGTGGTTCATCTCGTCTCTTGATAGTTCATGGTAATAGTTTAAACACGCGGGCAAAAGACAAAAGTTTGCTACAAACGAAAGTTTTACTGGTAGTTACTTGCCATTCTCGTTTTTACATGTGCTCACACAGTTAAGCGAAATTAAATTTAAAAAATTATGTGATCATTAAAGTGATAAAAATTACTAAACTTATAAAAGTTAATCACAGTTGTAAGAGTGTGATTTTTCGTGATAATTTGTGATATTTGTAATTATCTGTAATTATTTTGGCTGTGCACCGATATTGTATAATGGAGATTTATAATAAAGTAAAAATAAATAATGCACATAATCTTAAATCAAAGAATATAAAATTAACTTCTATGTTCTTTGTATTAATTTTAAGTTTATTGGTTATAGTGATTAATAAAATTTACAGTTTAGGATAACGAATTCGCCAACAAGGCCACACCAAAATTAATACCATCAGATACTGAAGAAATGATATTACTGTCAATCATTGAAGATGTCAAGGGAATTATAGAGAGTACGAAAACTGACGGTTTAAGTGTAGAGAAAAAACGAGCAACCTGGGATTAAAAGACAGGTTTAAAAAAAGGCGTTTTAAACAAACAATACAATTTAAAAAAAACCAGACAGTACTGACAGTTTCTTGAATTGTTCTTCACGTAATAAAGAGATGCTGAATTAAGTTTAATTATAGGTTTGTTGTATACATTGCATTATAATAGTACACTGTATACGATAATGATTGACATAGGTTTTCTATTTTCATGTTTTACTTCTTAATTTTTTTTATGGATTATTAGATTAACATGGAAGATTTAGAAAAATTTTTGGAATTTATGGATTTGAGAGAATCTGAACATATAAGAATACCACAGGTTTACATTTGAGATCATTCAAATCCTTTTGAATTCTTTTATGAAGAAACATTCAAGAAACGTTTCAAATTTAATAAAGAAGCAATTATGCATTATATATTGCCAATTATTGAAAACAATCTAGCAAAAGTAATAACAGAGGTTTACCAGTACCACCTGTTTTGCAACTTCTTATGGCTCTTCGATTTTATGCTACTGGCAATTATCAAGTAAATAATTATTAAAACAAGCATTAATTAAATTTTAATTAGATTTTAAAGAGATTCTCAATAAAATTATAAATATCAGGCTGTTACAGGTGACTTAAGAGGTTTTTCGCAAGCCACTGTATGCAGATGTATTAGAAGAGTGTCGATAGCATTTGCAGAAAAACTTCATAAATATGTACAATTCCCTAAAACTTTAGAGGGTCAACAAAGCAATATTAGAAAATTTTATGAAATAGCTGAATTTTCAAATGTTGCGGCTTGCATTGACGGAACTCTGATCAAAATTGCCAGTCGTGGCAAAGAAATTGGAGAAATTTTTCGTAGTAGAAAAAGCCCATTTTCTTTAAATATTTTGGTAGTTGTTTAAAATTATTTAAATTGCAACTAAAAATATTGTACACTATATATGTATGTTTTTTCTGTTATATAGCATAACACAGTTGTAATCAAATAAGAGTTAGTAATATCATTTTTATTAAATTAAAGTTAATTTAATAATACTTGATGCTTACTAACATCTATACTAACCCTTTCCCCCTTGAAGAAACTGTAAAGAATTTATTGCAAAAAATATCATCTCAGCCAGGGTTTATTAATTTTTTATCCTATTAATGTAGGGTTTCTTGGTTTGCAGTTTTACAAATCCGTTGTATAAATATTTATATTTGAGATTAGTACGTTAAAGATTTTTAGTATTATCAAATATTTTTTGATACTAATAAAATATACATATAATAGTTAATATGCACAACATATATCTTTATCTAATTTGTCAAAATAAGAATTTTTTTTATTGTTTAAATTAATTTGTCCTATTCTACTAGCATTTAATTTTTATCTACTTTAGTTACACTGATAAAATATTCACATTAAAATATTTATGTATTATCTTTATCATTTTTTATTTATTATGTAATTTATTGTGAATCTGAGATATTTATGTTACTATTTGTTCTCAGCGTTATTTGCTAGACACATTCAATATTTAACATGGATGAACGTCGACAAAATATTGCTCTTGCTGCGATTACTCTCAGTAATGAGTTTCTCCGGAGCCATGTAATTTTCGATACAGATAGTAAAACAATGATGATTCGGATATAGATAAGGGAGCTTTGAGAAGAAAAATTCAATTACGTGATGATCAACGAAAACCTCCAAGGGTGAAAAATTAGGTTGAAGTAACTGTATCAAAATTTAACACACAGCAGTTTAGAAAACATTTGTGTATGATACCAGCAACATATGAAAATTTAGAAGTAATGCTTAGTTCTGTTTTTTCTTTGTCTCAAGGAAAAGCTGTAATTCCAGTAAGAAAGCAATTATTGGGGTCGTTGTGGTTACTGACAATGCCTGATTCATATGGATAAGTTTATGACAAGCATTTACTCTTATATAAGCAGAAATGTGTAATTGTTAATATGAATCTTCCATTTAAGTTCTGTTGGTGAAGGATTTGATCTTACCAAAAGTTCGTTAAACATAAGTTTCATGAAAGTCGTTAAATGTTTAAATGATATAGAAGGCCAAATTATTGTATGGCCAAGAGACTAAGAACTGAACAGAATAAAATCAGATTTTGACAAAAATTGATTGCTGCGAGCAGAGAGGAACCTTTTTTTTCTGGTACGATGAGGGAAATGTTCATGGCACACTAGGCTAGCTAGACTTGGTAGTGTTGAACTCGGGTCGGAACGATGCAAACCCGGCTATATAATTTCAGCGACCAGGCTCGTCCCCCCCCCGCCTACCAACTAAAAACCTCACCAAACCACTTTGCTCCAGGATGAAGACAAGCCCCAGATAACAATACGTCATTACTTCAGTAGCTGCCGCCTGTCCACCCCGGAGTAGCGCCGTGCAAGCACCGACATGACCCCCTGCGCTCTTTTAGTGCGAGAGGCGAGCGCCGAAATCACCCGTTCCGTCCCTGCCCAAGGTCCAGCGGTCCCGTGGGACCGTCCAGGCCTACCTTCTATCCACGAGTGGCTGACCCGCCGGATGAGCGGAGACCCCGACTCATCGGGCGGCTCATAGCCGGGGTCTTTGTCCCCTGAGCATCCTCAAGCGCAGGGGCAGCTGGGAACGAGATCCAGGAGCGCAGGATGCCTCCCCCAGAGGGGGGTTAAGATTAAGAATTGTGCGTTTCACGGAGCAATATAATGCGTTTGAGGAGTTCCACAACAAACTTGCGGTAGCTGATCCAAACGATGCACACTAAGAAGAGTTCGATACGTTGCAAGATCGATTCTTTTCTCTCGCGGGTAGAATTAAGGCCTGAGTAAAAGTCGCGAATACATCGGGCGACGGCATTTTAAGTCATGAAACGCAAATTAACAACGCAACAAATAACACAATACCCGTCAAGAAGCGTCGCATTAAATTGCCCGAAGCGCTGCTTCCCACGTTCGATGAAAAATATGAAAATTGGTTAACTTTTAAAAATATATTTTATATCATGATAGGCTCGCAGACCGATTTATTCGACATCGACAAACTTCATTATTTAAAGGCAGCGTTAAAAGGCGAAGCATCTGGCAAAGTTAAGATTTTTGAGATTAACGGATTAAATTACCAAAGAGCGTGGGAATTATTAGAGCGATCGTACGAGATAAAAAGAATATTGGTTGCGCGGCACCTTTTATTAATATTAAATTTGCCGACGATTGAAAAAGAGAATACAAGCGATATATCCAAACTTGCGGATGATATGCAACAGCACGTCGCGTCGCTAAATACATTAGGCGTTTCTGTTGGAACAGAGATGCTCGAACGCGTGCTCAAAAGCAAAATACCAAAAGTTACACTCGAGAAGTGGAAGGCAACGCTTGAAAGGGATGAATGCCCGGCGGTAGACAAACTATACGAGTTTTTATACAGAACGGCAGTGTGCGTATTGAAGCGTGAAAGATTAACAAATTGGGTAAAAGTAAAGACGAGCCTCCTGCGAAACGGAGACGGAGTCAGTTCGCAAATCAGACATTCGTGATGAATATGTCTAAATCGCGTAACTGCGTGATCTGTAAGGCTAAGCGGCATCTGCTTTATCTGTGCAAATAGTTTAAGAAACTACCTATAAATAAACGCATAGAAGCAATAAAAACCGCGAAATTATGTTACAATTGCTTACGATCACCGGGACAGTCCGTGTAAGTTTTCAAATTGTACGATCTGCCAAACACGGCATAATACTTTGTTGCATATGTAACGCTGGTGGTTTTCGTGCGGTGCGGTAGGAGTCAGGATGCGGTGGAGGATAAGCTCGCCGGATTGGCCGGGTTCGGTAGAATAATCGCACTCGGAATTAGTTGACAAAACACTAAATCTTTATTCAAGACGTGCTATTTACATGTAGTCAGATGGTTTGTTGACTTGAACGCCTCGCGACAAGTGGACTTAGTCTAAGCGGGGGCGCGATTGACTCTCGGTGGTCGTGACGACCAATCGCCTCTGAGCGGTCCGAAACGCTTTGGTAACGGTGAAAGTACGGCGAGGCGCGGAATAACGAAAATGCTAGGCGAGAGCCGAAATGACTAACAAGACCAGAATCAAATTACCGCGATAATACGGATGAAACGATAAAGTCAATAATAATTCTAACTAAAAAAACATAATAAGAACTAAATTGCTATAACCGCGATAATACTGACGGAATGATAAGGCTACAAATAATCTGACTTAAACTAATCGTGTGATTCTAAACGGACACGGTGTCCGGGGTGATCGGGGAGCCGCGGAACGCGGGATCGGAACGACGGTGGCGATTCCGCACCTCGCCCGAGCCGCCTCGTGCAAAGTGAGGCGAAGATGTCGTCAGAGCGCGGATGCCCTGATGACGATTTAGGTTACACGAGAATCTTCCCTGAGGGAGAGGACGGAGGTGATTGGCCAGGGATACCTAGCCTGTGGACTCGATGAGGATGCTCGTCGCGGACGGTGATTCGCCGAGGATACTCGACTACGGAGCACAGCGAGGATGCTTACCGTGATTGGCTGCGGAGCGGTATTTGGTGTATCGGTATTAGCCGAGGATCCTCAGCTAGCCGGGACGACGAGGATTCTCGTCGAGAGGGTCTGGATGAGGCGAGTATTCTCGTCCTCTTTGGAGTCGGAGTTGCGGTCGAGGATTCTTGACCTGTCGGGTTCGGCGGACCGAGAAGATCTGACTCGGCGTTTCCACTGCCGGCTTATATATCCGAACGCACGGTTGGGCGGACCAATCCGCGCGTTCGGTCGGCTGGCCCGGAGTGGGAACGTTGCCGAACGCCACGGGCAGCGCACGTGCTGCCGCGTGATCGCGACGGCAGGTTAGCTCGGTGCGCGCACGTGGCGTTCTGCCGGTGTATTGCTCGGGTGAACGGAGCGGAGTGGCAGTGCGCGCGAGGTGGAAGGGGGGTTTTGTTACACATATAGAAAACTATCTGGACGCAAATAAGACAAGTTCGTTGAAGGCAGAGGGTAGCGACGGCAAAACCGAATGACAAATTTACTCGCACGGCGACAGAACAACAAACATCGCGATCCTTTCACGTACATTTACACTGCAACTATTGACAAGCGCATTGATATATGTTAGTAACCATAAGGGCAAGATTATTAAATGTCGGGTTCTCTTAAACACTTGCGCTACAGCAAATTTCATTTCTAAATCCATTGTAAAACAATTTAATACACCCGTCACTGCGTGTTCTTTGACAATACGAGCGATAAATAATACAAGCACAGAATCGAAGGGTGTCGTTCAAGTTACAATACAATTAATTCGCGATGGATTTTGCAAAAAATTAACGTGTTTAACGATACCAAATATATCAGATCTCATTCCATCTAAAATTTTTCCACGAGATTCGATTAAAATATCCCCAAATATTAAACTGGCGGATCCTGAATTTCATCTGCCACGTCCCGTCGATTTATTGATTGTTCCGGAGCGACATTATCTTTATTCTCAATTGGTCAAATAAATTTATCGAATCAGGATCGTGAATTATATTTATACAAAAAACACGCGTTGGTTGGGTAGTCGCCGGCGGTACGCTATCACAACTTCATTCGAGGAAGAAAATATGCGGTTTTACGAATTTAGAAAATCAAATAACTCAATTTTGGAAAATTGAAGAGGTCAGCGCGGGTAAACCAAAATCAAAAGAGGAGATCGAATGCGAGACCCATTTCACGAGAACAATTTGTCGCAATGAGAAGGGACGTTACGTAGTACGTTTACCATTTCATAAACCAGAAATACGACTTGGTGAATCGCGTAGCATTGCGCTTAAACATCTGATTGCATTGGAACGTAAGTTTGATACGAACACGACATTGAAACTTGGATACACAAAGGTACTAGAAGAGTATTTGAACTTAAATTATATGTCAATTATCGAAGAGCCTTGCGATGAAGGATATTACATGCCGCATCATGCGGTCATTAAAGAATCTAGTAATACGACTAAAATTCGGCTAGTGTTCAACGCATCGGCAAAGACTACAAACGGCGTATCATTAAACGATACACTTTTAGTCGGACCCACGATTCAAGATAAACTATTCTTACACTTGATTTGTTTCCGCCTGTATGTTGTCGCTGATATCGAAAAGAGGTATCTGCAGGTATTGTTACATGCGGACGATCAACGATATCACGGATTCTTTGGCGTAAAAATAACGAGATAAAAACATTCCAATTTAACACACTCGCATTTGGTGTTTCTTCTTCTCCTTTTCTCGCGATTCGTGCCATTCAAAAACACGCGGACGATGAATATCGCACATACCCTAGAGCGGCTGAAATAATTAAGAAATATATGTATGTACGTGGACAATCTGTTGACCGGGGCTGAAAGCATCAACGAAGCTCGCGCAATTAGAAATGAAATAATCGAATTGCTATCTCGAGGTGGCTTTGTTATAAGGCAATGGCCGTCTAACAATGAACAAATCGTTAATGATTTATCACCTAATAGCTTGCACGTAAAACTTACGTTCGAGAATAAGCATTTTTTAAAGACGTTAGGCATAGCAAGATGCTCGCAGGATGATAAAATACGTTATTCAACACGTCCAATTAAAATCAATAAACGAGTAATGAAACAAAATATCCTATTTGAAATTTCAAAGATTTTTGATCCGTTAGGGTTATTGGATCCTGTTGTTTTGTAAAAAAAAATAATGCAGAATATGTAGCAACGCAAGATAGATTGGGATGAATCCGTCCCACAAAGTATACACTTGGACTGGTTAGAATTTACTTAACAATTAGAATTAATAAATCAAATGTCATTTGATCGTAAATTACTAATCGACAACTACCGCAATATTCAAATCCACAGGTTTTGCGACGCAAGCACCGTCGGATACGGCGCATGTTTATATATTTGTTCTAGGAATGACAAAGGCACCCTTGTCAGATTACTATGCGCCAAATCGCGAGTCACACCGTTAAAGATCGTTACTATACCGCGGCTTGAGTTATGTGGCGCGTTGCTATTAGCGCAATTATACTGCAAGGCAAGGGAAGCGTTAAATATCATATCCAGCAAAACGATTTTTTGGTGCGACTCAACGATCGTGCTACACTGGATAGAAACGTCACCTCATCTTCTCAAAATTTTTGTCGCTAATCGAGTTTTAGAAATTCAGGAAATTACAGAGTCAAACGAATGGCGGCACGTTAGATCGGAAGATAATCGGCAGACGCAATATCGAGAGGCCAAATACCTCACATTTTTTCTCAAAATCATACGTGTTTTACGGGACCATTGTGGTTGACCGAAGATGAAGATAAATGGCCTAACGAAGTTGTGCCGACAATTGAGATACCCGAATTGAAAAAGAATACGTGTTTAACGACCACGCTTAACGACGATTTTGAAAAAATATTCTTCTCCTAAACTTCTTCGAGTAGTTGCATACTGCTTTCGTTTTTGACGTGGTCATAAGTATACTGAATCTCTGTGTATTAACGAAGTTGACGATGATTGAACACGAAATACGGATATTAAAGATCATTCAATCTATACATTTCTCAACTGAAATTAATGAACTAAAAAAACAAGGGCTTAATGAATAAAAGTAAAATTGCCAATCTAAACCCCTTTTTAGATGAAAATGGCTTAATTTGAGTCGGGGGACGTATTCAAAAATTAAATTTAACGTTTGCGCAGAAACATCCAATTCTATTACCAAATCGACATCCGTTAACCGACAGCATAATTCGAGAAATTCACAAAAGACATTTCCACACGGGCATTCAAACGGCGCTTTATATTACCCGGTAAAAATTCTGGATAACTGACGGTCGAAATCAGGTACGCAAAACCGTACGTGCAAGCATGCGCTGTTTTCAATCAAATGTCAACACGATTGATTATAAAATGGGAAATCTGCCTGCAGTACGAGTACACGAAGCAATCCTCTTTACAAACACCGGATTAGATTTTTGCGGTCCGTTCTATATAAAGGAGAAAAAATATCGTAATCGAGCACGGATAAAGGCATACGTATGCGTATTCGTTTGCATGTCAATTAAGGCAATGCATCTTGAGGTAGTTAGGGGCTTATCTACCGACGGATTCCTGGCGGCAATGCGGCGTTTTATAGCAAGACGAGGCATGCCGTCGCACGTTTATTCCGACAACGGCACAAACTTCGTAAGTGCCAACAATCAATTGAAAGAAATATACGCTTTATTCAGCTCCGAGGAACATAAAGTTCTTGTAAATGAATTCGCTACGCAACGCCGTATCACGTGACACTTCATATTAGCAGCGGCTCCACATTTTGGTGGACTGTGGGAATCCACAGTGAAACGCTTTAAACATCACTTTAAGCGCGTAGTCGGCGACAATTTATTTACATTTGAGAAATTAAATATGTTTACTGTCAAAGTCGAGAGGATTCTAAATTCTAGACCCATTACCACTCTTTTCTCTGATTTCAATGACAAGCTAGTATTAACTTCGGCACATTATTTGATTGGCAAGCCAATAACGACTTTGCCGGAAGGCAATTTAACGGTCATTCCAGACAACCAATTGTCAACGTGGCAACATATTACGAAGGTACGGCAAGACTTCTGGGCACGGTGGTACCTCGAATATTTGAACGAACTCCAGATACGTCACAAGTGGAGTAAAGATGGACCGAAAATCGTTGTCGGAACCATCGTTCTTATAAAAGACAAAAACTTGCCTTGTTTGCAATGGGCATTAGGCCGAATCATTAGGCTACATCCCGGTGACGACGGGGTAGTACGAGCGGCCACAATTAAAACGACAACAGGAGAAGTGAAAAGAGCTTCAAATTGCCTGTGTCCATTACCAATCGAAAAATGATATACACGTACAAGGATGCATATGCGCATATCTTAACACATACACACGACATAGCTATGTAAACGACATAAACCACTATAAATTATGCATTGCGATGATGCGAAGCGTGACCCAGGCTACAGCCCTGGCATTGTCACAAATATGCGACTGCGATGATGCGAAATGTGATTCAGGCTACGGCCCAAGTGTTGTCACAAGTATGCGAATGCGATAAAATAGATATGGGCCCATATAATTAAGCGTTATGATTTGTGTAAGCGCAATACGCAGCGTTCAAGAATTTGGTACAATAATTATATGTACAACGCATGAAACCCAAAATTGTTAATTGATCGGTACTCCTCTCAATGGAGAGAGTATAGATTGTTGCATAAGTTCTATACGCGTAAGGCTATGTACGGCACGAGTTTGTACATGATCGAACAAGTCCAGCTCACGCATAGGCACATACACGCTTGCGTTCACACACACACGTGTGCATCAATGCCCTGGGACTTGCGGAGGGACCCGCCGCTCGCTATCCGTGGATGACCAAGCGGTGGGGAGACGTGAACCACGGAAGAGTACATATTCGGCTGCTCGAACGATCCAGCGATCAATCAATTTCTCACGTTGGAGACAAGATCATCATTTATCTCGTAAACTAACAGAGATAGACCCAATAGATATAACATCAAATTAAATAGTTTGAACTAAACTTTATTGTGAGTACAGTGGTTACTTACAGAATTATCTATGTTAAAGAACAAAGAGACATGCACAACTTTTGCATGGTAAAGTGAATATTTTTATACGATAAAAGTTGTAACGTTTTTTTTAATGAATACAATGATGTATGATTTATCAAAATTATTTTACAAATTATAGAAGTTATGTCGGTTTAAAGTTTTACGGGCGACTAATACCATTTCAGTCTTGCACCTACGGTGTGGCTAACTTCCAAGTCCCGTTTTGGCGATTAACGTGTAATGTGTTGATATCCAACTGATAAATCACGTAGGGAATGGTTTCGACGTGGTCAAGAAACGTCTTTTCAAGAATGGTGATTTCAACGTTGAAGACAAGCCTCGCTCTGGGCAGCCAAAAAAATTCAAAGACAAAGAATTGGAGGCATTACTCGATGAAGATCTGAGTCAAACACACGAAGAGTTTGCAGAATCATTACGCAACCAACAGTTTCCCTACAATTGAAAGCCATGGGAATGATTCTCAAACAAGGCAATTGAGTGCCTCATGAATTGAAACAGAGAGACATTGAAAGGCGATTTTTTACTTGCGAGCAGCTAATTCAAAGGCAACATAGAAAAGGTTTTTTACATCGGGTTGTGACAGGGGATGAGAAATGGATATTCTACAATAACCCCAAGAAGAAAAAATACTACGCTAAATGCGGTCAATCGTTGCCATCGACCTCAACCTCAACACCAAAGCCGAAAGTGAGATTTATGGTTCGAAAGTGATGCAGTGTATCTGGGACCAAAGGGGTGTTGTATACTACGAGTTGCTACAACCTGGCAAATCCATTACGAGCGATCGGTATAGGCTACAATTGATTTGTTTGAGCCGTGCATACGAGAAAAACAGCCGAAATACGAGAAACGACATGACAAAGTTATTCTTCTACATGATAACGCTCGGCCTCATATCGTAAAAGTCGTCAAAACTTATTTGGAAACGCTCAAATGGGATATTTTACCCACCCGCCGTATTCGCCGGATATCGCTCCATCTGATTACTGGTTATTTCGGATGCAGCACAATTTGGCAAGATACCTGTTCACTTCTTTCGCAGAAATCGAAAATTGGAAACTTGGATCGCTTCAAAAGACAAAACGTTTTTTCGAGATGGAATTTGAAAATTGCCTGAGAGGTGGAACAAAGTAGTAGCCAATGATGGCCAATACTTTGATTAATCTGTTTATTCAATTTGTTCTGAAATAAATGCATTTTTGACCACAAAAAAAACGGACCGAATTAATTTATACTCCTAATATATTAACATATATTTTCTAGTTGCATTCTTATTTAAACAAATAACAAAAGTTATTCCAGATGCTATTCCACATTTGTGAAAACTATAATTTTATTCATGTTTATATAAATAACTTGTACTTTAATTATACATATTTCATTTTTTTGATAACGTATATTGATCTGATCTACACACACTAGCACAAAGTGTTCACAGGGATCATCACGAGGGTTCAGTTTGCAATGATCACAGAGGACAAGCAGCGTTCATCGAAGTCGCAACTTGGATGGGTGACCGCTTGGGAACTTTCGAAAAAATTCTTAAGAATAAAATTTTTTGGTAAAAAAATTTTTTTTTAATATAAAAATATTGTTTTACTTATTAGGATTATAAAAGGTGTAATATAATTCCAGATAGCACACCATCATACAAATATCAAGCTAAAAGTATACTACACCTAGGTGGTCACAATCGTTCACTGTATAGTATGCCCGTCAGCTTACAAGTAATATTATATCATAATATACAATTAATCACATATGACAAAAGTGAATGTAGCTGTATTTAATACCAGCTATATATAAATTTAATTTATAACGAATATAACACTATTTATATTACGTTACCTATGTATCTACAGTAGAATATATATAAGAGAATTTAATATCAATTACCTATACTTTACTTTAGAATAAAGGTAGTACGATACAGATCGTGTTACATGTACGTTTATTGTAGATCATATGTAGCTCTATTTATAAGTTACTTTTATGTTTATATATTTTTTAACTATTATCTAAATACTATATTATTAATTTTATTATTATTAATATTAATTTATTAATATTAATAATAATAAAATATTCTATTAATATTAATAAAATATTAATGCAACAAACTTATCTTTTTTATAAGTTTTTAACTATTATTTATATGTATAATATAAAGTAAAATAAAGAGAACTTTATTGTTTTTTGGCTGCTCTAATTGATATTAATAAATTTTATTTTTAAGCTAATACAATTAACATTTTATATTGTGAATGATTTCTGTTTTTTCCTTAATTCTTTAAGATTAAATGTTATATATTCCTTTGAAACTTTTTAAAATTAAGTACATCTACTTAGGTTAAAACAGAAAAATTTTTCAATAGAAATACACAGATAGTATCACTCGAATTTTATTTAGAAAGGAATTAAAGATACCACTTGGATTTTATTTAAAAAATAAAGATACTATCACTTGCATTTTATTTGTTAAAAGTAGTACAGCAATTATTTCAAAGAGCAACATATTCTTTTTATAAATGGCGCAATTTAAAGATTTCATACATTTTTTGGGAAGAATACATTTAGGTTGGATTAAATAAATAAAAAATATTTATTTTTAAGTAAATACTACTTGGGTTAGAAATAGGAAGATTTTTCAATGAAAATGCAGAAATACAATCACTTAGGTTTTGTATAGAAATTAAAGAGAGTACCACATGGGTTAGCATAGAAAAATTTCTTTGTTAAAATACAGAAATAGTATCACTTGTGTTTTTAGGTAAAATTAAAGATAAGGTGCGCGCACACACATAAATACCGCCTTTTTTTTACCTTTCTTCTTTTCCTCGCTTCCATGTAATGATTTTTGCAACAAACTTATGAGTACACGTTGCTTTCATAAATTTGCTAAGGGTGTCGCGTAAATTAATTCCTCCTATAGATTGCATATATCCCTGCTATATAAAAGAAATGTTACATAATTTAATTTATATAGCGATAATAGCTGATAAAATTTTGTTAATATTTTTGGAGTTATTTTTTTAGACAATTACAATAATTAATATGACTACGCAAACTTTGTTAATATTTTATCAAAAACTGTGATATAAAGGTACATATGAAAGAAAAATATTTATATCATATAATATGCACATTAAAATGAGTTTTCATTATGATACACTTTGCTATTATTATTGAAATATACAAATTACTGTAAAATGAACTACATAATAAACATTTACCAGTGCAACTATTTTTTCATTGTCTGCATCTATTGCCACGTAAGCCTGTCTACTTGATATCGGTAATCCAATTTCATTTATGGCTGTTCGGAAATCAGTTTGTAAATTAAAGTTTCTTTCAAGTCTATTGACACTCGCTTTTATGGAACAAACATCCTTCTTTAAAATTCTGTAAAGAATTAATATTAGTATATGATTTTTTTATTTGTATTTATAAAGTTGTAAACACATTACTTCAACATAGTAATATTCATAGTATTTATATTAATATTTATTCATATGTTTATATCAATATTTATGTTTATATTCCTTATAAAAAAATACTACTGAACACTACTAGTGGGCAGTAGTATTTTGAGGCACTACACCACTATATTATTGCACTGTGACACTGCAACATTATTATACTCCTGTAGTGCAGTAGTGTTCAGTAGTGTTAGTAGTGCTCAGTAGTATTTTTCTACAAGGGATGTAAGAATAATTTAATGTTTTCGTTATATACATGCCGTAGAGATTCTCTTGTAACAAACCGCCTTTCCGCTCCCCCCTCGGACCGTCCACCGTTCCGGGCTGTCCTGCCGAACAACCGCCGGACAGCAAAAACGCGTCGCATAGCGCCAATAAGACACGCAAACACCGGCGTAACGCGCGTTGACGCATCCGCACGTGAGATCGCCGTGGCAGATCTCCGCCCGCACGCGCTCGACCGGAGTGGCGACCGCCGGACCGATCTCGAGCGGCGGGGAGACCCCCACCGACTCCGTACCGTTCCGTACCCCCGCACCGTCCCACGAGATTCGGGTATATAAGCGCCGCCGCTCCGAGAGTCGAGCGGTCTTCTTCTCCGTCCACTCTCCTGTCCGTAGAAGAAGCCCTCCTAGTGCTCACAGAGAGTTAAGCGCCTTAGCTTCCGTCAAGATGTCTTGACAAGAGCCGTCCGCCTTCCTGAAACCGCCGGTTAACGGGCTCAAGTCCACCTTGGGCTCCACCAGGTGATCCTGGTAGTCGGCAATTCCCGATCCGCCGTCCCCGCTTGGGTATCGACTCACGACCTGGGATGTGGAGTTCCGCGCCTCTACCAAGAGCTCTTGGCGTGAGTCGATCACCATCGCCGAACATCGCGGTATTAACCGCTTCGCGTCGGGAATCGCGATCCGCGTACAGCCGCACCGCGCGCGCGTCATCTACGGCCGTGGCCGCGGCCTTCGGCAAGGCCACGGTCTGCGCGCGTCAACAAACGATTCCGAGTTCCCGGAAACCTCGGCGCAGGAATTCTGCGAACCGAGCCGTGTACATAGCTCCGTATCCGATACCGCGTCAAACACGTTTGTAAATACCGTTCGTCCGTCCGCGCGCTCCGTTTTTCGTCTGTCCGTCCGCGCGTATTCTTTAAGTTCTGTTGCGTCCGTCCGAGCGTCACCGCCATCCGTCCGTCCGCGCGTCGTGGCTAAGCCACTCCGCTACTCCACTGTACAACTATCTTACGCGAAATAAACTCGCTACTTTTATACCATCCAAACCGAAAAGTCTAGTTCTCTTGGCGACCCCAATCCGCGTCCTAGTCCGCCGCGCTCGCGCCGCCCCGTGCGCGGAAAAAGACCGGTCGTTACACTCTTATTGCCTTCATATCAGATGTAGATTTGTCAGATTCATCAGATTCATCTACAATTATAATTAAATATATTCGCAGCCCGACATATTACAAAAATAACTGAATAAAATATATTATAATAATTTATCACTACACAAAAATGTATTCAATAAATACAACCCAGCAAACACAAAGTTACAGTTATATAAATGTTAGTTATAATTTCTCACTTAACAATGTAACTGTTATATAACACTAATTATATAATAGTTACATTGTTAAGTGGGAAATTACAACTAACATTTATATAACAGTAACTTTGTGTTCGCTGGGAATATGTTTATATTAAAAAATTCTACTTTTCTTTGTCAATGATATGATAAACAAGATATTAAAATATACATATACACATTTTTTTAAGGCCACATTAAAAAGGTTTATTAAATAATTAATATCTATTCCATCTTCTCCTATCTATTACATACCTTGTCCTACTAAAGAATTATTGGTATCGTTTCGTCGCATTTGCTTTGCATTCAATAGTTCACTTTGCATTCAATAGCGGCATTTCTTTTCTTATTTATCTTGCCTATTTCTTGTACAACACCATCGTTGAAAGATAATTATATATCTTGATGAATGACATTAGTAGGCTCCACTAGAGCGCTGCATTGTTGTTGTTGAATATCGTTAAAATATCCACAATCTGTACTACATGTTGCTAACGGATAATTATTTTTACTCAAAGAATAAATGTTGTCCATTTGAGAGGCACATGTGTTTTCATTATTCATTATTTTGATTACGTATACACTTCTCTTCTCAACAAGAAAGAAAGTCTAGTGAACTGAAGACTTTTTTCGTGTTTCAAGATTCAAATGTTTTTTGTCCCGAGGCGAGACTGAAACATGATGTTATACTAGAGCGCCATGCGTTGCAAGGCACGAATCGGAAAAAAGTAAACTTTGCCATGTTTTTGATTGGCTGTTCGATTTAGTCTAATAAATTGGCGCAAATTATGTACAGTATGAATCTTAATATAAATGGTATAAATGCTAAATTAACTTATTTCAATATATAAATTAATTATTGGACGTTTAAAAACATTCAATTATTGTTAATATTTTTGTTTAGCAATTTAACTTTTTTACTTAACTTTAAAACTAATAAAGTTATTAAATATACAATTTTACAACAATTTAGTTTAATTGAATTTATTTAATGAAATTTATCTTGTGCTAATTTAATAACCACTGTTCCTCGAATAATTGTGCTAATCACATAAATTCCTTCTTGAAAAAATTTTTCACTGTTGTGCCAAAAGGGCATTTTAAAAGTCTTAGACTTTATTTCTTCGAGTGGAATTATTATGGAATTTTTGGATAATTTTGAACATTTAAAAATTCCAATTCTTCGAGAGTCTAAATCATCAACGTTATATAGAGAATCCACTTCCTGAAATTTCTGCACTTTCAAATGGTAACTATTTGTGTTGTTTACATATAATATATTTCTTAATATGTACACATTATAATTCGATGAAATACAACTTTTACGTCTGGCGAGAAAATTTTTATTTTTCCGCGCCATCCGTACTAATAATAGCCTAATTAGAATCCGGAAACATCCTCCGATCAGTTAGATAAATCCCGCATCAGTATCATAAATCGATATCGCTCGATTTCAAATCTCATACGGCTTGGCTACATCGCAGTGCCGCCCCCTCGATGCGCAACACCCGCGAGCGTCCATCGGCGCGAGACAAACATCGTGTGCGCCGACCCCTCGGCTTGCGACTCCCTCTGATACCGCCAAGCTCCGCGCGTTGGAATTCTATTCATCTTTCCAATTTAATATAAAATATTAAGAACAGCAAATTTATAATTATCGAAACGTGATCTACTCATGGACGCTTTCCACTGCAGCGCCATGCAACTCCGATCGAAACAACTCTAAAATCACGGCCAATAAAAATGCCAAATAATTTTGAATCAATTAATCTCTTACGAACGATAATAAAACCTTAAGTTTTTATACGTAAAACTACTGCATGTGCTTGGCGCTATCGACTCGAACACTCTCAATTCTAATATAAATTCTATTAAATTCTATTAATTTTCTGAGCACTGGATTTCGCGTCGGGGCTTGGTATGCGGTGCCCCTGCCAGTCGCAATCCCCGGAGAAGTCTACAAGCGCTCGCGCGATATAGGCGCAAGCCACGCGGTCACGGAACGGGGCGGGCTTCTAAGGGCCCGCATATCTATTTTGCAAAATACATATCTATTTTGGCTATGAAAAGGTGAGAAATTTGAAGAGTCTTGTGTAAGGTAATTTAAACCTTTATGCTGATTAATATTGTTACTGGTGGCGCACTTCCCGCTGCAGGAAGGCGTTCCCAAGAAGTTTCGTTTAAATTAAGTTGCGTAAGGACTATGAGTAGTCGAGCCGGGTGATATAACGCGCACGCGATTAACAAGAGCGGACACTTAATTCGACTTTCGCATAGGTGTTACTCTGTCGAAGTCGTACAGTAAGCTAAGGCTCTCGCTCGGAAAATCGCTGACCGAGGAGCCAATCAGGGGGGAGAAAAAGGACGAGGCTCGGGAACGCGACCGCCGAATCTTGCGACGTTCCGCGAGATGGAGATAAGGGTCTCAAATTCGCTACTGTCAAGGCCCCCCTACGAGCATTCGTAATGCTCGCATGCGGAGCTTGAGCATCATTAAAGAGTGCCCGTTTGCGGCGACAGTTCCGCGCGAACACTGACTATTATGGTTCCTATTTTTTAGACAAAAGAAGATCGTAAAATCTGTTCTACCATCACGTACTAAATTAAGAGATAGAAAGTTTGTTAAATTGTTACCATTATTCTGCTTGATAATTTTTCTAGCTTCAAAGAGTGGAATATTTTCGGTTGCCGCCAGAGCAAGTACCTGTTTGTACCTGATCACAATCGGGCAATCCGGTGATGTGGCAAGGTGGTCTCTTTTGAAATTGATGCATACTGGAGGCTTGTTTAACATGGAACAAAGATTCTCTTCCTCATGACTTTCTCAGCCACACTTGAGACTTTCTGTGCCTCTGCAGGTGTTTCTGATATGCTCTATCCTAAAACATTTGTAACATGTCTTGGATCTAGAAATATACAGATAAATTTCATGCCTGGTCTTAAAAATGAATGCGTATCTAGGTAGAGTTTGTCCTGGAAATTTAACGCAGATTAGCGATGAGAATATAAGCTTATTGGACCCTGTAACAGAATTTCTTTTTTGTAACCTTTTAACTTTTAAAATTTTTTGAGGGTACGCTTCAATAGATTTAGTTATAGTATCCATGCCAATATTAGGAGGGACATCTCTGATAATACCCACACAAATGATGCGGTAGGAGGGTATAAAGGCCTTGAGCAGTAAGAATATGAGAAGTAATAAGACTGTTGGCTGACTTAAGTTCTACCATAACCCTTTTTCTTTCTTTCTTTTTTTTATATAGTTGGGAAACGCTTTTATGGGTCTCCGGTTTTGTGGGGACAGGAACGCGGGGTATGTGAGACTCGCCGACCTAGAAGTGGTCGGCATATTCACTAAAACCCAACTTTTTCCGGCGTCTGGGCTCGGGACGGATCACGGGATCGAACTAGCATGCACCGCGATCCGTCCTAGCCCAAACGGGTCTCCGCCCGAGAGCAGGAACCCTCCTCCGGAGTTAGCGGCCAGAGCTTGACCGAAGTCGAACCCCAGCCGCCCGAACCGGGATACCGGGTGTGCGTCGAGCCCCCGTGGGAGAGGGCCCTAGGTACGCATTCCCGCATCCCAAGCCCTAAGACAGGTCAGCCGGGCAACTACCCCGCCGCTGATTCCGCTCGAGGCGTACCTACTCAACAGTGGAGAGGGTAGGGCCCTCTGTCCGGTCAAGCTGGCGCTGTGAGAGTCCCCCCTCCCCACTGTTTCTTCCTGGCCATCCCCCCTTCACCCTTCCCTAAGGAAGGAGGACAGAGGGAAATGTAGCCGCGCCAGTGGGTTGTCCCCGGCGACACATCCGTCACCGCCAGGACACCGGCGATCTCTGATTTCGGGCAGGGAGAGGGCGACGAAACTCATCCTCTCCCTGCCTACTGCCCGCGTTTTTATCGTTAAGGGGGAGGAGGTGGTCTCTGCTGATGTTGTTGCAGGAACCTTCTGCCCCCCCCTTCGTCTCCTCTCTGGCGGCGCGTTGGGAGCCTCCTCCCGCGCCCGCTCTGCCGCCTCCTTTTGCAACATAACCGCGTCGCAGAAGGAGGCCACCGTTGCCCATTCGTCAGCACTGGCGAGCATCCGCCCCACCACCGTGGCGAGGTCAAGACCAGCCCCTATCCTGTCGGCGAGGGCGCGGCGCACAACAGCCCAAGCCGGGCATACCTCCAAATACCGGCTCCATGTTGCGCCGTGTCTCTCGCCTCTGGGCAGTGGTGGCACCTCGTGGTGGCTTCCCGCCCAACCTTCTCATGCAGGTACTCTCCAAAGTACCCATGCCCGGAGAGCTCCTGCGTTACATGGAACGAGAAACCCCCGTGCCCCCTGCCCACCCATTCTCTAAGAACGGGACCAATGGCCTCGACCACCCTCAAGCCAGCCTTGGCGTGGGGCAGACGCTCCCGCCAGTGCTCGACCACCTCTCGGCGGGCTTCATTCCGCCGAGCCTCCAGCATTTGCTGTGTGGCAGGCTCGCCCCCGCGGGCAAGCTCCTCCTTCCACTCGTGGGGTGTCCGCGAGGGAACACGCCACGTAAGCCCACGGAGGCGAACCCGCCAGCAAACACACCGCCTCCCAGGAGATGGTGGGGTACGCGCGCGAGACCCTAATGGCCATCTTACGTTGCTACCTCTGGAGCAACCTTATGTAATATTGGCCACCAGAACCCCACACCATACGCCCCATACATCGCCATCGACCGCACCACCCCCATGTAGAGGCGGCGTACCCTCTCGGATGGACCGCGCAGGTCGGGCATTAGCCGGCTGAAACTGGAGACAGCGGCGCCCAACCTGGCGGCCATCCACTCAAAGTGGGGTTGAAACCCCCACTTCGAGTCGAGGATCAGTCTCAGATACTTCATCTGGGACTTCACACCGACTCTAGTGCCCTCGACCAAGAGGCTCCTGAAGCCCGGACTCTTCTCGCCCCGCTCCCCGAGCCAGAGCACCCCCGTTTTATTGAGGGCCACTCTTAGGCCCAGGCGGCGGATTCTCCTCAGCATTATGCCGAGCCCGTCCCTCGCGGTGCGTCTCGCCTCGCTCCAGGTGCTACCTGAGACGACGACCAGGGTGTCATCGGCGTAGCATACCAACGACACCCCCGCAGGGAGGCGGTGATCTAGGGCACGATCGTACCCTATATCCCACAGGAGTGGTCCTAGGATCGATCCCTGCGGCACCCCCCTGCTGACCACTCTGCGCATGGTGGCGCCGTCTTAGTCCCTGCAGGCAACCACACGGTCGCTGAGGTAGGCCCATACAGCTTCCACTAGGAAGAAACCCCCTTTCTTCGGAGGCCCTCCCTAATCTTCTCCCAGGGCAGGGTGTTGAAGGCATTGGCGATATCCAAGTTTATCGCCAACACCACCCTGCCCCGGTTCACCGCGCGATTGACCAGGAATCTCAACCGCTGGATTGCTCCAACGGTTAATCTCCCCGGCCGAAAGCCAAATTGAGTGTATTCCAAGTCGGGGCCCACCGTCGACATATGTGTTGAGAGGCAAGACGCTATGACCCTCTCGAACAGTTTGCCCACCTCGCCTATCAGACAGATAGGCCGGTGGGCAGAGGGGTCATCCGCGGGCTTTCCCTGTTTGGGGACAAGGACGAGCCCGGCTTCCTTCCATAGTCTGGGAAACCGCCCCAGCTGCAGGCATCTGTCAAAAAGGTGTCTGAGGCGGTCCCCCAAGACGCTGAGGACAATAGCCCATACGCGCCCCGGTACCCCATCAGGGCCGGGGGCAACGTTCTTCCTCCTCATCCTCTGGATGGCCCTGGTCAGTTCATCCTCGGTTACCCTGAGGTCTTCCGACCACCGAGTGCGTTCCCTGACCAGGGCCGGGTCCTCTCAGGGGCGGGCCTTTTCTTCCGGATCCGTCGGGAAGAGGGCGGCAACAACCTCTCTTAGGAACCCCGGATCAAGCGACTCCGTTGTAGGGGGCGCCGCCTGTCGTAGCTTATTTCTGACAAAGCGGTACGGGCGCCTCCACGGATCCCCGTCCAGGGTCTCCAACAGTTAGCCGAGGAGGAGGCGGAGCGCTTATGTGAGATAATGTCGCGCGCATGCGACGCCTCCATGCCCCGCAGCCGACCAATGGCGCGCCGCGCCGCCTATTGGTGGTCCGCGGAGCTCGCGGAACTCAGGCGAGCCACCGTGGCCGCCAGGCGGGCGCACACGCGCGCCAGGCGGCGGGGCATGGAGGAAGCGTTGACCAATGCCGCGGCGGTCCTCAGGGATGCCAGAAAGGCCCTGAGGACCGCCGTGGCTCGGGCTAAGGCCGCGACCTGGGAGGAAATGATCTCCGAGCTGGATCGCGACCCGTGGGGCAGGCCTTATCGTATTGTGATGAAAAGGCTTCGCCCATGGGCGCCTCCAGTCTCGGAAACGCTGGACCCCCAGTTGCTCCAAAGGGTGGTGAACACACTGTTCCCCACCCGGGGGAGGGACATCCCGAAAAAATACGGCCCTCCCCCAGGATGGTCGGAGCAGTGTTGGGCATAAATATAATTAATTACAATTACAATTATTTTAATTGCAATTACAATATAATTACAATTACATTATAATTACAATTACACTGTAATTATAATTAAAGTAATTATAATTACAATAATTATTAGGTCGCAATTACATTTAGTTCAATTACAATTATAATTGTAATTGTATACGATTACTTTTACAATTATATTAACTGAAATAAATATAGAAATTATTCGGTGTTGGGTAGATTGTAATTGAAAAACAATTTATTAAGAAATTAACCTATAATTTGTATATAACTGTGTAGATAATACATTTGATTTGGATATAATTTTTTTGATAATTTGGAATATGAAATTAACAATTAATACTTTCAATTTAATTAACATAGTACGGTCTAAGAAATTAAAGATACTGACTTAATTTTGTTCATAATTTAAGTTAGCTTTCAAAACAACTCTCTTTTCGAACATTTGATCTGAAAGACGATTTGTTTTTGGACTGTTAATCATCGTTGCATACGAAAAAAGTCTTTCAACTGGACTCGAAGAAGGAAGAGGAATATTGTGTTTTAAAAAAACGTTTTTTATTTCAAGGTACCTTTTCAACATATTTCAACATATTTAGGTTTCGATTTTTATCTGCAAAATAAGTGGCATTCACCTGTTCAGCTTTTGAAGACCCTAACTGAGATTGAGACATTTCTGAATCTGAGTCTTCAAAATTATAAAATTTATCTTCTTTTGTTATGATTTGTGTGGTTGCAAAAGAACTTGATTCTAAGCAAAATTGTTGTGACAAAATTGTCACAAATAAATTTTTAAGTCGAACATGTTTCTTAGACGGAATACAAACCACTTATTTTTAAACTTCGTGAATCTTAATGCGGGAATCTTAATGCGGCTATAATGGCATTCTCTGCTAGGGGTCCAGATGAGCTAAAGAAATTTGAAAATTGTGCTTCTATGCTTTTAAGGTAAATATTTCAAAGTGATTCACAAAAACAAAAAGTATTTCGAGTAAGTTTTTGAAGATTTTTTCTTAAAGCTAATAAAGTAGGCAACAAAATGCCATAATAACTTTTTTTTTCACTTTGAAGAATGTCTAATGCTTCAGCTATCGGTTTTGCACAACACAAGTATTCTTCAATATATTCAAATTCACTGTCACATAAAGGATTCTTTAGACCTAGTGTTTTATAAAGTATTACACTTTTTTTGCTACAATTTGAAATTTGTTTTAAACTATCATATAAACTGTTCCATCGTGTTTCCACAGGTTTGCTCAATGAGAAACCCAATGTACTTTTAATAATTTCAGCAGTTTTTGGAAAATTACTTTTCTTCCATAAATTATTACATTTATTTAAAACATTTTGGTGTATAAATGATAGTGGGGTATTCGCTTCTTTTTTCAAAACCTTACAAGCGTCAGTAATAGCGATTAAATTTAATATGTGGGCACAACATTGCAAATGTAATGGTAAACGCAGATTATCCATAACATTTTCTTGCTCATCATCTGTTGATATAGATTCTTCTTCGTCGGAACTATTTTCTGCTACTCTTCTTAGAAATACGGCATTATCTTCAAGGTTATCTTGCACTATTATACATTCAAGACAAATACCAAATGTTTTGAAAGCTTTGACAAAATTACTTTCATTGTCTGTTATTAAAGCAACGATTTTTTTGTTATATAAACCATATTCTGTGTGTATTTTTTTAACTAATTGAGTAATTCATTCAAAGTTGTGTGTTCCATAAAATCTGCGGCAGGCCAGAGCTTTTGAACTTCTCTTTAAATCTTCAGGTATAATCCAGTGTGCTGTTACTCCTGAAAAACTTCTCTTGCGATCAGACCAAATATCTATTGTGGTACATATATAATCAATTTTCCTTAATTCTATCTCAATTTGTGATACTTGAGAGACGTAATATTCTGATAAACGGCGCCCTAATGTTCGGCGGGCCATTATATTTAAATCTGATTTAGCATTTTTAAGAAGCTTTACGAAATAAGGATCTTCTATGCATCTTAAAGAAATCATTGAATGTGCAAAAAACTTGACTATATCACTATCAAAATTTTCTTGTAAATATATATTTAATTTTGATGTTTCAGACCGTGTTAATGTTGATAGTTCACTGTTTAATGTCTTTTTTCTCTTCGTGTAGGCTTTATATTCTTCTACAACATTGTTTCCATGTTTTCTTTTTAAATGAGTTACAAAATTTGATGTACAATTCCGATAACCTTTAACTTCAATATTATTTGGTAGACACTTTATACATGTTGCAATAATATTTTTTGATGTTGATTCATTAGGTACAAGTTGAAAAAAAGTTCCATCAAGCAAAGTCATATTCATATTTGTGTGTACGTCGTTTGGATTTATAGACATTACAGAACAACTGAATTTTGATAAACAAATAAATTATAATATCATCACTCACAAGATGCTATATGACTTGCAACGAGAGCAAGATGTTGCGCACTTGCTTAGTTATTGACTGATAATTTCAGACTAGCCTGGAATGTGCGCCGAAAATACATAAACGCGGTTTCCGCAAAAACACCGGCAACAAGATCCGCGGTGACGTAGCAGGTTTTTCGAGTTATGTGCCGCTAGGTTGAGTTTTGACAACATTTGCGTCTTGAACAGTGCTCATTAAAGTAAATATGTATTTAGGCATAAGTGATGTGAAATCTGCAATCAACTTATAATTTCGATTAATACAATTGTGAAAGTAATCCTATGCAATTACAATTATAATTGTAATTAAAGTAAATGTAATTGTAACTCACCAATTATTGTAATTGTAATTACTTTAATTAAAGTAATTGTAATTAATTACATTTATTAATCCATTATGCCCAACACTGGGTCGGAGGAACTGGAGGTGTCCAGGCACGAAATGGTCGCGGCCTTTGCCCGTATCAGAAGCAAGAAGGCGAAGGCGCCCGGGCCGGATGGCATTCACGCCAAGATCTGGGCCCGGGCGTCGCCCATCGTAGGGGAGGCACTTCGTGCCATATACACGAAGTGCCTCCGAGAAGGTACGTTCCCCAGGAGGTGGAAGAGGGCCCGGCTTGTCCTCCTTAAAAAGGAGGGCAGACCCGCGGAGAGTCCCTCCGCGTACAGGCCCCTCTGTATGCTGGATGATGCGGGCAAGATTTTTGAGCGAATAATCGCTAACCGCATCATCCGGCATATGGCTCGGAATGGTCCTGAGCTGTCCCCCGAACAATACGGGTTCCGAGAGGCGCGATCGACAATTGACGCAATACGTCAAGTCCGGTCCCTCTCGGAGTCCCTAACGGGGGACGGGATGGTGGCGTTGGCGATATCCTTGGATATCGCCAACGCATTCAATAGTCTCCCATGGGGCGAGGTGGTGGCGGCGCTGAGTGAGCATTTTTGCTTGCCGCCCTACCTCGTCGCCATCGTTCGGGACTATTTCCGAGAGAGGGAGCTGGAGTTCCGCGATAAAGACGGACTCCAGCAGCGGAGGGACGTGTCTTGTGGCGTTCCGCAGGGGTCCGTGTTGGGCCCCCTGCTATGGAACGCCGCGTATGACAAAGTGCTCCGCACGGCTCTCCCCCCCCGCTGCTATGTCGTAGGCTACGCCGACGACACGTTCATAGTAGCGGGGGGGACCTCCTGGGGAAGAGCAGTCGCGAGTGGCGACTGGGCTGTGGCCTGTGTCGTCGGTGCCATTAAAGGCCTGGGCCTGAGGGTGGCCCCGGAGAAGACAGAGGCCATCTTTTTTCATGATGGCTCCTCCGGGGTACCGCCCCAGGCCTTCGTCCTGGTGGACAACACCCGTGTTCAGGTAGGTGCAACCCTGAAATATCTTGGGTTGCACCTGGACGGTCGCAGGACTTTCGCTGGTCACTTTGACCAGCAGGCCCAGCGGTTGGGCAGGAGGGTGGATGCCCTCAACGGGTTGATGCCCAACCTCCGGGGTCCGAGGGTAGGTGCTAGACGCGCGTATGCCCTCGCGGTCATGTCCGGGGCACTGTATGGAGCCCCGGTGTGGTTCCGCGAGGCGCTGGCCAGCCGCCGCATTAAGAAGGTGTTGCACGATGTGCAGCGGCGGCTGGCACGGAGAGTCATGCGCGCGTTCAGCACCGCTCCCAACGCGGCAATCATGGCCCTGGCGGGGCTCCCCCCGGCGGAGTATACGGCCGATGCCCTGGCGTGGACTTACGCCAGGGCAAAAGCCATCCGCCTCGAGGGGGGGTAGTTACCCCCAGGGCCGCTGCGTTGCTACGGGAGAGGGCCCGTCGGCGGGTGATGAGGGCATGGAAAAGGAGCCTCATTGACAACCCGCCGGCGGCCGGATCTCGGATCTTGGAGGCCGTCCTACCACACCTGGACGATCGGGTGGGCCGCCCGTTTGGCGGCTTGTCCTACAGGACGACACAGGTGCTCATCGGGCATGGCTGCTTCGGTGAGTACCTGTGCAGGATAAGGAAGGAACCGACGACACGGTGCCATCACTGTGGCGCCGCCCGGGACTCCGCGCAGCACACGCTGGAAGAGTGTCCAGCGTGGGAAGGGCTGCGCGGAGTCCTGAGGGCCGAAGTGGGAGATGACCTCACCCTGCCGGCCATCATTGGTCAGATGGTCGGCAGGGAGAGTGCCTGGAAAGCGGTCTCCTCCTTCTGCGAGCAAGTAATGCTGCAGAAGGAGGAGGCCGAGAAGGTGAGAGAGAGGCGGCCGGGGGGACGAATGCCCCCTGGCAACGCCAACAGTGGCAGGGGCGGCAGGGACGAGAGCCATGACCCAACTTGGCTCCCGCCCCGGCCGCCTAGGCGAAGAAAAACTGCCCCCCGTCCTCCGGGCCCTAGTGGCCCTGCTGTACGGAGGCGGAGGGGCAGAAGAGCCGTGGCGGTCGCCCCCACCCTCCCCACCATCTTGGAGGAGAGGGACGATGGCGACCGCCGCGGAAATGACGAAAGGGAGCGACCCTCCTCCCCTGCGGCTGCCGGCCCGGCTTTCGGAACGCGCAGCCGCGGGAGGAGGGCCCCCCGTGCTGCCATTGAGCCCGGCGAGGCGGATCTGACCTAACGGTCCGGGGGGGCGACCGCGCGTTACAACGCGCCATCGCTCCCCCCAAGCGCCTCGCCGGGGTGAGGGGGAGAGAGGAGGCAATTCTCCCCCCCTCATGTGGGTGAAAACGCCCGCCGCGCCTGACAGATCAGGCGCGAAGGGGCCCGGGATGTCCGGCCGGGGGGCCGGACTCCCGGGCTTTACCCTCTTGTAAACATTCCAAGGGGAAGAGGCGGGGGAGGGCTGGTGTCCCTCTCCCCCGACCTGAGACCGGCTTGGTATCACGGCCCTGCCGGGGAACCCTCATCAGGGTGCCCCCGGCGTGCTGAGTCGGCCTCGACCGACTCGGTCCGGGGGGGCTCCGGAAGTATGCTGCACGCGTTCCTGGAGCCCCCCCAGTCAAGGACCAGGGCAGGACACCCGGAGAGGTTTTAGTGGGTATGTCCCCGTCGACACGTTAGTCGGCAGGGAAGAGCCCCACATAACCACCAGGCCTCCCCCGGGGCCTGGGGTATGCGGTAACGCATTTCCTCTCTGTAAACAAAAAAAAAAAAAAAGGGTCTCCAACAGTTCCCCCCAGACATTGGCCTTGGACTTGGCAATGGCCGCCTGGAGGGTCTTCCTAGCGGCCCGGTATATCTTTTAGAGCCGGGTCGCTTCTTCCTCCGCCGCCCTTTTTCTTCGACGGTACCTCGTGTACTGGCGACGCACGATGTTGCACTCCCGTCTAAAAGATGCAATCTCCGGTGTCCACCAGTACACGGCCTTCTTTTTCGGAGGCCCGCCCAAACGTTGCCGGGGCATGGCGGTGTCGCAGACCTGCAACATCGCCTCCCGAAATCATGCCGCCTCCTCTTTGACATCGAAGTCGCCTTCCTCAGGGGTAACTTCCCAGGACTTGGCGATGGCAGCTGCCATCGCCATGTCCCCGTCCAAGCGCTTTAAGGACCATCGCGGGGGTGCACCTTCTGACTTTTCAGGCCGGGCGCACGGCTCTCTCACTGGGCCCGGTGAGGAGATCTCCATCACTATGTACCTATGGTCAGACAGGGTCTTCTCATCCGAGACCGACCAGTCAGTTACTTCGCCGTGCGCCTCAGGGAAGCCCATCGTTATATCCACGATGGAGCTCCCCCTGGCCGCCACACAGGTAGGCACCAAACCCCTGTTTATAACATGAAAGTCCAGTGCGGCAGCCCAGTCCCCCAACAACTTGGCCCTAGTGTCCGTGACTGGGCAACCCCAGTCAACGGACTTCGCGTTAAAGTCGCCCGCCACCAGCAACCAACCTGGCTGCAGGCAGCGGACGACCCTCTCGATTTCCTCTATTTTAGCTTCGAAATCACCGGGCGAGATGTTAGGGGAGATATACACCCCCACGACAGCCCTGTTCCCCCATCGGCACGCAACGTAACTCTTGCTCCTTGATACAGGGACGAAAGAGGAGGCGGCGCTTCCTCCTTTGCTGACAATCGCGACCAAGCCCGCAGTGTCGCCCCGCCATCTGTTATCGGCAGGGGGGACGGCATAGGGCTCGGCCACGATCGCCACCTCGATATTCCACTCCGCCATCGCCTGGATTAGCAGGTCCTGGGCTCTGGCGGAGTGGTTCACATTGATCTGGAGGAGACGATGACTAGTCATTACAAGTCCATGTCCATCGCCTCCTCCAGGCTATTTTCTTCTTCTTCCCTATAATGAGTATTAGACCCCGGCTGGGGATCCGACCCGACTCTGTGTTTCTCCTTGCTGGGAGAGGGGAGCGCCCCCGCTTGGGTTTTCCACTGCTATGGGTCCAGGCCCATTTTTTGGAGACTTGGCGGGTTTAACCCCGCTGCTGCCCCTTACTTTTCGTTTGGGCGGGGGGGTGCACGATGGACCCCCCAATCTGTGACCCGCCGGTAGGCCTAAGTCCGTACACAGCGGGCATCTGATTTTCTCCTCCTGGCACTGACCAGCGACGTGGCTCTCGCCATCGCATCGATAGCACCGGCCACTTCTATCGATCGGCGAAACGCAGCCGCCAATAGTGTGGTCGGTTTTCAAGCATCTGAAGCACATCATGGGCCTAGCACTTAGGGCCTCAACCCCGGCCATGACCCAACAGATGCGAATCTTGCCCGTTTCCACTAGTTTGCGCCCAGAGGCCGCGGGGCATCTGACCCAGACGGATCCGAGTCCGCTTCTCGGTCTCCTCACGGTACCTACTTGTACCTCTGTAAGGGCGCATCCTCCAGCCGCGGCTAATATCTCCGCCACCTCCTGGGTCCCGGTCATATCATCGAGACCGAAGAGGCAAAGTTCTGCCATTTTTGTAGGTCTCGCTACTTTAACTACCTCGGGATCCAGCTCCTATGGAGTTTTACAGCAAGACCATCAGCCTTCTTGTGGCTATTTTCCCCGGGTACCTCATATATTAGTGCCCCTGTAACCGCTCTTTTTGGCCTCAGCGAGTCGATCCCCATATTCCTGAGGTCAATCTTGCTTCTGATCTTGGAGAGGGCCTCAGCAACGGTTGTCCCGCCGCCGTTTACAGCAGTCAGGATCACCGCCGCTTGCTTTGGGACCTTTATCTTCTTCTTCTTCTTGTTTTTCCCATTTTCCTTCTTTTCTTTTGCGAAGAAGTTCCGGGGCGTGCTTCAGTTTTTCCCTTTTTGGCCGGCTTCGACTTCGACGTTGTCGTCGTCGTGGTGGCTTTGGCCTTTGCCTTTTCCTTCGTTAGACGTTTCTGCGCCTTCCTCCCTATGACTTCCGTCCACGTCTTCTGTGTCGCGGAGGACGCGACAGCGGGGGGGGGGGCGGAGCGGGAGCGGGAGGTTTTCCCGTCTTTTTTCCTACCACGGCTTGCTTGCTTGTAGCAGCGACCGCTGGGAATGTCGACGGAGATGCAGAAGCTGTGCCGCGCTTCTTGTCTGCCGCGGCCTTGCCATCCACCCAGCAGGTGCCACGCTTGCGTCATGGGAGGGCCTCCAGGATCTTTCTGGGAGGAGCCTATCCTGTATGGCGTCGAGTCTGGCAGATACCATGAGTCCCACTTTATCTTGTCGAGGATAACGTTAAGAAGTTTGTCCTCGTCGAGATTAAACGCTCCCCACGGTGTGGACAGGCAAGTGTTCGAAACACTTTGTCGCGTCCCGCGCGCTCGAGTCCTCTCCCTCCCGTAGTTTTAGGGAGCTGGCAACTTGGTCGCCATCGGTGTTTTCCTATTCTCAGGATTGGCGGTCATCTCGATATCGAGATCGAACTCTTTGTCCGAGACAATCCATTTCTTCTTTTCATCTCTACCATGTTAGGCACAGTGTCTCTGGCGTCGACCTGCTTCTTCAGATCTTCTAGCTCATTTTTTAGAGCGTCGATTTCCCTCTTCAGTTTGTCATTTGACATCTGAAGACTGCGAACTTCTTCTGACTGGGATTTGATCCTCACAGCCGATTCCGCTAATGTGGCTATCTCCTTCACGGCTTTTTTGGTAGTGCCCTTTACACCTTTCTTATATTCCGCGACTTCCCTGATGCGGGTCATACCTTTATAAATTTCATTTTCTGTGTCCTTCGAGGGTAGCTCCTCAAGGTCGGCAGCCTTTTTCCCCGTGTCAGGAGGTATATCAATTAAGGCTTTTGCCGTCGGCGATTTCTTCGTGACTTTCTACTTTGCAAGCAGTTTAGCCTCGGCCTGAACATAAGCATCTTCACGGGCTTCAGATGAGAGTGCACACTTCGTCTTTCTGGTCTTCGTGGGTTGACTCGCAACCGAGAAAAAGGAGCGTTTGACTGCTCTCTTACGGCTTGCCGACGTCACGGTGGTCGCTGTGCTCGTATCTGTTCCGGAGCAAAGTTCCTCCGGAGCAAAATCCTCATCCTCAGAACTGAAGGACATTCCGGGGTCCACGGGTATCTCCATGGACTCCACGGTGCCAAGGACGAGATCTCCTCGTACCCCTGTAGGTGGCGGAAACTCCCTTTCATTGAAAGGGGGAGTCGCCCTCACATTACTTACCATAATGGGCTTTTTAAAGCCACCCGCCCCGTCAGTCTGGACGGAACTGAAGAGTTCCGGCCCAGGGCCTTCTTTCCTCGAGACTCCCCCAGCTGGGGAGTCCTCCCTGCCTTCAGCAGGAGCTACGTTAACGTAGCTACCACCGATAATGGCAGTCACGCCGGCATTCTTTAAATTAATATTTGAGTTGGAGTTTGAAGTGTTCATAATTGTTTGATCCCACTGCCCGTGACGGCTGCACCAACCGGCGTATCTCCCACCCCCCCCCCACAATGTTGGAAAGGGTGCCCCGGATACTCCCGGGGGGTCGGCTTATAGCGCTGGCACCGGAAATTAGTTATCCGGTGCACGGGCCTACTTACTCACCGCGGGCGGGGGCAAGTCCCAGATTCCCGCGGCTTTTGGGGGTCCCCCACCTCCGACAGTGGGGGCACCGTCACGGATGGCGCCACCCGGTGGGCCCCACGGACAGATCGGGCAACGGAGGTGACGCCCCCTAACCGCCGTGGCGACTAGCACGTCCGTCCAGGGTAAAACGATCCCCTGGAGGGACCAAAGCACCGCCCAGTACTCCGCTTCGGAAGGGGCGCCGTTGCGGAGGCACTGGGCACTTGCGTCTCACCCCGAGCCCTGCCTCGGAATATTTCCGAGCGGCCTCGGGGTCGGTCCGACCCGCAACCTCGGGGAGAGTTTCCCACGAGGTGCGCGTCGAACCATCCACTGCCGCTCTGACCCTGCTCCGAAATATTTCCGGGCGGCCCAGAGACGGCTCAGCCCGCTGGGTCCAGGAATTCCGGAATCCCAGCGGCCCGTCCACCATGTACGATGGGACCAAGACGCCCTGATCCGAGAGAGATCCCCTCACAGGAGAGTCTGGTCCTGCAGCACTCGCCCCGGACCCCAACCTCGGAAAACGTCCGAGTGGCTCCGGGGCTGCGCCGGCCCGAAACCCCGGGGAGAGTTTTCCACGGGGGTCGCGTCGGGGCATCCACCGCCGCTCTGACCCAAAATCCGGATCAATTTCGGACGGCCCGGAGACGGCTGAGCCCGACAGATTCGGAAGCTCCGAGGTCCTGCCGGCCCGTCCGCCTCTCCGGGGAACCAATTCCCCCTATGCCAGGACGCGAGCCGCAAGAGCGACACCGTCCCCAGACACAGAGGTCATCGGCCCCCCTCTTCGCAAGAGGCCCTCCGCGCGATGCGCCTTGGGCCCTGCGTTCGTTTTCGCGCTGAAAACGAACGCCTTCGCTGGTGATCTCTTAGATCCGCTTCCCGCTAGGGAAACGGGAGCCCCCTCACCACGTCAAGGTGGATCACCGTCGAGGGGGACCATAACCATAACCCTACCCCAAACAATTTTTTTTTATCTCTAGGATATCTTGAGGAACTATGTTAGATATGATACGACTAATGTTGAGAAGATGGGCGGCCTCAGAATTGTTTGAATTGTATACGTAGACTATATGAGAAGCTATCTTCTTGTGTGTATTTATAAAAAGCGGTTTCCCCCAGCAAGGTGAAATTTTGGAGAATGTTTACATTGTCATTGCCTTTTTTGCTTAAGACGGCATTATCATTTTGTTTACTATGATTAGAAATAGTACCCTAGTAAAAATTACAGACAGGAACTGACAGAAATAGACAGAACTTCTATCTGTTTCTAACTGCATGCTATCCGTTCTATCTGCAAATACAACATGCGGATAGAAAATCCGCGTTTGCAGTAGTAGATCCTATTTGTCTCCGTCTGCATCTTGTCTGTAATCACATTTTCCCTGCATCCGTCCGCAATTACGTACAGCAATCTTGTCCGTTTCTATCCGCATCGTGTCCGTAATCACACTTGTATCTGTTCGTAATTGCGTACAGAAGTTCTGTCTGTTTCTGTCTGCATTCTATACACCACGATTTCTATCTGCACATGTCCGCAATTACGTGCAGGAATCCTATCTGTTTGTATCCGCATTGTATCCGTCTCGATTTCTGTTTGCTTATGTCCGCGATTACGTGAAAAAATCCTATCCGTTTTTATCCGCATTATATCCGTCGCGATTTCTGTCTGCTCCTGTCCGCAATTACGTTCAGAAGACTTATCCGTTATTGTCCGCAATGTATCCATTGGGATTTTTGTCTGCTTCTATCCGCGATTATGTGAACGAATCCTATCCGTTTGTATCCGCATTGTATCTATTGCGATTTCTGTCCGCGATTACGTGAACAAATCCTATTTGTTTCTATCTGCATTCTAGCCGTCGGGATTTCTATCCGTAATTGTCTACGATTACGGACAACAATCCCGTCCATTTCTATCCGCATCCAAAATCACATTTCATTTGTATCTGTCTGCAATTACGTACAGAGGTTCTGTCAGTTATTGTCTGCATTCTATACGCTGCGATTTCTGTCCGCATCTGTCTGCAATTACGTATCAGAATTCTATCTGTGTCTATCCGCATTGTATTCGTTGCAATTTTATCTGTACCTTTCCGCGATTGCGGACAATAGTCTTGTTTGTTTCTATTTGCATCTTGTCTGTTATCACATTTCATCTGTATCTGTCTGCAATCGCATACAAAAATTTGATCCGTATGTTTCCGCATTATATCTGTTAAGATTTCTATTGCATCTGCCCGTATATATAAATAATTAAAACCTGATCCTGCCAATGATCCAACCAGCAAAAATAGCAAAAAGAATTTGAATTGGAAATAGAACCGAAGCATGACAAAACATTACTGACGTAAAAAAAATTTACCTTTTCAAAAAAAAAGTAAAAAAAGACGCCTATGTATGTGCGCGCACCCAAAAATCTTTATTTTTTCAACCCAAATAATATGTATTAATTAATATTTTCTACAAAATCTCTTATTCCAACCTAAGTGGTATTTACTTAAAATAAATATCTTGAAATTGTGTAATCTAATAAACATGATATACGTCTAATAAACATGATATACGTTTATTCAAAAAAATGCGTGAAATCTTTTAAAGTGCGCCTATTATGAAGAGAATATACTTTTTCTACAAAATCCATGGTAGTATTTGTATTTTTTTGAAAGATATTCCTATTCTAACCCAACTGGTAGTATCTTTAATTTTTATACAAAACCCACGTGGTACTATCTCTTCTCTGTATTGTCACTGAAAAATCTTCCTATTGCAAAAATTCAAGTGATAGTATATATATATATATATATATATATATATATATATATATATATATATAGGTTGTCTCAGACCAATGTATAAAGATTACTACGATGAGGTAGAAGGGATCGAGATAAATCAAAAAGTCTAATAACAGTTTGCGATATTTACAATAATTTTCGTGTAATAAAATATTAAAGTCAGCCGAATAAAAGCGCGCGGAGAGGCAAACGGTTGGTCGCCTGAGCCGTAAGACCGCCCGTCTCGACGCGGTACGGTGCCAAGCTATCCTTTCCCTGGCCGCGCGCCACTTACCGTCGTCTACAATCGGGCTGTAGTGGGCGGTCCTACGACTCAGACGAGCGACCGCTTGTCTCTCCGCGAGCTCTTATTTGGCTGACCTTAATATTTTATTACTCAAAAATTATTGCAAATATCGCAAAATGATATTAGACTTTTTCATTTATCTTGATCCCTTCTACCTCATCATGATAATTTTTATACATTGGTCTGGGACACCCTGTATATATATGTATATATATATATATATATATATATATATATATATATATATATATACGTTTAAATTATGTATCTGACCTTGTTTTGGAATTATGAGTATTATGCATACGAGCATCCACCGTATTGTTTTTATATAATTCACATGACATGTACTCTTCCATAGCTTTCATGAAAAACGGATTGTTCAAAGTTGACAATTGTTATATTATATTTTTTTCAATATCGGCATCGTGTTCTTGTAATGATATTTTATTATCTATTTGCAGCGCAATGTCTGTCTCCTCCACTGACGGACTATTTAAATATTTCTGATCATAATTTATTTTGTAGCTCAATGTTTAATGCAATTCTTATGTCTGCAATAAATTATAATAAAATATTAGGAGTACAAATTGAAAACCGCCGTTTTCCAGTAGATGGCGCCAGCGGTAAATGCTGGCGCCAAACGTTAGATCAAAAATTTTAAATGTAAGGTTGGGCATCTGGCAACAATTCCTCATTGCAGTTGTGAATTTTTATCAGCGTTATATATTTTTTTGTGATCGAAAATGTCGAAATTTGTGCCTAATAAGCGTCATTTGCGGGAAGTTTTGCTTTTTGCCTTCAATTCGAAAAAATCTGCGGGTGAGGCGCGTCGAACGATTGTAAAAACTTATGGTGAGGCTTCCATTAGTGAAAGAACGTGTCGAGAATGGTTCCAACGCTTCAAAAGTGGTGATTTCGGCGTAGAAGACGAAGAGCGTCCCGGGCAGGTGAAAAAGTTTGAAGACGCACAATTGGAAACATTACTGAATGAAGATTCATCTCAAACGCAACAGGAGCTTGCAGATTCATTGGGCGTGACTCAACAAGCTATTTCACATCGTTTGAAAACCATGGGAATGATCCAAAAGCATGGACACTGGGTGCCATACGAATTAAAGCCGAGAGACGTCAAACGGCGTTTTTTCGCGTGCGAACAGCTGCTCCAACGGCAAAAACGGAAGGGTTTTCTGCATCGTATTGTAACCGGCGATGAAAAGTGGATCCATTATGATAATCCAAAGCGAAAAAAATCGTGGGGCTACCGTGGCCATGCATCAACATCGACGGCCAAGCCAAACATCCATGGCTCGAAGCTCATGCTGTGTGGGACCAGCTCGGCGTGATTTATTATGACCTGTTGCAACCGGATGAAACCATCACAGGAGCTCGCTACCGAACACAACTAATGCGTTTGAGCCGAGCATTGCAGGAAAAACGGTCACAATACGAGCAAAGACACGAAAAAGTGATGTTGCTGCACGACAACGCTCGGCCACATGTTGCTCAGGTCGTTAAAATCTATCTGGAAACATTGAAATGGGACGTCTTACCTCATCCGGCGTATTCTCCTGACATCGCCCCTTCAGATTACCACTTGTTCCGATCAATGGCGCATGTACTGGCTGAGCAGCACTTCCATTATTACGAAGAGGCCAAAAACTGGGTCGATTCGTGGATCGCCGCAAAAGACGAGCAGTTTTTTCGACGCGGGATTCGTATGCTGCCCGAAAGGTGGGAGAAAGTAGTGGCTAGCGATGGACAATACTTTCAAGAATAAATATGTAACCATTTTTCAACAATCAATCCTCAAATTTTGACAAAAAACGGCGGTTTTCAATTTGTACTCCTAATATATAAATTTACAATAAAAAAGAATAAAACAAAGCTAGTCTCTGACCAAGATTATTGTTAATGACTGACGAATAAAGATCAGGTTAAAGAACCTATCACGACGGATATGATGATGATGACAAGATGACAAGAAGTACTACACCACATACACCACAAGTACACCACAAGTCGCATACGGCTGACTGATGTATGCCAGCGCCACTCGTGTCGAAAATATGAAAGGGACAATTCCTAAGGGCGACGACAACGTTTCTTAAAGATTAAAGATGAATATTTAGATTTGCGTCGCGATATCTCCGCTCGTAGGACACGGAGAAAAAAAAATAAAAACACTTTTATTATACAAGTTGGGGCCAAGCTGTCGTTTGAGACTACTCAGAACTTGATCGGTTCAGCCGTTACTGAGATCTGATAATCTCGCGTGCTTGGAACTCGCTGACTCGCGTAAAAGAGGGTCGGTCTGCGACTCGCTTCTCCTACGTAGGCGCGAGTCGCGACCGCGCCTCTAGATTGGTCAAAACTCAATTTTGCAACTAATTGTTATAAACAAATTATTAAAAATTGACTGTAGAGGAAACTGATTACACCAATCGATGCTACGTAAAAAATAACTCAATAAACATATATAACGCTTTGTTAACTGGTACTATAATAGTTATTATAATTGTTATAAATAAATTAGTTAAAAAATTGCTTTTTTCAATGTGTTTTTTATGTTTATAACAATTTGTTTATAACAATTTAAATTGTTATAAACAATTATAATTGTTATAAATAAATTGTTATAAACATAAAAAACATATTGCAAAAGGGAACAATTATAATTGTTATAAACATAAAAAGCACATTGCAAAAAGCAATTTTAAAACTAATTTGTTTGTAACAATTATAACAACTATACCAATTCAGAAAGCATTAGTATATATATTTATCGAGTCATTTTTCACGTAGAATCAATTTGTTATCAGTTTTTCTCTACAATCAATTTTTAGTAATTTATTTATAACAATTGGTTACAAAATTGAGTTTTGACAACTTCTTTTTACGTCATTAATGTTTTTTCATGCTTCGGTCCTATTTTTAATTCAAATTCTTGTTGTTATTATTATTAGTCGGACCATGGGTAGGATCAAATTTTAATTACTTATATATGCGGGCAGATAATAAATAGAAATATCAATCGATACAATACAAATAAATACGAATAGGATTCCTGTACGTAATTGCAGAAAGATGCGGACAAAAATCGCGGCGTCTAGAATGCAGACAAAACTTCTGTACGCAATTGCAGATAGATACAGGTGAAATGTGATTACGGACAAGATGCGGATAGAAACGAACAGGATCGCTGCCCGTAATCGCGGAGAGGTGCAGATAAAAAACGCGCTGGATACAATGTGGTTAAAAACGGATAGGATTCTGATATGTAATAGCAGATAGATGCGTACAGAAATAGTAGCGTATAGAGTGTAGACAGAAACGGACAGAGCTTCTGTACGCAATTGCAGACAAATACAGGTGAAATGTGATTACGGACAAAATGCGGATAGAAACGGACAGGATTGCTGTACGTAATCGCGGATAGGTGCAGATAAAAAACGCGTCGGATACAATGCGGATAAAAACGGATAGGATTTTGATACGTAATTGCAGACAGATGCGGACGGCAATCCTGACGTGTAGAATGTAGAAAGAAAAGAAACAGATTTTAATTATTTATAATTTATATAGTTTATTTTAAAAATATCTAAGCCTAAATAATCAAAGGGTTAGTGAGAGTGTTCGCGCGATACTCAACACATAAGTTTCTTTCTGTTCAAATCAGCTTTACTTCAAATATAACTTTTTATTAACGATATCACCAATCAGTATGATTAGCTCAGTGTTAGCGTATTAGATTATTGTCCCGTAATCTTAGGTTTGAATTCCGCCGACGCCAATATGCGTTTTTAAAAATTGTAAAATAATGCGTAATCGTAATTGGTAAAATAGAATATATGCGAATTAGATTAACCTATAATAAAAATAAGAATAATAAGATTTGCAAGAAAAAAAATCTTTTTTATAATAAAAATCTTTTGTATACGCGTTTGCATATAAAAACGGACAGGATGCGTATTTGCAGACAAAAACGAACAGGGTGCGTACGTGTTTAATTGCAGACAGTAATGGATAGGATGCATATACGCATTTGCAGACAGAAACGGATAGAATTCGGAGTTGTCTATCTGTTTTTACAGATAGAAACCGATAAATTGCGAAACACGTTCTATCGGTTTCTGTAATTTGGTTTGTAATTACGGTTTGTAATTACGGATTAAGAAACGCATAGTAAAGCAGACAAATACGGATAGAATACGTTTTCTGTCCGTTTTTATCCGTAATTTTTACCAGGGTAGTAGGCGTTTTGATATCCGAGACCTTGACCATAGTATATACAGTAGCGACAGTGCGAGAAAAGTATGGGTCAAATTTTTTCTGCGCATGCGTTGGCTATACAATCAAGAATATGGCGAACTGTCATAACAATATCACATGATATCACATACTCGTATGTAGTCAAGCTGCACTAAACTGCGACGATATATCGGCAAATAAAATAAGTGTAAAAATTAGTAAATCTAAGGAAAATTTTATATTATAATTATAATTTTATTATTATTATTTAAAATGAATGCAAGAGGAGGCTATTCTTGTGTTTTTGCTACATGCAAAAATATTTCTGTACGGACAAAAAATAATTCATAATATTACTACAATTTCTATAGTACTTTACTTCTTATTTTTTCATTTATTCTGCTTTCAAATTTCTATTAATTAATTTATATATTTATGCCATTTAACTGATATATGTCAACTGCTAACCCCATTTGCAACATCCTACACTTCCGTGCAATAGGAACTAAATGTTTATTATCAACAATTATTAATTATGATTAATTTATTTAATATTTTTTTAGAATAACACCAAATATCTTGGAATCTTTCAAGATACGTAGAATCTTTCAAGATACGTATCATCTATTGCGATGAAAATGCCGCTACATACTGCAAAAGTCAATTTGTAAATAATTTCATACAAAAAAATGTGAAAAATATAATATTGGATTTTTTATTACTTCGTAAGTGGGAATTATTTAGACTTTAGGGTATTAATGATAATTAAATAAATTTTTATCGTTATTTTATTATTTTCTCTATTCTTATTCTAATACCAGATAGCATAAATTTGTATACACATCTAAAATTGGGATATAAAACATCTGACAGACTACTTAAGTTATGATGTTTTAAAGATGCCTTATATTTCGATTTTAAACTTGTATTGCCTGAGATTGCCATTAAATTGTTAACTTACAATTATCACACATACTGTGTTATAATGTTATTAATTTATTCCAGAAATACATTGACATTAAAAAAATAAATCTATTTTAATATACACTACTCAAAAAAAAATAGGGAACACATTCCAGACACCAAAAATTAGGCTATATTCAAATGACTGTAACTCGGTGAAAAATCATCGTAGATAAAAAATAAAAAAAGCATTTTGAAGCTTGAAGATCGTGCTTTAACGTTCTACCAGCAGATTTTCAAAATTCTTTTAACTTCCTTGTCTTATGCAATAAAAAAGCACACCTTGTTTTGTTCTTTAAAATTTCGTATCTTTGACACTTTGCAGATCGATCAACAAATTTTTTTCAAATAATTCAAGTAAAATTTCATAAACTACAACATTTTACCTACAAAATGCTTTTTTAAAAATTTCTCTACGATTTTTTTTGACCGAGTTACGCAACTTTGAAGCTAAACCTGCATTTTTTACAAATGATATCCGTACTCCATGAAAAATTATCGTAGACAAAAAATCAAAAAACCATTTTAAAGCTCGAAGTTTCAGCTTTAACATTCTATTAATGGTTTTCAAAAATTTTCTCAATTTCTTAGTACTATGCTCCAAAAAAGATACACTGTTTTTTCCTTAAAATAACGTATTTTTAACAGCCTGTAGCTCAATAAAAAAATTTTTCTCGACAAATCCAATACAAGTGCCATAAAGTATGACATTTTCTCTACAAAATCCTTTTTTTAAAATTTTTTCTACGATTTTTTTTGACCGAGTTACAAGACTTCGAAGATATACATTTTTTACAGTACATTTTTCCCGCCGACCCCTCAGCTCGCGGCCCCCTCTGATACCGACAAGCTCCGCGCGTTGGAATTCTATTCATCTTTCCAATTTAATACGAAATATTAAGAATGGCAAATTTATTATTATCTAAGCGTGATCCACTCATGGACGCTTCCCACTGCTGTGCCATGCAACTCAGATCGAAACAACTTTAAAATCACGGCCAATAAAAATGCCAAATAATTTTGAATCAATCAATCTCCTACGAACGATAATTAAACCTTAACTTTTTATACATAAAACTATTGCATGTGCTTGGCGCTATCGCCTCGCACACTCTCAATATAAATTCTATTAAATTCTATTAATTTCCTGGGCACTGGATTTCGCGTCGGGGCTTGGTATGCGGTGCCCCCGCGAGTCGCGATCCCCGGAGAAGTCTACAAGCGCTCGCGCGATATAGGCGCAAGCCGCGCGGTCGCGGAACGGGGCGGGCTTCTTAGGGCCACACGTTACAAAAAACTATCGCTCCGAATTTTCCGCGAACCTGAGGAATCGTCCCGCGACACCTCTTGCCCATATCCTTGCCTATATAAGGAGCGAAATCGGAGCTCGAGATTCAGATCAGTCTTGTTGGTCGAGTGAGATTCGCTGCCATCGGCGACCACCAACATTCAGACCTCCAGGTACGATCTCAGCGACGGGAGGGTTTTACTCCTGACGAAGACGTTGGTCTTCGGGGTGGCCCCGGTCGGATCGCCTCTTTCCCTCTCCCTCCTTTCCGCCAGAGATCCTGAGGGTTGAACCTCACCTAGCACCAGCTAGAGTGTGGCCTCACTCGTTTCTCTGCCTCCCTCCCTCTCCTCCGGCGTCGAAGAAGACTCGCTAACGCGACTCTTCGACGTCTCCTCTCTCTCTCTCTCTTTCCTGCGGCGTCGAAGAAGATTCGCTAACGCGACTCTTCGACACCGTCCTTCTTCCATTCCCAACCCGTCGAGGAAGATTCGCTAGCGCGACTCCTCGACGCTTTCACCGTCCCCTCTTTTCCCCGTATAATTCCCACCTTTAAGGGAGGCGTTCTAACGGGTAACCACTCCGACCCAGCGGATTCGTCACTCGTTACATATACTCGATCACTAACTTATTTTTCTAAATCTCGTAGATCTTCTATACCGAGCTCTCTCTCTCTCTCTCTCTCGCGTTAAGATCGGTAATTTACCTGTTTATATACGCATTAACGTGGCAATCCTTCACCCGTCTTAAATTTACCATGTCTCGCTCGAAGCACCTATGGGCAAACGAAGGGCTCACCGCGCGTATCCCGGCGGCAGAAAGCGCTTCTTTCGGAAGATGATAAGGGATCTCAACTCTACAGGCGAATTTGATCCATCTGTTTTCCCGCCTCCGCGACTCAGCCCCTTGCCCTCCCCCAGAGAGGTGGACGAGGCCCTGAGTTGCGACGTCTCGCCTATCCAGGAAACCGCCGGAACCCTAGAGGACTACTCGCTCGGATCCCCGCGCATCGCAAACGTAGTCGTCTCCGGAAAAGTCCCAGCCAGGGACGATAGAGCTGACGGGAGGCCGCGGGCTAGAACGGCCAAAATATTCCCTGACCCCGCGCCGATTCGGGTCCCGACCAGGCCGTTGCCTCTCAGGGCGACCACACTAAAACCGGGCACCCCCAGCCTCGCACGAAGAGGTCCCCGAATCATCGGAGACATCATGGTCCCCTTTAAAGTCAAGAGGACCCCATCGGGTTACCTCATTTTTCATGTAACTCGCACCTAAGACATGTGCCTCTACCATCAATGTACATACAGTAAATACATACACATTTATATTCAACCATTACTCGCTCTGTCATTCATTTAATCCCACGCCAAGCTCGAGCACGCACGCTACTACTCCAGTAGCGTTAATAAAACGCTACTACATTTCCTAAACCTACTCATAAATCACCTAATAATATATCTTCCTACAATACCTCCTACTTCCCATACAAGGAATTTGTCGCGTATCCGGCCGTGTTATCACACGATTCGGAGCCGCGACTGGTGACAGCTGCCTTAACTCCAAAATTAACCAATCAACCAGATCTACGTCCCGGAATCGCAACCCTCGCGAATCCGCGGACGCAACATAGAGAAAATGTCATACTTTGAGGCACTTGCATTGGATTTGTTGAGAAAAATTTTTTTATTGAGCTACAGGCTGTTAAAAATACGTTATTTTAAGGAAAAAACAGTGTATCTTTTTTGGAGCATAGTACTAAGAAATTGAGAAAATTTTCAAAAACCGTTAATAGCATGTTAAAGCTGAATCTTCGAGCTTTAAAATGGTTTTTTGATTTTTTGTCTACGATGATTTTTCACGGAGTACGGATATCATTTGTAAAAAAATGCAGGTTTAGCTTCAAAGTTGCGTAACTCGGTTAAAATAAATCGTAGAGAAATTTTTAAAAAAGCATTTTGTAGGTAAAATATTGTAGTTTATGAAATTTTACTTGAATTATTTGAAAAAAATTTGTTGGTCGATCTGCAAAGTGTCAAAAATACGAAATTTTAACGAACGAAACAAGGTGTGCTTTTTTACTGCATAAGACAATGTTACGTCCTGCGGAGTAACGATTCTTTCCTTCGCAACCAACGGATATTCTAATTAACGGGCGAGCGACGGTGATCTGACCCCGATCCCAAGAATTCGGTGACTCTCACGGCAATAACCGGATGTCGGAAATTAAGTAGTTATAAATTCATCAATTGAGGAGATCTGAGGTGACACCGTTGCTCGATACCGGAAACACTCAAGATAGTAAAATCAGGGATCTGGAAGACGCACGTGTGCATCCCTTTGAGTTCTGATGCCCGACACCCGCATAGCAACAAATCAAATAATTTTTTGACATTTAATGCTTCTGAGAGTTCAATTGTCAAACCTGCCGCTTTCTCGGATAACAATTACCGAGGAATATTAAAAAGTCGTAAAAGTAAATATTGCACGTGGGTGTATTAATGAATAAAGTGGTGCACACGGCCCTCGATGGGACAAAGGGAATCATAGACGAAAATTTGTATAAATAGGCGCGTTTTCCAGCGGAGCGCGCAGTCTAGTCTTGATCATTCCGAATCGCAGTTCCGTGGCATCTTGTATGCTCGAGTTCTGCGTCTCTCGGATCGCGGCCTTTAAACTCGTACGGAGTGCAAGTCTCGGTCGAAAGAAAAAGTGCCATTCGAAACGTCCCTGGTTGGGATCTGCAGACCACTGCCCATCGCACGCGCAATCCCTCCGACCGGACCTGTCATCTCCCGCTGAGTACGGCCCAGTTTGGAGGCCTGCGGCTCCGAGAGTATTCCATTCACTATCACCGACACTCACACATTCAGCAAGTAGTAAGTCCAGAATTAATCACCTAGTTTATTTCCGCTCTTGATTTTTTTTGAACACCTTTTCTCTCTTTGCGAAGGATTTTTGTAATAAATATAATATATTCATTAAACTTATTACTCTCCCCTCTCATACTCTCTCTCTCTCTCTCTCTCTCTCTCTCTCTCTCTCTCTCTCTCTCTCTCTCTCTCTCTCTCTCTCTCTTCCTTTCTCTTTGCAACATTTTCCTTCTTCTTGGGATTTACTCACAAGAGGAGATCCGGAAGAATCTTTTTTTACTAATTTCCTTCTTCTTGGGATTTACTACAAGAGGAGATCCGGAAGAATCTTTTTATTACTAATTTTCCTTCTTCTTGGGATTTACTCACAAGAGGAGATCCGGAAGAATCTTTTTCACTAATTTCCTTCTTCTTGGGATTTACTCACAAGAGGAGATCCGGAAGAATCTTTTATTACTAATTTTTCCTTCTTCTTGGGATTTACTCACAAGAGGAGATCCGGAAGAATCTTTTTATTACTAATTTTTCCTTCTTCTTGGGATTTACTCACAAGAGGAGATCCGGAAGAATCTTTTTATTACTAATTTTTCCTTCTTCTTGGGATTTACTCACAAGAGGAGATCCGGAAGAATCTTTTTATTACTAATTTTTCCTTCTTCTTGGGATTTACTCACAAGAGGAGATCCGGAAGAATCTTTTTATTACTAATTTTTCCTTCTTCTTGGGATTTACTCACAAGAGGAGATCCGGAAGAATCTTTTTATTACTAATTTTTCCTTCTTCTTGGGATTTACTCACAAGAGGAGATCCGGAAGAATCTTTTTATTACTAATTTTTCCTTCTTCTTGGGATTTACTCACAAGAGGAGATCCGGAAGAATCTTTTTATTACTAATTTTTCCTTCTTCTTGGGATTTACTCACAAGAGGAGATCCGGAAGAATCTTTTTTACTAATTTTCCTTCTTCTTGGGATTTACTCACAAGAGGAGATCCGGAAGAATCTTTTTATTACTAACTTTTCCTTCCTCTTGGGATTTACTCACAGGAGGAGATCCGGAAGAATCTCTTTATTACTTCTGTTTCACTCGTAAGAATTTCTTTCTTCCTAGACTCACTCGAACCTTTTTAAACTTCAATCTCTTTCTCTAGTTTCACTCGAACGCTGTTCGAGTTAACCCGAAGGAGGGTTTAAAATCTAACCTTTCGATAAACACAGAGAGAAACGGAGTTTTGCTTTTTTTTTAGTGAATAACAATAAAACCCCTAAAATCCACAAGTACAAGTCCCGAGCAGCCGCGAAGCACCACTGGAATCGTCACAATCGCCGAATCCGCCGCCTCAAAGCTATCGAGGAAGAGATAAACGACATCGCCGCCCAAGTTAACTTACTTTGCCCCCCGATCTCGTACTCCCCGGTAGCGCCGGAGGAAGAGCGACTTCCCCCGTTTGAATTTCCCCCCAATTCCCCCATAGATAACTCTCCTCGCCCCGATTCCCCCGACTCTCAGTTAACTTATAGGATCTTCCCGGACTCTCCTGTTTCACTCTCTCCTCTTGGATCTCCGATCCCTGTTGCCCATGACCTGGTGGAAGACCAACCTCCTGCGGACTCTCCTAACGAAGGGCCCCGCGATCTCGAGGAGGAGGAGGAAACTTATTCAACCCCTCCGATCCTCGGATCTCACGATCTCGAGGACGAGAATCGTTCGCCTAGCCCTGCGCTTAGCATAGAGTTCGTAGAGGAGCTACCACCCCTTCCCCCACGCTGCTACTTTGCCCCTGGTCCCCTTCAGTCATTGGAATCTGTTTTGTCGGTACTTCCAATGTCCTCTGCCCCACTCCCTCCTGGCGCGTTCTCGATCGGGCCCGAAGAATTTGATCTTGAAGCGGTCCGTGCCTTCCTTTGCCGTTCTCCCCCCGACTCGCTCATTCCGGTGTATCTTCCCCATACATACCCAAGTTATTATTTAGTCCCCAAACTAATATTCTTAAATCATTTCCGCCCCAACACCGCTGTATTAAAAGAACTTCCAATGTAAATCGCACACCTACATCCACATATACATACACATATATATATATATATATATACATATGTATTTATATAGTTAAGAAAATTATAAGTAGTAATTATCCGATATAGGAATAAATCAGTTGTATAGTATACTCCACATTGTAATTGTTTAGCTTAAAAATTATAGAACGCCTAGTTAAAACCGATTTTATATGGATATAATATTTGATTTTACCCTTCTCTTAGTTTAACATTATAGTTATATCATTGTAATTGTTAGCTTAAAAATATTAGAGCACTCAGTTAAAACCGATTCTATATGGATATAATATTTGATTTTACCCTTCTCTTAGTCTAACATTATAATTATATCATAGCCCCAGTTGTATTCGACATTGTAATTGTTCACTAACTTAAAAATTATAGAGCCTTTAGTTTAAACCGTTGTTTTTTTTTATAAATATAAATCATTTTTCAAAATAAACAAATTGTATTCTCATTTACTACTGATTGAAATAAACCAGGTACATAATTAATTGGTGCTAATTTCATAACCACTACCACCATCCCTCGCTCTTACAAGGTAAGCACTAGGTCCAATCCCGAGGTAAAGCAATTAAGTTTGTTGCCTCAAAATAGGACCAAGGGACGCGAAGCATCCCGGATATTTTGCCATTGGGGCCTCCCGCTGCGGGCCCTACTGACCTATATCCCGGGTTGTCGACGCGGTCTCCCGTGCCGCACGTGCACACTCTCGAATTGTTACGTCCCTCCCTTCTCCCTCTATATCTCGTCTACCCTTCTTTAACCCTGGACGTAACAACAAGGAAGTTAAAAGAATTTTGAAAATCTGCTGGTAGAACGTTAAAGCTCGATCTTCAAGCTTCAAAATGCTTTTTTTATTTTTTATCTACGATGATTTTTCACCGAGTTACAGTCATTTGAAAATAGCCTAATTTTTGGTGTCTGGAAAGTGTTCCCTATTTTTTTTTGAGTAGTGTATATAGTTGTATATTAAAAATTATATACAGGATTTATCTGAATTGTAATAGTAGTTTGCAAAATATTGTAACGTCTCTTGTTGTCGTTTAAATTCAGCCCTCATATACAATCTTCAAAATGGCTGACAGTTACGTAATCGAGGACCATTGACATCAAAGAAGCCGACAGCTACTGTCGCTACTGTATATACTGTGCCTTGACAGTTTTATTTGAGGTTAGTTTGGATAGTTTACTGACCATAGATGTGAGTATAGATGAATCAAATTCCTCTATTTCTTTAGATAACCTCTTACGCAGTCCGCTAACCGGGTTGATGTCCATGGTTTCTTGCCCTTTATCTCCTGGATGAATGTCATTTACATTTCTGGCTTGCACCAAATTTAACATGATGCCCAAGTTTTTCCTAGCATGATCTGAACTTTCTTTGCTATTTTTACTAGTATTATTCATCTGGAACATTTGAATGTCTTTAGAGGTCACACCGGGATTGTCACATTACAATGCAGATTCAAATTCGTTGAATTTTTCGGCAGGTACTCCTCTATTGATAGGTCCTGTAATAAGAGGATAAGGAGGGTGAGGTGGAGGAGAAGAAGGGCTGAAGAAAAACCCGTAAAAGTCCCTGAGCACGACCGACCGGGATCTCCCGCCGGCGAGACCCCCGCGCAACCCACCGCCCCGGTGGCGGGATCACCATCTATAACTCGTCGTACACTCAGTGCTGCCAGACGAGCCGGGCTGGCCGGCCTGCCCCTCCAGTCCTTCAGGAACGTATTGTAAGTGCGGGGATTCCAGTAAATATATATGCGAGTCTCGATTTTTATAATAAATCTAAATGTTTATATTTTTTTATACTACAAATTAAAAATTAATTTAAAAAGAATAGGATAGGATAAAAAAATAATTCTTTGTAAAAGGAATGGGTTGAGAGAATAATTATAGAAAAACACATGTTATATAATTATAATGCAATTTTTTATTTGGCAGAATAATATGGATACCAACATTTATTACAATGGTAAAGAAAAACTGCCGAAAAACCTTCAATAACCGTAAAAAAGAAAATTACAATACGCTTTTATAACATTAAAATAAATATTTTAATAAAATAAAATATATAATTCTATATTATAATTAAACTATAATATAAACTGAACTGATAATATAAACTATATTATAATTGAACAAAATTATAATCTGTTTTTTAAATAAAATAAACTTTATAATTATTACAAACAAACAAAATATATATGTTAATCTAAAAACAAAACATTATTATTATTATAAAATGAAAGAATCAAATCTGAAATAAAATATCTGAAATAAAGCAAATTATTATTTTACAATTAATTAAAGATTATACTTTACATGCGTATAAAAATAGAAATAAAAATTTAAATTAAAAAAAATAAAAAGTTAATCACTGTCAGATTCATGTTGTTTCGGATATATAGTAAGTTTTGCAAGTTGTGCAATTCTAAATGTCTTGAATTTATTTTAAAGTTAACACAATTAATATTCTTAGCCTGAAAACTAGATTTAATTTTACAAATTGCAAAAATTGTGTCATTTGCTAAAGAATTTCTTTTTTTATTTTTTGTATCTATTACTATTCAAAAGATCCGTTCCGCTTTGGCATTTAAATGTGGAAAAGTAAGAACAGACTCGACTAATAACTCTAAATTTGGAAACATTTTTTCATCATCAAAATCTTTACTTTCAAATATTTTTTTCCACATCTCATCAATTTCTAAAATAGCTAATTCTTTTTTTCCGAATCATTGAAAATATTTAGCAAAATTCTCCATATTACTGATAATTTTGTAATATTAATAGCGTTATTAACGCGCATTGCAACAAAGGAAAATCTTTTATTTGATCTCGACTTTCATTATATAGAGCAATTGTGACATCTACAAATTTTAACTGTTCAAATAATGGATCATTATGGTAAACGTTTAAGCATTTCTTTAATAGTTGTTCTGTAAAAATCTAAACATTTTAATTTTATTTCTTGTACAAATTCTGGAGGCTGACTTTGCAAAAAGCTTTCACATTTTGGTCTTACATATATATCGGTCAGATGTTTTATATTACTTTCATCGTCTACATTTAAAGTAGAGATGTTCCTCAAAGTCTCTGAAGTTATAAAATTTTGAGCTATTATTTTTTTATTACTAGAATATAATTTATGTATTAAAATTTTGCGTGATTGAAAAAGAACATTAAATTGATTGAAAAATTCTAATAAATATTTTAAAAATAATAAATAGGCTTTAATCGATTTATCATTAAGTTGTGTAAAAATAGTTTGTGCAGATTAAAATTTTTCTTTTACAACGGCCGAATAAAAGTAATTTTGCAAAACTTCCCAATTATCAAAAAGTCTAGTCATGCAATTATGTAAGGCAAGCTACTTTGTATTAGACAATTTAAGCATTTTATGTTTTTTCATGTTAACAATTCTTGAACTCTTTTTAAAATTGCACATCTTTTTGCACTGCCCGAAACATAATTTTTAACATTTCTAATAATACTTTCGCAATTTTGTGGCAATTTTTTACAAGCTTTACTAGCCACAATCGCAGAAGAATGACAAATACAATTTAATAATACTACATCATAATACTACACACGAAAAAAAAAAAATTAAATTACACCCGGTCATTACTGAAACATTATCACTTGCCATTCCAGCAATATTTTTAATATTAATATTGTTTTCTTCTAAAAATGTTTTAAATAATTTAAAAATTTTATTTGCAGTACTATCTTTAGCATTTAATGCTAATAATTTTAATAATTTTGTTTTAACTTTTTTATTTACCGGTGAAACATATCTTGCAAGTAAACACATGAGTTTTTTTCCGTTATGTCTGTACTTTCATCTATTAAAATGAAGAATTTGCGATTCTGTAAAATAAAAATTAAGTTTTCTTTTTCGTTCTTTAAAATTACATTTTTAACTATTTGAATACATTTTGTTCGGCCCAGTGTAAGATCTTATACAATTTCAGGTTCACTACAAATATCTTTTATTAATGGAACTAAATGATCTACATTATAAAAAGCTACGTTATGTTCAGCAAAGAAAGTTGCTAATTTTATCTCCACGCGTTTAACTTCATCTTTATATGTTAATTCATTATGCTGATTAAAATTATCGAGACTTTGAGTTCGACTCTTTATATTATTTATATGTGAAACCATTTGTGAATGCTGTCTCAAATCCGTTTTACAACATCTGATAGATTTATTGCATGCAACGCACAAAGCTTTATTATTTTCTTCTGAATGGGGAGCTAACCATCCTCTAAAAATATCTTCATTTAACCATGGATGTTTAAAATTTCTAACATTAACTATTTTTTTAATAGCTCCTTTTTCAATATTACTCATTAAAAATATACAGTGTGACCAATGGGAATGTGTTGAAAGTAAACGGTTATATATCCCCTCCTCGATTTCGATAACTGTTTTACCGACTAGGGTCCGCTACCTAAGACTCGTCAATTTCATTTGAACCGTCGTATAAACCGATTTGCGAGTTATACGATGGACGCGCTAAGCATCGAAGAAAAAGTGTTTCTCATCGAGTGCTTCTATAGTAGAGGCAAAAACTATAGTCAAGCGTATCGTGGATTCCGTAGTAAATATGGATCTAAAAAAGTTTCAAGCGAAACAATACTCAGAAGGTATGTTTTTGATACTTTTTACCCACGCTCCCTCTCCCTGGAATCGCGTCATCATTCCAATGTTGGTTAGGTGAGATTTTATTTTTATTTGTCGATATTTTTTGGCAGGATTATTGATAATTTTGGTATGTATGGCACTTTGAACGATCGTAGACATGATTTACCTGGTCGTACCGTTACAACGGACGAAACAATTGATGACGTTAGAAATTATTTTGACAAAAATCCAAACACCTCGATTAAGAAAGCTGCTCAGGTTTTGGATTTAAAGCGAAAAACTCTCCGAAAAATAATGAGAGACGTCATTAAACTGCATCCCTACAAAATCACTACACATCATGCTGAGAGATTCACGGAGAAAGCGATGGAAAAACGAGTTGAGTTTTGTAAGGTGATAACCAATATGTTTGAAAGTGAGGAACTCGATGAAAAACAAATAATATTTACGGATGAAGCTCACTTTTGGTTAAACGGATATGTCAACAAACAAAATTATCGGTTTTGGGGACAGGAAAATCCAAACGTGTCTATTGCAGTTTCTCTTCATCCTCAAAAGGTTTCCGCGTGGGCTGCAATTTCTGTAAAAGGGGTCTACCTGCAATTTTTTGAAGGAACTATGACTAGTCAAAGTTATAAAGAATTATTGGAGACTAAATTCTTTCCCCATGCAAAGAAACGCGGATTAGTAAAGAACTTCCATTTTATGCAGGATGGCGCGACCCCACATTGTACACGCGAAGTCTTTGAATCGATACATGAAGTGTATGGCAACAGAGTAATTGGATTAGGATACCCGAAATTTGCTCATGGAGGTCTGGAATGGCCTCCTTATTCACCTGATTTGAACCCGTGTGATTTTTTTCTTTGGGGTTACCTCAAAGACAAATGTTACGCCGTACAACCTCAAAACACCGCAGAGCTGATAAATAGTATTAAAAAATGCACTCGCAGCATTCCTACATCTATGTTAGATAATGTATTTCAAAGTTTTTGCAAACGATTGCAGTTCTGTGCTAATTCTAATGGACAATACTTTGAAAACATATATCATTAATTCATATGCGCAAGCAAAATTTTTCTTTTTTTTAATATTGTGTATTTCAATTGTTAAATTATTATATTTTTCTTTCATATATATGGTAATAAAATTGACAAGTTTTTTCTACAAAATGGCGTTTAATTCATTTTATTCGGCCTATTTGTTACGAAGTAATAACTATTTACTTTCAACACATTCCCATTGGTCACCCTGTATATATATATATTACTACTAATATTATTACTACTTACTGCTACTACTACCACCACCATCACAACTACTACTACTATTATTACTGCTACTACTACTGTTGCTATTATTGCAAAGATCATCACAGATCATATTTTATTTGTACTAATATCACAGATCATACTTACCTATTGTCCTATTCAGTTTTCGTATCACATCACAAGTCTCGTCATGACTTCCACTGTTTAGCCGTTAGGTCCGTTAGCGAGAATTGCGCCAAAATTCGGCACTGCGGTTACTATGGTAACCGCGCGCGCAGCCTAGTTGGTGGAGGAGCAACCCGGTCCGTCTGGCAGCACTGCGTATACTTTACTTATACCAAATACGGTTTGCGCATATGAAACCGATAATAAGAAGACAAAGGAGTTGTTTCTTCAGCGTGAAGACGCTCGAGCCTAAAAACTACTCGAACAGTCAAAAAGCATGCGGTCAAGACACATCCAGTCGCCATGACAGTTTGGCGCAAACCTGATTTATTTTCCTGATCAAAAATACAAACCACTTGTCATATGTAAGTACATTAAATTTATTCTTCCGGTTATTAACATGCTCGACACTTATGTACTATTAATTTTCATTTCTGTGAGCGAATAACTTGCCTACCCAGATAACAAAATGCCTGCATAGTGAGTGCACGGTGCGCGCACGTGTGCGTAATAATCGTCACAGTGTGCCTGCACAGCACCATGCAGATATATCCGCATTTGAGGCTCATATCGCCCGCACGTGTGAATGCCACACGCGTGCGAGCGATATAAATTTTATTTTATTGTTAAATTATAAAAAATAAATAAAAATATTAAAATTATACAAAGGGTTATCTTAAAAAACGTACATTAATTATATATATATATATATATATATATATATATATATATATATATATATATATATACCGGGTGTCCCAGACCACCCGTCCCACCCGATTTTTTCGTAAACGCGACATTTTAAAGAAAAATGTTTCAGACAAAAGTTGTAGGGTTTTAAAAGATCTATTTACTGATTTTATCAGTTTGACCTTGGATGGCGTCGCCAAGGTCAGATCAAAATAACATTAACTTTTTTAAATAGGACACCTCATTTTTGGTTCCAGAATCTAATAGCTGGTGTCAAGACCTTTCCAAAACACTATAAGAAAGTTTATTTTTGTTGAGTACTTTCCGAGTTGTGAGGCTTGAAAGTTACGGTGTACCGTAACCTTCAAGCGTCATAACTCGGAAAGTCCTTAACCAAAATAAACTTATTTATAGTGTTTTGGAAAGCTCTCGAAATCGACTACAAGAAAATGCAATGAAAAATATACCTGTTTCAGACCACCCGTCCCACCCTTTTAAAACGTAGGGATGTGCTTGTACAAAAAAATGGCTCAGACAAAATTTGCATGATTTCGAGGGATCAACCTGATGATGATCTTGAATTCGACCTTGAGATCGATCTTGGGCATAAAGGTATAAGTCAAAGTAACATTTTTAAAATGTAAAAACGAAATAATCGGTGCCGCCTGTAGGTATTAGCGTTACCTAAGGTGTACCACGTGTAGGTAACAAGATCGTACTTACACCTTATCGGGGTGCTTTTTTAAGGTGGTTCTCCTCGCCGTCACCTTTGTCGGGGTGCTTTCATAAGGTGGTTCCCCTTGCCGTCACCTTTGTCGGGGTGCTTTCATAAGGTGGTTCCCCTTGCCGTCACCTTTGTCGGGGTGCTTTCATAAGGTGGTTCCCCTTGCCGTCACCTTTGTCGGGGTGCTTTTTTAAGGTGGTTCCCCTTGCCGTCACCTTTGTCGGGGTGCTTTTTTAAGGTGGTTCCCCTCGCCGTCACATTTGTCGGGGTGCTTTCATAAGGTGGTTCCCCTTGCCGTCACCTTTGTCGGGGTGCTTTCATAAGGTGGTTCCCCTTGCCGTCACCTTTGTCGGGGTGCTTTCATAAGGTGGTTCCCCTTGCCGTCACCTTTGTCGGGGTGCTTTCATAAGGTGGTTCCCCTTGCCGTCACCTTTGTGCATACGCATGTTGTTCAGTCTCGATGTTCAAAATGTCCACCACGTGCATTTATACAGGCTGTTACCCTACTTTGGAAATCATCCGTCGCCCGACGAATTTCGTCAGTATCTAGAGACTGAATGACTTGTCGAATTCTGTTTTTCATATCTTCTGCAGTCGTAGGTCGTTCGCGGTATACAAGGTCTTTTATTCGTCCCCACAAATAATAATCTAAAATTGTAAGGTCCGGTGATCGTGGTGGCCAATTATGTGAACCATGTTTACCTATCCATCGGCCGCGAAATATGCGGTTCAGTTGATGACGAGCAATGACAGACGTGTGGGCGGGACATCCATCCTGTTGAAACCACATATTTAGACGTAATTGGAGTGGAATATCTTCAAGTAAACGTGGAAGTTCGTTTTCGAGTAAATCGGCGTATAAAAAACGATTTAAATTCTCTTGAAAGAAAAATGGTCCCACGATATGCGTATCAACAATTCCGCACCAAACATTAACTTTCCAGATACGTTGATGATCCATTTCTCGATACCAATGTGGATTCTCTTGTGCCCAATAACGAAAATTATGTGTGTTTATTTCGCCGTCACTTTTAAAGGTGCACTCATCAGAAAATAAAATACTTCTATGGAAATTAGGTAATTGTTGAGTAATCCAATTACAGAATATCAGTCTTTGTCTATGATCGTTCAATGTCATAGCCTGGTGAAGTGACATTCGATATGGATGGAATGAATTTTCACGAAAAATTCGACTGATCGTGCTTCGACTTATTCCACTATCTCTTGCTCGTCGCTTTAAAGAATCATTCGGGGTTACAAAGGCAGTTGCAATTACATCAGGTGCTCTTACTGAACGAACTGATCGATGAATTTGCCTTCCCTTATTATGATCCGGCTGAACAATACCTTTTACAATTATTCGACGTTGTAAGCGACTGAAAACTTTGCGCGAATGTGGTGTATGATCGGGATATTCATTTCGCCACATTATTTCAGCTGCTCGAAAACTTCCAGCTCTACCCAAAACTGACATCATTAACGCAGCTTCTTCGTTCGGGTAAGGCATAACTACAAATTACGCTTACGACCGGGTTGCTTATTAGAAAACGTGAATTGGTGACGAGTTGCGTAATATTATGAATTCTAAGCAATGACTTTTAGGAGTGGTATGTAAGGGTGCTTTTTCGTGAAAATTACTTTATTGCTACAATAATCAACATTAAATGAAGATTAATATTAATAAATCAAGAATAAACGGCATCATAGAGCTGTACCGAATGTTAGACATCTCGGTAATTAGGTATCTTCAAAACTCTACGCGTAGGACTATAGGTACACGCACCGGCAGAAGTGGTGTCTCTCGACGCTAGCGCTCGGCTGCCGCACACACGCGGAGCCGCGCTCGTACGTGTGTCTAGGCTGCGCGGCGACGATCGGGGTGCGGGCGGAAAGTGGTGGGGGGCTTTACGATAGTGCATCCTCCTCGCTCGACGCTGGGTCGAGAGAGAAAGCATTATTCGACGTGATACCATGGGCGAAGTCGGTGTCCTCTGCTTATATTTTTCATTGCATTTTCTTGTAGTCGATTTCGAGAGCTTTCCAAAACACTATAAATAAGTTTATTTTGGTTAAGGACTTTCCGAGTTATGACGCTTGAAGGTTACGGTACACCGTAACTTTCAAGCCTCACAACTCGGAAAGTACTCAACAAAAATAAACTTTCTTATAGTGTTTTGGAAAGGTCTTGACACCAGCTATTAGATTCTGGAACCAAAAATGAGGTGTCCTATTTAAAAAAGTTAATGTTATTTTGATCTGACCTTGGCGACGCCATCCAAGGTCAAACTGATAAAATCAGTAAATAGATCTTTTAAAACCCTACAACTTTTGTCTGAAACATTTTTCTTTAAAATGTCGTGTTTACGAAAAAATCGGGTGGGACGGGTGGTCTGGGACACCCGGTATATATAATTAGTTCTAGTAATCTAGTTTCACCTATATATATATATAGGTGAAATTGGAGGCAATTATAAAACTGCGGAAAGATTATATGCTGAGAGATTTCCTGATAGACGACATCCAACGCGAGTGACAATTAAACACGTGGTTGATAGAGCTGAAAGAGGTAATTTGAAGAGAATACGTGAAAATACTGGAGCTGGCGAAGTGGAAACGATGGTAACTGTTGCTGCTATTCAAATAGATCCGCATACTTCCACGAGAAAAATTCAATATCAGCATGGTGTACCAAAATCAACTGCGAATCGCATTTTGCGAAATTATAAATTACATCCGTATCATATTACTTTGACCCAAGCATTGAAAAACGAGGATTTTATCCGTCGCGTAAGATTTTGTAATTGGGCTGAAAACCAAATAATACGAGATCCGTTATTCTTTCGTTATATGCTTTTTTCTGATGAAGCCACATTTAGTAAGAGTGAAGGCGTCAACAGACATAACTGCTACTATTATTCTGAAGGAAATCCACATTGGCAACGGAATGAAGAATTACAATGACAATGGTCTATTAATGTGTGGGCTGGTATAGTAGGAGATTACGTTATTGGTCCATATTTCTTTCAAGCAAACCTTAATGCACAAAAGTATTTAATTTTTTTGTAAAATCAGTTACCGATCCTTTTAGAAACTGTTGATCTTCAGACCCGTAATCGAATGTGGTTTATGCAAGACGGAGCGCCCGCTCACAGAGCACGCGACGTCAAGGACTATTTGAATAATGTATTCGGAAGACAATGGATTGGTTTAGGTAGTCAAACTCAGGAGTGACCTCCTAGATCTCCTGATCTGACGTTATTGGATTTCTTTCTCTGGGGATATGTTAAAGAAAAAGTGTACAAGACTGAGCCGACGACTATTGAAAATATGCAACAACGTATTCGTAACGTGTTCAGAAGCATAACACCAACTGTTCTTAATAGAGTGCGTAACAATTTTCATAATAGATTGCGTTTATGTATTCAACAAGGTGGACGTGTCTTCGAACACCTTCAATAAAATAATTAATTATTTTTAAATACCCCCCCCCTTCCACTCACACAAACACGCGCGCGCGCGCACACACACGCATACACGCACGCACGCACATGCACACAGCAGAGAGAAGTCATTAAATACTACGGGAGTGACGAACTGTGGGGTCCTTGGCTCTGCTGACACACGCACGCACGCACGCACGCACGCACACACACACACACATACAATTATAATAATTTGCTTTGTTTAATAATTTTTAATTATTTTATATTTTTTGAACCTTTTATTTTATATTTTTTTATTTTTTTATTATATATGTATATACTAATTTATATATATTATATACATTATATGCACAATTATATGTGGATGGATACAGGGTGATTCAGAACAACCCATGTGGCCCTGCAAAGACGTGTTCTTGAGTAAATTCTGAGACGATTATTTCTCTACGAAAATTTTGTCCGGCGCTTACTTTTTGAATTGTAAGACTATAAAGTTAGCGAATCATGGGCCGCGTACACCCAAGGACTTTGATTCTGTCCATGGGGAAATTTTCCAAACTGAGAAGTCACCACTTTCTATATACTCGCAGTTCATGATTAACAAAACGACTAAAGCTTATTGGTTGTTACGTTAATCATGAACTGTAAGTATGTAGAAAGATAGCGACTTCTCAGTTTGGAAAATTTCCCCATGGACAGAATTAAAGTCCTTGGGTGTACACATGGTAGACAGAGGCGGCGCAACTCACCGTCCGACGCGAGCGCTTACGCGGGGCACCCTTGCTATCACTGTTTGACAATTATACTACCGCACGAAAGCATAAAACACATAAGCATACGCGCGCATACACACACACACACACACACACACACACACACACACACACACACACACACACCTCTATCTCTGTCTGTCACTTACCTTGTAAAGATTCGACGTTTTTACTGTTGCTACTTGAATGAATTTCACGATCGTGGAAAAGTAACATAAAGAACCCTCACGTTCTTGTGTGACAAATTAACGTCGAGAAATACATTAAGTTTGTTACTCCTGTAAAAATTGAATCGTAAAACTTGTTACAATTTCACGGATTTACTCACACACTTGATGGATAGCACAAGAACAGCACAAGAAGTTCGCAAACGATTCTATTATTTTATTATTATTAATCAGTATTAATAGTTAATTTTAAGTCGAATAATTACTCGACTTGAAATCACTTGAAATAAGAACGCGCAACATACACAACCCAATCTGACTTGACGCGAAGACTACTGGCGCCTGTATACCGCGGGAACGCTTGTCGCGCGGCAAAAAATGATGCGGGGACGCGGGAACGTTGGCGCGGCAAGCGTTCCCGCGTCCCCACGTCGCACTTTATCGCGCAGCAAGCGTTTCCGCGTCCAGTGTGCAGGACCCATATGCTCGATGACAACAATCAAGCAGATTGAGGTTCTGAGAATCAATACAATCTGATTTATCGGTCTCCTGTAATGTGATGCAAGATGATAAGTCAAGCTGCGACTATGAGCGCGTGAATGACTTTGCAGCATTTATAATGCCAATGAACCAATGCTTGCTTGTAGCTTGTAGGGTACTGTAGCGAATGTCACAAGGTTGTATTGTCACTGTAAACATATAGTCGTCTTAGTCTAAAGAAAATCTCTTTTTAGACAAAGATGACCATATGTAAACATTGCATGCTCAATACAATAAAATTTTGTTTAGTACGCCGGCGATTCTCGCAGTGTGATAAGCGACATGGAATTTTCAAAATGCCGCGTAGACATTTATCGGCCGTAGAAGTTGCACGCATAATTGCGCTTTTGCAACAAGGTTTTAGTATGCGTTATGTGGCGCAAGATATTGGTGCATCCGTGTCCGTAGTGAGTAGAGCTTGGTTACGATATCAAGACACGGGAAATTACACGAGACGTGAAGGTAGTGGTCGTTCTCGATTAACGACAAATAGACAAGATCGAGCCATTGTTCGTTATGCATTAGAAAGACGAATAATTACCGCAAGAAACATTCGCGATGACATTCATTTGCGCCATGTGTGCGAACAAACAATTCGCAACCGTTTGAGAGAAGCCGGTCTTCGTTCTCGTGTTCGTGCACAAGTACCAAGACTCACACTCGTACATCGCCAAGTACGTTATCAATTTGCGCGCGATCACATAAATTGGACCGCTAGGGATTGGAGAAATGTATATTTCTCCGACGAATCACGTTTTTGCCTTTATGGCAATGATGCTCGTATACGTACTTGGCGTCGACGAAATGAACGCTATGATCGACGTTGCGTTATGCCAATACGATCCTACAACGGCGGTTCCGTGATGGTGTGGGGGTGTATATCACTTACAAGACGAAGTGATCTAGTGATCCTGCCACCTCCGGCAATGACGGGTGTTCGTTATATCAACGATATTCTACGACCACACGTTTTGCTATTAAATCGAACCTGTCGGAACTTTATTTTTATGCAGGACAACGCTCGACCTCATACGGCGAATATAACGCGACGTTTTTTTCAACGACACGCAATTAGACTGTTAAATCATCCCGCCAATAGCCCGGACTTAAATCCAATCGAGCACATTTGGGATGAAATGGAACGACGATTAAGGCGTCGCGAGGAACAGCCGCGAAATTTAGAAGAATTGGGAGAAATTTTAACGGAAATTTGGCACAACATTCCGCAAGATCGTATTGCAAGATGTATAAATATGCGAGAACGCTTGCAAGCAGTAATTGATCAGAGAGGAGGAAATACACACTATTGAACACTCATGCGCGCGCACGCATACACACACACACACACAGCAGAGAGGGTTTGGAGTCATTAAATACTGCAGAAGTGACGAACTGCGGGCTCCTTATCTCTGCTGTGATACACACAAACACACACACACACACACACACACACATACACACACACACACACTCACACTCACACACACACACACACGATGTGCAAAAATCCGATCGACAACCTCCACGTGGTGCACATTGGGTAATGCTAATGTCGGCGGTAGACGTCATTTTTCGGAAAAATGTACTGTAAAAAATGTATATCTTCAAAGTCTTGTAACTCGGTCAAAAAAAATCGTAGAAAAAACTTTAAAAAAAGCATTTTGTAGAGAAAATGTCATACTTTATGGCACTTGCATTGGATTTGTCGAAAAAAATTTTTTTATTGAGCTACAGGCTGTTAAAAATACGTTATTTTAAGGAAAAAACAGTGTATCTTTTTTGGGGCATATTACTAAGAAATTGAGAAAAATTTTGAAAACCATTAATAGCATGTTAAAGCTGAAACTTCGAGCTTTAAAATGGTTTTTTGATTTTTTGTCTACGATGATTTTTCACGAAGTACGGATATCATTTGTAAAAAATGCAGGTTTAGCTTCAAAGTTGCGTAACTCGGTCAAAAAAAATCGTAGAGAAATTTTTAAAAAAGCATTTTGTAGGTAAAATGTTGTAGTTTATGAAATTTTACTTGAATAATTCGAAAAAAGTTTGTTGGTCGATCTGCAAAGTGTCAAAGATACAAAATTTTAACGAACAAAACAAGGTGTGCTTTTTTACTGCGTAAGACAAGGAAGTTAAAAGAATTTTGAAAATCTGCTAGTAGAACGTTAAAGCTCGATCTTCAAGCTTCAAAATGCTTTTTCTATTTTTTACCTACGATGATTTTTCATCGAGTTACAGTCATTTGAAAATAGCCTAATTTTTGGTGTCTGGAAAGTGTTCCCTATTTTTTTTTGAGTAGTGTATATATATATAAATTACAAAAAAAGTTGTAGACAAAGATAAACGATAAAAGATCATTGATGAATTTATAATGCGTAGGTTTGGAAAATAATCTACGATATCTTGTGACAACTATAATATATGTCACTTGAATTTTCAGCTGCTCCGTTAAGTGAATACTCAATATTTTTTAGCAGATTAAGAATGAGTTGCAGTAATCTTGTACATACAGAAGATGAAAATAATAGATCAACTAATCAACAGATAGAAAAAGCAAATATTATACGGAAAATCCTAACTTTTAAATCATGGAGAGTTTTTAGTCACTTAAAGTATCTTACAGACATTAAACTTTCATTATGTGAATATGAAGTATTACAATTCTATAAAAATCATATAGAATTAACTTTGGATGAAAGTATTCACCTTGCTTTGAAAACAATTCAAGGAAGCGATAATTGGAACATAGAACGTAAAAAAAGGATTACCGGGAGCAAGGCATATAATTTATTTACTTATTATTTCAACAAAAATTGTAACTGGGACAGAAAATATAATCAAGTATTTCACAATGAATTTGTGAAATGTGGAAATGAAGCTACAATTCATGGTTTACGTTGTGAAGGACCTGGTAAACAAAAGTATGTTGATGAAACAAATTCAGAGCTTATTGAAACTGGACTTTTAATTCGACATGAAATTCCATGGTTGGGATACAGTCCTGATGGCATTGTGATGAATAATAGACTGGAACCTGCCATTTTGTTAGAGCTCAAAAGTCCAAAAGAAGGCAAACGTTTGGATGCAAATGATTTCATTGTCATGCATGCAGTAAAATCTTTCGATGCTAATGGTAAATTACGTAAAAAATGTGCACATTATGGTTAAATTCAGCTTGGAATGCTTTTATTAGGAATAGATTATACTGATTATGTAAACTATTCTTTATTTGGTGTTACGTCCAGGGTTAAAGAAGGGTAGACAAGATATAGAGGGAGAAGGGAGGGACGTAACAATTCGAGAGTGTGCACGTGCGGCACGGGAGACCGCGTCGACAACCCGGGATATAGGTCAGTAGGGCCCGCAGTGGGAGGCCCCAATGGCAAAATATCCGGGATGTTCCGCGTGCCTTGGTCCTACTTTGAGGCAACAAACTTAATTGCTTTACCTCGGGATTGGACCTAGTTCTTATCTTGTAAGAGCGAGGGATGGTGGTAGTGGTTATGAAATTAGCACCAATTAATTATTGTACCTGGTTTATTTTAATCAGTAGTAAATGAGAATACAAATTTGTTTATTTTGAAAAATGATTTATATTCATAAAAAAAAAACAACGGTTTAAACTAAAGGCTTTATAATTTTTAAGTTAACAATTACAATGTTGAATACAACTGGACTTGTGATATAATTATAATGTTTGTAACGTTACGCCTTTCCGCCGCCAAACGCAACGCGTGAGAGCAAACACGCGCGCGCGTTCAGCTAAGCATGCCGCGATCACGCGCTACCATGCGTGCCGCGCGCCGCGCTCGGCAAGCGTCCCTACTCCGGCCGGCCCCACCACGCGCGCTGACTAGTACCTACGACCGCGCGGACTGCTATATAAGCCGGCAGCGAGCAGCCGAGATCAGATCACTCCGAGCCACCGATCTCAAACCTACTCCGCTCCTGCGCCGGGTATTCTCGACGCCCCTTAGCTTGGGCATTCTCAAGCACTTCCCCGGAACGGGCATTCTCGTTCTAACTTTCCCGCGACGGGAATACTCGTCGGTCCTAACGGCTGGGAATACTCGGCCAATCCCATCCTCCGTTCCGCGACGGGAATACTCGTCGTTTCCGCGGCTGGGTATTCTCGGCCAACAGGAACCGTCCGTCCCGCAATTCCGTTCTCGGGGATTCTCGAGACCCGCACCACCGTCGGGGATGCCCGACACCGTTCTAAGGCTCATTCCGCAAACCTGTTCCCTACGGGGTGACAACACCCCGCAGGGAGAGACCGCTTAGGTCTCTACCGTCGACCGCACTCGCGTATCGCGACTGACCGCCGCGCGGGCCAATAGCGGCCCGTTTAACTGTACGAAAAGTTAGCCGCTTCGCGGCCCTCCGATCATTACTTCCGAGCGCTTGGCGCACAATTCCGGTCCGTTCGTTCCGGAGCTTCTGGAATCCGCTCCGTTTAAATAGTAAGTACGCCGCGAATACATCGTGACCGTTCTCTTAGTTTCACGCGGGCCGACGACCGCGCAATTAAGCACTCCCGTGCCGTACTACCAATCGCGGAGTTCCCAAGATACGTACTCCTAAGTGTTTTAGATATTAAGTGTACCGCGAATATATTGTGACCGATCTCTTGATGTCACGCGGGCCGACGACCGCGCAATTAAGTGCCGCAATACTATTCGAGTAGTTCAGTATTACCCGATAACAATATCGGATCTGTATCATTTCATTTTTGTACTAAAGCATAGCCAAATATATTTAACCTCTTTCGTTTTCACTACCAAACCACGGCGTTATCATTGAATACGAACCCGGACACCCGGCGAGCACATCCGAGCATCCTGTCCTGAACCAAAAATCCCGTAACCGACACCGAGAAAGTACCAGCGTTACATGGCGCCCGAACAGGGACCGTTTTTCCGATGACCGTCTGTTTCCGTGTGTGGGTTTCTTTTTTTTCTCTCTCGATAGACCGTGACCGTTCATACCGATAGACCGGGTTTCTTTTTGTTTTGTCCGATAAACGGTGACCGTATTAAACCGAAAAGAGAAGGAAAACAAGCCGTGACCGTATCCACGAATCAATGTCGCTGACCAATTGGGTAACCAGCTTACGGAGAGAACAGCTCGAGGTTTTGGCCCGAACCTACCAAATCGAGACCAACGGTACGGTAGACGAAATCCGCCACCGAGTGATTCAACATTTCCTCACGATGCCCGGACAGGTCGAACCGCCGAACGAATCCGAAGTCGGGGCCGCGAACCCCTTTTTATCAGGAATCACGACCGACAACATGCACGCCAAAACCATGAACCAAATCCGCAAGTGGGGCTGTCACTTTGACGGACGCGACCCGTTGTCATTTCTCGAGCGTGTAACCGAGCTCCAACAAGAGTACCTCTTTAGTGACGCACAAATGAAGGCCGGACTTCCCGAACTCCTGCGAGGCGACGCACTCGCCTGGTATAGGAACGAAAAGGAGGCTTGGGAAACATGGCAAGACTTCCTGCGTGCAGTACGCCGCCATTACCTGCCTCGCCGATATCAGGCTAAACTAACCAGGGAGATTCAAGAGCGACGCCAGCAAACGAAGGAACCCTACGCCCAATACGCAACGGCGATGTTAACCATGATGCGTCGCGCCGGAGGCTTCACCCAGGCCGAAAAAGTGGATCGCCTCTACGAAAATCTGCGCGCCGAGTATAAACTCTATGTGCGACTAGACGAGACCACCGACCTGACCAGCCTAGCCGAACAAGCGGCAGAGTACGAAGAAATTATAAAAGCACAAGAGGCGGAAAATAGGGCCGATAAACGAAAAGTCAGTGCCGCCGCCACCGACGCACCGTACGACCGCGCCTATGCTTGCTGGCGATGCAAGCAACGAGGCCACAACCGCTTCAACTGCCGAAGACCGCCAAAAAAGTTCTGCTCCCAGTGTGGGAAGGATGGTGTGCTAACCAAAGACTGCCATCCGAGGCCGGGAAACGCCGCAGGGGCCGGGACAGGCGATTCCGACACCCGGCCCGCATCCAGCTAAAATACCAGCCACGACCGCACCTACGGGTCCGAATGGGATCCCACCGCATCTCCGCGCTACTAGACACCGGATCCGAGATCTCCATGATCAACGCAGACACCGCAGAGCTAATCCAACCGATGAGGATCCGGCCAGTGACGCAAGAAGAAACCATTAGCCTGGCAGACGGTACCGCTGCCACCACTCTCGGACGGGTCAACATCCCGATACAAGTCGCAGGGCGGCGGCTACGCCACCGTTTTCATATCCTGCCGACGCTGGAAAGCCCGATGCTAATTGGCACCGACTTGTGGGCCCGACTAGGAATAATGATTCCCCCTCCAGCCACTATCACGCCCGGTGAGACTCCCACACGACCCGCGTACACGATCGCTACCGGCATTGTCTACCGCACCCCGCAGGAGGAACGGGAACTCCGAGCCTTCCTCGACTCAGAGCTTCCAAAGTTTGACACCGTGCGGGGACCGACCGACCGAGCCACTCACGTGATCCGCGTAAAAACCGATACACCGATCAAGCAACGATACCGACCGCGTAACCCAGCAATGCAGCAAATTATTGACGACGAGGTACGAGCCATGGAAGCAGCCGGCGTTATCGAACCGTCCACCAGCGCGTGGAGCTCCCCCGTCGTTATAGTGAGGAAAAAGGACGGCAAGCCGCGTTTCTGTATAGACTTCCGCAAGGTAAACGAGGTCACGGAACGCGACGCGTATCCCTTGCCTAACATTACCGCCACCCTGAACAAACTACGGGGTGCCCAGTTTTTATCGACCCTCGACCTCCAACAGGGATATTGGCAAGTGCCTCTGTCGCCCGAGAGCCGACCCGTAACCGCGTTCACCGTACCGGGCCGGGGACTCATGCAATTCACGGTCATGCCGTTTGGGCTGCATTCAGCCCCGGCCACCTTTCAGCGGCTGCTCGATACCGTGTTGGGTCCGGAGCTAGAGCCAAACGTGTTTGCTTACCTCGACGACATAATCATCGTAAGCGCGACCTTTTCCGAACACTTGCAACACCTAGCGGAAGTATTCCGACGCCTACGGGAGGCCCGACTGAAACTCAACCCTGAGAAGTGTCGATTCTGCGTGAACAACCTGAAGTACTTGGGACATGTGGTCGACCGACAAGGAATTCGGACAGATCCCGACAAGATACGCGCCGTGGCGCAGTGGCCAGCACCCACAAACGTCCGACAGGTGCGTCAATTCATCGGCCTGGCATCGTGGTACCGACGGTTCACACCCGATTTCGCGACCATCGCCGCGCCCCTCACCCATCTGACCCGCAAAAACGCCGCCTGGCGGTGGGGGGAGAACGAGGAGACCGCTTTCCGTACCCGGAAACACTCCCTCACCTCATCCCCCACGCTCGCCTGCCCGGACTTTTCACGCAGGTTCTTCCTGCAGACCGACGCGAGTACCGACGCACTCGGCGCAGTATTATCACAATACTTTGAGGAGGGCGAACGCGTAATCGCCTATGCTAGTCGATCCCTTAATAAAGCCGAAAAGAATTACAGTGCGAACGAGCTCGAGTGCCTGGCCGTCGTGTGGGGGATCCGACACATGCGTGGCTATCTGGAGGGCTATGAGTTCACCGTGGTCACCGACCACCAGGCCCTCCAGTGGCTGCGCCGCCTCGACTCCCCCGCGGGACGCCTCGGACGATGGGCACTCGAGCTACAACAATTTAAGTTCGACGTCAAATACCGCAAGGGTCGACTAAACAAGGTAGCCGACGCCCTCTCGCGTCTACCAGCGGTGGGCAGCGCCCGCCGACCCGTCCGATGCACCTGGTACAGACGCCAGTTGCGCCGCGTGCGAGACCGCCCCTCGGATTTCCCAGAATATGAAATCCGACAGGGGAAGCTATTCCGGCACATCCTGCATTCCACTAATTTCCGCGAGGAACCGGCGGACGAACAGTGGAAGATGTGCATACCGAGGGAGGACCGGGCCACCATCTTGCACCAGGTGCACGACGTACCCGCGGCTGGACACCTGGGCATAGCGAAAACTATCGCACGGACCGCCAGGAAATACTACTGGCCCCGAATGTTTGCCGACGTGGCCCGCTATGTACGCTCATGCCCCAGTTGTTTGGCGCATAAGAGCTCGCAGGACCGACCAGCCGGCACTCTTCACACCACCCACGTGGAAACTCCATGGGAACAGGTAACCATCGACCTGGTGGGACCACTACCACGGTCACCACGCGGACACACGTGGTTGCTTGTGATGCAGGACCGGTTCACAAAATGGGTGGAACTTAGTCCGCTGCGCCGCGCCACCGCCCCGGCAATAGCCCAGCACCTGCTAGACAAAATTGTCTACCGCCACGGATGCCCCGCAACCATAATCTCCGATAATGGCCGGCAATTCATCTCGGGACAGATGAAACAACTGTGCCGGGACTTTAGGATCCAGCACCGCACTACACCCGCCTACGCTCCGCATTGTAACCCAGTGGAGCGCACCAACAGAACCATCAAGACCATGGTATCGCAATTTGTCGGGCAAAACCACCGGGACTGGGACCAACACCTCCCGGCCTTTCAATTCGCCTATAACACGGCACAGCACGAGGCCACCGGGTATAGCCCAGCCTACCTCAACAACGGGCGAGAATTGTCAGAGCCACCCCGCGAGCATCCTCGCCAGAATACACCTGCCACCGCACCGGACACCACGCACCGCCAGCTAAAGGACGCTTACGAGCTAGTACGGACCAATCTAGCCCGTGCGTTCAACCGACAGGAGAAGTACTACAACCTCCGACGCCGTGCCTGGAAACCGACGATTGGAGACCTCGTATGGAAGCGCGAACACCTATTATCCAGAAAAGAAGACGCATTCAACGCGAAGTTAGCGCCAAAGTACAAGGGGCCCATGGAAGTGCGAAAAATTCTCTCTCCCGTAATTGTGGACCTGAGAGACGCAACCGGCAAATGGCACCGTGGGATACATGTGCAGGACCTGAAGCCGGACCGAAACCACCAGGAAACCGAGCCCACCAATCAGGGAGGGGAGAGCAGTACCGAATACACCGAAGACACCGACCCGGAAGGGGAAAGCGACTCCGAACGCACCGAGACCGTCGATAACGAGGGGGACCAAGCCGACCCCACCGATTCCGAGCAGGAGTATCCTATATAGTGGCCAAAGTTCGCCACTTCCGAAAGGGGGAGGTGGTGTAACGTTACGCCTTTCCGCCGCCAAACGCAACGCGTGAGAGCAAACACGCGCGCGCGTTCAGCTAAGCATGCCGCGATCACGCGCTACCATGCGTGCCGCGCGCCGCGCTCGGCAAGCGTCCCTACTCCGGCCGGCCCCACCACGCGCGCTGACTAGTACCTACGACCGCGCGGACTGCTATATAAGCCGGCAGCGAGCAGCCGAGATCAGATCACTCCGAGCCACCGATCTCAAACCTACTCCGCTCCTGCGCCGGGTATTCTCGACGCTCCTTAGCTTGGGCATTCTCAAGCACTTCCCCGGAACGGGCATTCTCGTTCTAACTTTCTCGCGACGGGAATACTCGTCGGTCCTAACGGCTGGGAATACTCGGCCAATCCCATCCTCCGTTCCGCGACGGGAATACTCGTCGTTTCCGCGGCTGGGTATTCTCGGCCAACAGGAACCGTCCGTCCCGCAATTCCGTTCTCGGGGATTCTCGAGACCCGCACCACCGTCGGGGATGCCCGACACCGTTCTAAGGCTCATTCCGCAAACCTGTTCCCTACGGGGTGACAACACCCCGCAGGGAGAGACCGCTTAGGTCTCTACCGTCGACCGCACTCGCGTATCGCGACTGACCGCCGCGCGGGCCAATAGCGGCCCGTTTAACTGTACGAAAAGTTAGCCGCTTCGCGGCCCTCCGATCATTACTTCCGAGCGCTTGGCGCACAATTCCGGTCCGTTCGTTCCGGAGCTTCTGGAATCCGCTCCGTTTAAATAGTAAGTACGCCGCGAATACATCATGACCGTTCTCTTAGTTTCACGCGGGCCGACGACCGCGCAATTAAGCACTCCCGTGCCGTACTACCAATCGCGGAGTTCCCAAGATACGTACTCCTAAGTGTTTTAGATATTAAGTGTACCGCGAATATATTGTGACCGATCTCTTGATGTCACGCGGGCCGACAACCGCGCAATTAAGTGCCGCAATACTATTCGAGTAGTTCAGTATTACCCGATAACAATATCGGATCTGTATCATTTCATTTTTGTACTAAAGCATAGCCAAATATATTTAACCTCTTTCGTTTTCACTACCAAACCACGGCGTTATCATTGAATACGAACCCGGACACCCGGCGAGCACATCCGAGCATTCTGTCCTGAACCAAAAATCCCGTAACCGACACCGAGAAAGTACCAGCGTTACATGTTAAACTAAGAGAAGGCTAAAATCAAATATTATATCCCTATAGGAACGATTTAAACTGAAGGTTCTATAAATTTAAAGTAAACAATTACAATGTAGAATATACTATACAACTGACTTATTCTTATATCGGATAATTACTACTTATAATTTTCTTAACTATATAAATACATATGTATATATATATACATGTATGTATGTGTGGATGTAGGTGTGCGATTTACATTGGAAGTTCTTTTAACACAGCGGTGTTATTTATTTGTTCCTCTATGGCTTTGAGGCGGCGGATTCGGGGATTGTGGCGATTCCGGTGCCGCTTCACGGGTGCTCGGGACTTATATTCGTGGATTCGGGGAATATTATCATTATTCACAAAAAAAACAAAACTCCGTTTCTCTCTATGTTTATCGAAAGGTTGGAGTTTAAACACTCCTTCGGGTTAACCCGAACAGGGTTCGAGTGAAACCAGAGGAGATTGAAGGTAAAAAGGGTTCGGCTAAATCTAAAGAGAGGAAGAGGAGGAAAGAAATTCTTACGATTGAAGAGAAGAAATAAAGAGATTCTTCCGGATTGACTCTTGTGAGTAAATCCCAAGAAGAATGGAAAATTAGTAAATAAAAGATTCCTCCGGATTGACTCTTGTGAGTAAATCCTAAGAAAGAGGAAAATTAATAATAAAAAGATTCTTCCGGATTGACTCTTGTGAGTAAATCCCAAGAAGAATGGAGAATTAGTAAATAAAAGATTCCTCCGGATTGACTCTTGTGAGTAAATCCTAAGAAAGAGGAAATTTAATAATAAAAAGATTCCTCCGGATTGACTCTTGTGAGTAAATCCTAAGAAAGAGGAAAATTAGTAATAAAGAGATTCCTCCGGATTGACTCTTGTGAGTAAATCCTAAGAAAGAGGAAAATTAATAATAAAGAGATTCCTCCGGATTGACTCTTGTGAGTAAATCCTAAGAAAGAGGAAATTTAATAATAAAAAGATTCTTCCGGATTGACTCTTGTGAGTAAATCCCAAGAAGAATGGAAAATTAGTAATAAAAAGATTCCTCCGGATTGACTCTTGTGAGTAAATCCTAAGAAAGAGGAAAATTAATAATAAAGAGATTTTTCCGGATTGACTCTTGTGAGTAAATCCCAAGAAGAATGGAAAATTAGTAATAAAAAGATTCCTTCGGATTGACTCTTGTGAGTAAATCCTAAGAAAGAGGAAATTTAATAATAAAAAGATTCTTCCGGATTGACTCTTGTGAGTAAATCCCAAGAAGAATGGAAAATTAGTAATAAAAAGATTCCTCCGGATTGACTCTTGTGAGTAAATCCTAAGAAAGAGGAAAATTAATAATAAAGAGATTCTTCCGGATTGACTCTTGTGAGTAAATCCTAAGAAAGAGGAAAATTAGAGAGAGAGAGGGAGAGAGAGAGAGAGTATGGGAGGGGAGAGTAATAAATTTAGTGAATATATTATGTTTATACAAAAAATCCTTCGCAAAGAGAGAAAAGGTGTTCGAGAAAAAGAACAAGAGCGGAAGTAAACTAGGTGATTAATTCTGGACTTACTACTTGCTGAATGTGTGAGTGTTGATAATAGTGAATGGAATACTCTCGGAGCCGCAGGCCTCCAAACTGGGCCGTACTCAGCGGGAGATGGTCCGGTCGGAGGGATTCCGGGTGCGATGGGCAATGGTCTGCAGACCCCAACCAGGCACGTTTCGAATGGCACTTTTTCTTTCGACCGAGACGTACGCTCCGCACGAGTTTAAAGGCCGCGATCCGAGAGTCAGAGAACTCGAGCATACAAGATGCCACGGAACTGCGACTCGGAATGATCAAGACTAGACTGCGCGCTCCGCTGGAAAACGCGCCTATTTATACAAATTTTCGTCTATGATTCCCTTTGTCCCATCGAGGGCCGTGTGCACCACTTTATTCATTAATACGCCCACGTGCAATATTTGTTTTTATGACTTTTTTATATTTCTCGGTAATTGTTATCCGAGAAAGCGGCAGGTTTGACAATTGAACTCTCAGAAGCATTAAATGTCAAAAAATTCTTTGATTTGTTGCTATGCGGGTGTCGGGCATCAGAACTCAAAGGGATGCACACGTGCGTCTTCCAGATCCCTGATTTTACTATCTTGAGATTTTCCGGTATCGAGCAACGGTGTCACCTCAGATCTCCTCAATTGATGAATTTATAACTACTTAATTTCCGACATCCGGTTATTGCCGTGAGAGTCACCGAATTCTTGGGATCGGGGTGAGATCACCGTCGCTCGCCCGTTAATTAGAATATCCGCTGGTTGCGAAGGAAAGAATCGTTACTCCGCAGGACGTAACATTGGACATAATTATATTTACGAGCGTGTTTCTTTTGACTTAGATTTTGTACGTAATATGACTGAAATATTATGTTCGGTATATTTTGAAGAAATTTTACCAAGAATTATGCAAAATTTCAATGATAATAATAATAATAGCATTTAATAATAATTAATAATAATTATATAAACATTGGACTTAATAACTTTTTAAAATTTTTTATCATTACTATAATTAAGTAATATGAAATTAAAAATTATTATATTAAAAAAAATATTTATTTCGTTAAATTAATTTACAAATATTTGTCTGTATTGAGTACTGGTGCGCTTAGATTTACAATAGCAGCCACAATTATTAAGATATGATCGAAATATGAAATTAAGTTCCATGGCACTTCATCCGACATGAAAGAAAACTCTCTCATTCTTTGAATGACTCGTTCCACGTGTACTCTTGCTCGGGCTATTTCAGCAGTACGAAGTGCTTCTGTTTTCGAAAGTTGTAATTTTTTCTTTAAAAAAGGTGGTTGTATAAGAGTAAGATGTCTCTGTAAGAAAGTATTTTTTTAAATTAAGTATAGAAAATTAATGTAATATTATATAGTATTATAATGTACTTATTTTAAAAATATACCTTAAAGTATATAATAAATCTTACTTGTAAACATTCATTTTCAATTAGAAAACCTCTGTCCACCATGACAGCATCATTAGGATCTAATTTGTCAAGTATTCCAGAATCAATAACGATAAATTTATCGGATGCTCTACCTCCATAACTATTACTAACATGTACTATAAGGCCTGACGGCGTCACGGCGATATTCCATTTGACTGTATGGCGTTTTTTGTAATTTGAATAAGTCAATATTCTGCATTTGACACAATGTGGCTTTTCAATAGGAATTTCTGCGCAATCCATTATAATTCGTGTCGTTTTGAAGTTTTCAAAAACAATAGGCATATTAGATCTTATTATCTCTTGGTCAGGCCATGGTATCATTGTTTTCAAAACAAGTGATAGGAAAGGTATAATATTTTTAAAATAATTAGTACATGTTTGACGCGTGATACCAAATAACACAGCCAGGGCTGAGAAGGATAAATTTTGTTTTAACTTTACAAAGGCTAAGATTACTCTGTTTTTCAAATCCATTTCTTTTCTTTTGCTAACATTATTTATTTCTAAATCAGAAACACACTCAACAATACCATCCAACAATTCAAATGAATGTAATCCCATAAAAGTATTCAATTTTACTTGATCAGTTAGCATATCAATGAGCACAATTTTTTTAAATGTTGTAATAGAATTATTGAGAGGTGTATGCAGAGGTATAAATACTTGAATTCCTTTATCTGCATAACTTGGAACCTCTTCAACCTTTTCAGCATGATCAACAAAATATGTATTAACGTTACTGTTTTCTGAGTGCACAATATCATTTTTAATTATATCGTCGTTATTTGTATCAGTTAACCTGAAAGGTTTATCTCTAAAAATGTAAAAAATGTGATTTTAAAAAATAGAATAAAAAATATATAATTTTTAATAGTACTATCATTAATAGTATTATAATATTAATAATATGTATTAATATTATACGCATAAAAATTTTATACTTATTTCGTTTTCTAAGACGTTGCTCTCTAGCTTCTTTTTTTTTCTCTGAGGAGATGTATCTCGTTTATCGTACAGTCTAATGGGAATTTTCTGCGAAGGAACAACATTTGGTTTTAAATAATGCCGTTTTTTATTACCTGTAAAAATTAAAATATATTGTGATTATAGTTTGTCTTTTCCAACGAGATAGGTTATAGGTAATTTTACGTGTATTAATAAAATTACATAATAAGAAATATTTCAGTAATTAAAAATATTTTCCACTATTTGTAAACATATCATATGACTTATTGCAGAAAATAATATACCTTGGAAAAAAAAATCTTTTAATAAAAAATGTTCCGAACAAACACGTATACTTGCGGATGATTGTTTTCCCATTTTTAATGCAATCTGCCATTGTTTTTTCAGCTTGTCATCTTTCGGAAAATAATGAAAACTGATACCCTCTTTTTTATAATTACGGCATTGTGCCACGCAACAATATGTTGTATTTCTTTTTAATTTAATTTTATTATTCTCCATTATGAGTTATACACTTTATTTCAAAGTGTCTGACTAGCAATGCTTCTACCCATTGCCACCAGGAGCGCCACAGGAAAATCTTTGCATCGCCAATAGTCGCGTCGGGTCAGGTTAGGTTGTGTATGTTGCGCGTTCTTATTTCAAGTGATTTTAAGTCGAGTAATTATTCGACTTAAAATTAACTATTAATACTGATTAATAATAATAAGATAATAGAATTGTTTGCAAACTTCTTGTGCTGTTCTTGTGCTATCCATCAAGTGTGTGAGTAAATCCGTGAAAATGTTAAAAGTTTTGTGATACAATTTTTACAGGAGTAACAAACTTGGTGTATTTCTTGACGTTAATTCGTCACACAAAAACGTGAAGGGTCTTCATGTTACTTTTCCACGATCTTGAAATTCATTCAAGTAGCAACAGTAAAAACATCGAATCTGTACAAGGTAAGTGACAGACAGAGATAGAGGTGTGTGTGTGTGTGTGTGCGTGTGTGCGTGTGTGCGTGTGTGCGTGTGTGCGTGTGTGCGTGCGCGCGTGTGCGCGCGTATGCTTATGTGTTTTATGCTTTCGTGTGGTAGAATAATTGTCAAACAGTGATCACAAGAATGCCCCGCGTAAGCTCCCGCGTCGGACGGTGAGTTGCGCCGCCTCTGTCTATTATGTGTACGCGGCCCATGATTCGTTAACTTTATCCTCTTACAATTCAAAATGTAAGCGTCGAAAATTTTCGTAGAGGATAAATCGTCTCAGAATTTACTCAAAAACACGTTTTTGCAGGGACACATGGGTCGTTCTGAATCACCCTGTATATCGATTTAAATATATTATAAAAAGTATGCACAATTGATTAAATTATACAAATTTTTTTATTTTATACATATAGTTCATAAAAAATTAATCCGAATTTTGTGTATACGAGGTGTGTTCAAAAAGTATCGCGAATTTTGAATTTTCGCGGGTTACGTATATTCGAATTTCGATCTTTTTGTGGCGTTATGTTGGTACTCATGTCTCTCACTTATGCCGACAAGCTCGGCCATTTTGAATGTTCACTTAATTGTTGACAGCTGCTTTGCTTGCACGTGTTTTGGATCGTCTTCGATTTTTACCTATTCAAAAAAATGGATCAAAGAACCTGTATCAAATTTTGTGTGAAAAACGAAATTAAGTGCGCGGATGCATTCCGAATGTTGACTGTGGCATACGGAGAAGCTACCTTGGACCGAAGCAACGTTTATCGGTGGTACAAAATGTTCTCAGAAGGCCGAGAAGATGTGAACGACGAAGAGCGTGCCGGACGCCCGAGCACTTCAACAACAGACGAAAAAATTAATGAAGTGGAGAAAATGGTATTGGCCAATCGTCGAATCACCGTTAGAGAAGTTGCTGAGGACCTAAACATATCGATTGGCTCGTGCCATTCGATTTTTATCAATGATTTGGGCATGAGACGGGTCGCCGCGAAATTCGTACCAAAATTGCTCAATTGCGACCAAAAACAGCATCGCATGAACATTGCTAATGAGATGTTGGACTCTGTCCGCGACGACCCAAATTTGCTCCAGAGGGTCATAACTGGTGACGAATCGTGGGTTTATGGTTATGACGTGGAAACCAAAGTTCAATCATCTCAATGGAAGCTGCCGCACGAACCAAGACCGAAAAAAGCGCGCCAAGTTCGGTCGAATGTGAAAGTTTTGCTGACAGTTTTCTTCGATTGCAGGGGCGTGGTGCATCATGAGTTCTTGCCACAGGGTAGAACGGTCAATAAGGAATATTACCTGCAAGTTATGCGCAATTTGCGCGAAGCAATCCGCCAGAAACGCCCGGATTTGTGGAAGAACAAAAATTGGCTTTTGCACCACGATAACGCCCCTGCTCACACATCGTTGCTTGTGCGCGACTTTTTGGCCAAAAACAACACACTAATGATGCCGCAGCCACCGTATTCCCCAGATCTGGCCCCCTGTGACTTTTTCTTGTTCCCTAAACTGAAGAGGCCCATGAAAGGACGACGTTACGCTACGCTTGACGAGATAAAGACGGCATCGAAGGAGGAGCTGAACAAGATAAAAAAAAATGATTTTTTGAAGTGCTTCGAAGATTGGAAAAACCGTTGGCACAAGTGTATAATATCTCATGGGGATTACTTTGAAGGGGACAAAATAGATATTCATGAATAAATAAATAATTTTTGAAAAAATTCGCGATACTTTTTGAACACACCTCGTATAGAAGTCTGCAAAAAATAATTTAAAATATAAAAATTGTGGATATTTTCTTAACAATCTACATACTACATTATATGTATATAGATTGTATACATTATATATATTATATACATTATATACATTATTTATATGTACAATACATATGCAATAGATATATTCTTAATATATATTCTTAATGTATATATATGTAATATTTTATATATAAACAAATTGTAAAATATATTAACAATTTTTTTCAAATAGGTTTGAAGGTATATCGATGATGAAAAAATATTTTGTATTAATTTATATAAAAGATCGCGTGCCTCTTATACCTACCTATCCAAATATTTATGTTGTCCATCTATTACAACTTTAAATTTGCTTCTACTAAATATTCCTTTACAAGCTGGCTGTACCCATTTAATCATTAAATACCTAAAACAAATTGTTAAAGATATGAAAGATAACAGAGAAAAATATGTTGCTCTTCTCTGGGATAAAATTTTTTTGCAACTCACTTTATCTTACAATAGAAGACAAGATAAAATTGTAGGCTTTGAGGATTGGGGCATGAAAAGAACCAGAAAAAGTGCTGATCATGCAATGACTTTTTATCTACGATATTTCAAATCACGAAATAAGGGACTTGGTTAGGTGACGCGCATGCGATCGGATCTATGAAAGAGTGTGTGGTCGAGAGTGTATAGCGTATTAGATTAATTAAGTTAGCGGAGGGGCGCGAAAGAGGTGCGGAAGGGAGAGGGAAGGGTGAGAATCTAAGGCGATTGAAGAGAAAGTTGGGGAGGCGAGAAATAAGAGGAAATTAACGTGCATATAAAGCGGGCTAGAAGTAAGGTTAAGGCAGAATGACGAACAAGGCGGGAGATGTCGGTAAGGAAGGAAGCAGGGACCTTAAACAAAAAAAGTTAGTGACAGAGGATAAATCTAATGGTCGGAGAGTATCGTTCAAATTAGAGAAGACGGAAAAAGTAAGTAAATTAGTATGGCAAAAAGAAATAGAGAGGTTAAAGAAGAACTGGCAAGATAAGGTAAAAGAATTAAAGCGAATGATAACAGATCTATAGAAGGAAATAGAATTAATAAAGAATAGAGAGGATAAGCGGGAAGATAAAATAGAGTAAGTAACAAAGAGTAAAGAAAGTATAGAAAAATAGGAAGAGGAGATTAGGAATGTAGAAGAAGAGGAGTTGTACAGCAAGAGAGAGAGGTATAGTGATAGTGGGGGAAGGAGTAGAGCATCAGTAAGGAGCATGTGGGCAGCGTCAGGAGTTTAAGGTCAAGTGGAAGCGAAGGTTTTAGTGACAAAGAGGTGAATAAGATAAAAAGATGAATGGCTGTAAGGGAAAGAGAGGAGATGTGCAATAACATAGTTATGAGGGGGTTAGGGGATAGAAGGAATTGAAAAAGAAGTAGATAAAAAAACATGGATTGAGAATTTTATAGGTAAGAAATTAGATGTCAAGTGTAGAGTGATGATGTGCAGATTAAGCGGATCAGTAGTAATAGCTAAAATAGATGGAGAAGAGAAAAAGAAGGAAATTATGATTAAAAAGAGTAAGCTAAAGCGGGGGGGAGAATATTTATAGAAAATGATTTAACATGAAAGGAAAGGAAGGTACAGGAAAAGATACACAAATGGCGGAGAGAGCAAAGAGAGAAGGGAATTGAAATAAAAATAGGAATAGGTAGGGTAAAAATAGGGGATAGGTGGAAAAGCTGGGAAGAAATAGAGGAGGATATGAAGGGAGAGGGAGTTAGTGAGGGTACGAGCGAGATGAATAGGGAGACAAGAAGTGATGAGGAGAGAGATAATGAAGAAAAAGAGAAGAAAAGTCAGGATTTCAACTAAGCCATTAGGTGAAGGAAGGGGGAAATGGAGAGGGGGAGATGGAGGTGAGGAAGAGAATGGTTTTCTGGAATATAGCAAGAATATAGAGACAAGACGTGAAATTTTGGAATTTTATAGGGAGGATGGACTATATATGTTTAATAGAGACATGGGTAGAAGAGAAAGGATGGGAAAAAATTAGAAAGAAATTACCAAGAACTCACAAGTGGGAATGTAGTTTTGCGATCAGGGAAAAGAGTAAAGGTAGGGCAAGGGGTGGTTTTATTATTGGTATAAATAAAGAATGGGGTAAGGAATAATTAAAGTTAAAAAGTGAAGAAATGGAAGGGCTGATAGTTACAAAGGTTCAAAATAGTGATGACAAATTAAAATTTATAATAATGGGAGTATATGTAACTAGGAACTGGGAAGTAATGAAAAATACGATTGAAAAAATAACAGAGGAAAATAAAGAAGAGTATATAATAATAGGAGAAGATTTTAACGCTAGAATAGGGGAAGAAGGAGGAAATGATGAGGAAGGTTGGAGGGTAACAAGTAGAAGCAAAGATAAAGTAGTCAACAACAGAGGGAGGGAATTTTGAAATTTAGTAGGTGAAATCGGAGGGAATATTATGAACGATACAATAAAAGGTAAGATAAAAGGTAAGATAAAAAAGAAGAATACACATACGTAGGGGAAAGGGGGAGCTCAGTAATAGATTATGTAGTGGTAAGCGAAAATTGTAGAGAAATTGTAAACGATCTTGTGATCGTAGGTCGATCGGACTCAGATCACATGCCCCTGGTTTTGGAGATGAAGAACAGAAGGGGAATAAAGAAGAATAAGGTCATGGAGAAAGAAGAGGACAGAGAGATATACAGATGGAAGGAAGAGGATATAATGGTTTATAAAGAGAGGACGGAGGAGAAAAACGATGAAGAGGAGGCAATAGTGGAGGAATCTATAAAAGAAAAATGAAAGGTCTTAAAGGAATTAGTACTCAAGTTAATGGTAAAGATAAAGACGAAGGGAAATACGAGAAAGAAATTAGGTTTCAAGAAATGGTGGAACAAAAGTTGCACTAGAAGAAAAAAGATGGTGCACAGAGCTTATGACAAATAAAGGAAAGAAAAGCTTAACAGAAAAAGATACATAGAGGAGAGAAGAAAACTCAGGGAACATTTAGAAGAAAGGAAGAAGCGATGGAAAGAGAAGGAAGAGGAGGAGCTGAGAAATCTAAAGAATGAGGTGCAAGTATGGAAAGTAATATATAGGAAAAGAGATAAAGGCAATTGAATCGAAAATGAGATCAGTAAGGAAACGTGGACCAATCATTTTAGTAAACTGATAGGAGGCGAGATTGAAAAAGGAGAGATTGTGCAGAATGACAAAAGTTGTGAAAAAGGAGGCATTCAGGGGAGCAAACAACAAGCGCTACAGACGACCTGAGTGATGAGGAAATAACAGAGGCTATAAAAAAACTGAAGAAAAGCAAAGCAGCAGGAATTGATAAAATATCGTCAAAAGCCTGGAAATTTGGCGGTTCTAAAGTAAAGAAAAGGCTGGTAAATCTGATAAAGAAAATTTGGCAAGAGAAGGAGATACCGGAGGACTGGAAAATGAGTGTCATTGTCACGCTGCATAAGAAAGGAGACACGGAAAGGGTGGAAAATTATAGAGAAATCGCTTTATTATGCTCGGCTTATAAGGTATATGCAGAAATTCTAAGAAGAAGAATAGAAAAGGAGCTCGACCAAAAATGTATAATACCAAAAAGCCAAGCAGATTTCAGGAAAGGAAGAGGAACAATGGACAACATATTCATATTGAGTCATGTTATTTAGAGAGAGAAAGAGAGAGAAAGAAAAGAATGGGGAAAGCAAGGAAGATCTTCGCCTTTTTCGTGGATCTAAGGGCAGCGTTTGACAATGTTGATAGAGAAAAGTTATGGGATCTGATGGAAAAATAGAAGTTAAACGGAGATTTAATTGACAGACTAAAAGTAATTTATAAGGAAACAAAGGCAGTAATCAGGACAAAAGAAGGGCTATCGGAGAAGATCAAGACAAGGAAAGGAGTAAGGCAGGGGTGCGTCCTGAGTCCGATATTATTTAATACGTATATGGCGGATTTAGATAAGTATTTAGAGAATAGGGGGATAGGGGGAATAAAGTTAGGAAAAAAAAAGAATATAGTCGTTAACATACGCGGATGATCTAATTTTATTAGCTAAAAATGAAGAAGCGCTGAAAGACATGGGCATTTTGAAGAGATTTTTAAAAGATAAAAGGTTAGACTTGAACGAGGATAAATCGAAAATTACGATATTTAATAGCGAGGGAAGAGAGAAAAAAAGGAAATAAAAATGGGATAATAAAAGAGGAATAGAAGAGGTACAAAATTTTAAATTCCTAGGTTTCATGTTTAATAAAAGAGAAGATTACGGAGATAGTCACATAAAAGAACTAAAAAGGAAAGGTAGAATAGCAGCGAACTTAGTCTGGGGACTAGGAGAAAGAATATGCAAAAATGATTTTGTAAGAAAAAAATGGAAATTATTCAAATATTTAGTAGAGAGTGTCATGGCATTTGGGGTAGAACTATGGGGATGGGAAGAAAAGAAAAAATTAGAAAAGATCTGGTTAAATTATATGAGGTGGGTATTCAAACTTGATTTCTGCACACCACGTTATCTGTTAACAAAAGAATTAGGAATAAATAAGCTAAAGATAGAGCGGGGTATTAGAGCCAGGAAGTATGAAAAAAAGATAAAGGAAATGGGAGAAGAAAGATGGGTTAAGATATATTGGGAAGAAAAAAGAAGAGAAGGATGGATAGGGCTATATGGTAGAGAAAGAGAAAAGTATTATAATAGGAATGGCTGGGGGTTAATTGCGATAGATAATATCCCAAGGAAAGAAAAAAATTTAATAGAGAAAATTAGAGAAAAAGAAAGAGATGTGCAGAAACAGGTGGAAGATAGTAAAATAAGAGAGGTTAAATATAATAAAAGATATAAGGATTTTACTGGGGAGGGTAGCATACCAATCCCGTAGGGGTCTGGAGTCGTTTCGGGGCCTCCCGAGGCTCTGCAACGACTCCAGATACAGGAATTGGCGTTCCTGCGGTTCCCGAGCTCGCTAGGGGGTCTGCGGTCTCTCGTAGGCCGTAGACTCAGGGACTTCAGCCACCCTGGCGCCCCAGCTGGTATACCGTAATCCGTCACGTGCTGAAATTACGTGCGGGACGGACCGGTGGCCCGGGCCTCACCGCCCGGGCTGCGAGGAGTAAACCTCTATAAAAAATCCAAGGGTGGCGTCCGTAGCGCGGGGGGTCGTTCCGTGTAACAGCGGAGCGGTGCTTCGTGTCTCGGGCGCCAACGTATTTAGTCGGTTGGTAACGTTGCTGCCATGGCGGTGGTGCCGGTCCGGTGTGGTCCCGGGCGGGCGCTTGCGCTCGTCCGGGGCCCCCCCGGGCCGTCTCTCCCGTCTTGGTGGATCCGCCTACCCATGTTGCCTCGGGCCGATGGTCCCCGGACATCGGCCTGAGTAGGCTCCGGGGCGAGGGTGGGGTTCCTCTCGTTAAAAAAGACCCCATTATGAAAACACACATGGGTAGAAAGAATAAGAAGGTACCGCCCAGGGGTGAACGGACACCCCAGGGCCGGCACGGGGGGGCTATTGTCCCGGGTCCCCCCCTGTCGTCATCGAACGACGGGCGGTCGAGCGGAGTCGACGCGGGCTCCGCCGACCATAGGGCTACCGCGGAGACCAGGGTCTACGATCCTGAGTACGACCCTCGCATCGCGTACTCGGCTTCGCGATGGAGGTACCTGCGGAGACTCTTCCGCATGAACTACGGGTACGACCACGTGCCCACAGATAAGGAGCTGTGGGAACTACACATTTTCGACGTGGAGTGGCGAGACCGGGAATGGGTGGAGTACTGGAGCTCGGGCGAGTCCGGGCTGACCGGTTACTCCTCCACCGACAACGAGACACAAGTCCCCCTCTCGGGGAGCGGCGGTGGGGTTGAGCCGGCTCGGCGAGCCGTGGCCCGCGCGCCGAGGAGGGGACTACCCGCTGTCCGGCGGGGGCCCAGGGTGGAGCCGGCCGATAAGGCCGAGGCCCCCGTGCCTCCCACTGGGGAGACGTCGGCCCTGTCACCCGATGGAAGCCGCGAGGCGGAAGTCGGTGGACGGGGCCCTGTTTGCGGGGCGCGTCGGGCGCGCTCCCTGTCTCCGGGCCGGCTGCCCGGCGGACGCCGCGAGGCGGATGCCGGTCAGCCGGGCGGGGCGGGGGCGGCGTCGGTCGCGCTCGCGCTCGCCGATCCGCATCCGCGGGGGTGGGCGGGGGAGCGAGGGTGAGCCTAGCTCACCCGATGAGTCTCTTCCGGGCACCACCGTGGATGTGGACCGGCCATGTAATGAGGTTTTGACCTCTAGGGGCGCGACGGAGGTGGTCGCCCCTCCGCCTGAGCCTCCGGAGGAGGTAGTGGTCACACCGGATATCCCGGGCGTGCCCTCCGAATCCGGGACTCAGCGCGGGAGGAAGCGGGCGCGTGGCCGTCCCCGGCTCGATGGGAGCGGACCTTTCAGGTCTCCGTCTCCCCTCTCGGACGGGGCGGACATTGAGGACCGCCTCCATAGAGTGCCCATGGAGGGTTTCCGCGCACGGCGGCTTAGAGCCAATGTGCTAAGAGACTCTTCGGAGGACGAAGATATGTCGGGGGGGTCAGATTCGCGGCCTAGGCAGCGGATCAAGATACCCCCGACACTATTTACTCCCGAACAGCGTCGCGAGCTGGATCGGGAGATCGGCGTCATCTCTCGCAGCACGACGACCGACCTGGCCGGCTTGGCCGACGGTTGGCTGCGAGAGGTGGAAATTGTCCGGAACAAGTGCACCAGGCTAGGGATGCATGGTGCCTTGTCCGGACAACTGAAGGAATGCACCCATCTCGCCCGAGAAGCGGTGATGACCCTGGCCTATCGGGCCATGGGCCGCCTCGGGCGGGATGAGGGGCAGGAAGATGTCGCGGCAGCGGTGCGGAGAGGAGGAGATAAGGTCCCTCCGCGCCGAGGTCGCGGAACTACGGGGGCAGCTGGGGGTGGCGAGACGAGCACTTGTGCTCGGATCGGGGCCCTCGGCTGCGTCCCGGAGCGACGGGGTGGACTCATCCTGCCCCATGCCGGCCCTGGCATCCGTCCCTGTTCCCGACCCCTCTTCTTTCGAGGAGAGGGTGCTTGGGCTGCTGGGGCGGATGTCTGGGTCGATGGGGGAGTTGGAGAAACGCCTGGCGCTGGTCGAGGATGAGGCGTATTATGCCTCCTCCCCGGCTGGCGCTGGTGCGAAAAGAGTGAGGGGTGGTCGTCGGGGGGACAGGGCTCCGCGGGAGGAGCCCCTTCCCCCGAGCCACCCAGCGGCCCCGCGGACCCGCCCGCTCGAGCTCCGTCCACGGACGGACCGAGTTGGGCGACCGTGGTGGGCCGCAAGGAGAAGAGGAGGGCTGCCGGGGGGGGCGCCGACGAAGAAGTCGGTCCCCGCCCCCGCGCCCTCGAAAACCGGCCGCGGGCGCTCCCTCCCACGACCGGGTGTTGCCGGTGCTGGTGCCTCGGCGGGGGCGGGTGCGGCATTGCCGCCCCCGCCTCCGCCGGGGTCGCAGCCCGGTAAAAAGAAGAAAAAGAAGGGGCCGAAGGGGGGTAAAAATGGGGGGGGGACGTCTCGTGCGGCGTCCGCTGCCCCGGGTGCGGTGGGGAGGCGGATCCCGCGCTCCTCCGTGGTGGCAATCACGGTGGAGCCGGGGTGTGCCTCCTACACCGAGATTATTAAGAGGTCCAGGGCGGCGATAAATCTGGGGGATATCCTCCCTCAGCCCGCCCTGGGCCTTAAATTCAGGGTGTCACAAGCCGGGGGTGTCCTTTTGGAGATCCCCGGCATCGAGAGTCGGCCGGCGGCGGAGCGCCTCGCGGCCGAAATGAGGCGGGTGGCTGGGGGCCCGGGGATCCGAATAACCTGCCCTATGCGTAGGGTGGGGGTCCGGGTGTCCGGGTTCCTGGACTCCACCGAGCCGGAGGAGGTGGCGGTGGCGCTGGCATGCGCTGGAGCATGCAGCGCCACCGACATTGTAGTCGGTCGAGTTACTCGCGGCCGCCGGGGCATGGGCTCTGTAATTGCGCAGTGCCCGGTCGCGGCGGCGGTGAGGCTCGCCAAGGTGGGGAAAGTGGCCCTGGGCTGGGCGGCTGCGCGCGTGGAGGCGCTTAAGGCGCCTCCACAGCGCTGCTATCGCTGCCTGGCACAGGGCCACATGCAGCACCGGTGCCCCGGTTACTTTGACCGGTCCCGGTGCTGCTTCAACTGCGGCGGGGAGGGTCACACTCGGGCTCAGTGCGCGAATCCGCCGTTCTGTCCCGAGTGTGCCTCCCGCAACAGGGCAGCCGGCCACCGACCGGGTGGCGCGGGCTGCCCCAAAATACCCCCCATGCCTCGGAGGGCTGGGGGGCCTCCTCCCTCCTCCCCGGATCCGGGGAGAGAGGAGGATATGGAAATGGAGCGGCCTCCGTCGCCGCCGGACGCTGACGCTGCCCGCGGCGCTCAGGCCGTTGGGGGCGACGGTCCGGCGGCGGCCGAGGCCGCCAAGGGGGGTGCGTCTCCCGCGGGCGGGGTCCCAGTAGATGGGCCCCCGGCTGCGGTGGATGCTCGGCTGCCGGGGTCCACCTCGGACACTTCGGAGTCCGGGGAGGAGCCCCCGCCGCCAAAGACGCGCGCGGTCGAGGAGACCGACGCGTGTGACGCCGCCAGCGTGGTGAGCCACGCTTCTGGGGATAACCTCCCCGTGGCCCGGGTGGTTCTGTCCCCCCTCCCCCCCCAACTCCCGCAGAGGGAGCGGAGGGGGAGTAAGGCCACGAGGGAGGCGAGGCCCAAGGGAGGCGCGCCCAGTGCGCCCTCCCCGGGGCCACCCGTCCTCGGCAAGGGGAAGCGGCGATAGTGCCGCTCCTCGGGTGCCCGTCCCTAGCTGCCCCTAGCGCTCGGGGGATGCGACGGGACGGGGCCCAGGCCGATGGGGCCCGACGCCAGGCGAGATGTCTCTCCCCTGGCGCCCGGCCCGGCCACGCGAGCGCCGTGGACGGGAGGAGGCGGGGCGGGCGGCGGCGACCGCTCGTCCCTTGGGCGCGGGGGTGCGTGATGCCTCGCTCCGCATCCCCGGGGTCGGGCTAGGCCCTACTGGCTGACGTATCTCGGCTGGGCCAGCAAAGCCCGACTCCCAACCCGACGAACTGGCGCGTCGGGGAGCTTCATGCTCCGATCCCCAGTGGAGGGATGTTGGAGAGTGCTACAGCAATCCCGGTCCCTCCACGCAACGGGGCGAGATGGGCTCGGTGGGTTTTTAGTGGGTAGGCGGGCCGGGCCTCGCCAACTTTCTGCCGCGCAAGCGGTCTGTGCCGGCGAGGGGTACCGCGTCCCGAGTCCCACACTCCCGTGGTCTAACCATCCCGGGGTACTATGAGTATTTTCCCCCCGTTAAAAAAAAAAAAAAAAAAAAGAGGGTAGCATACCAAAATACATAGAACAGAGAATCATAAGTGGGGGCATGAGTAGCGAGGGAATAAGAGCTCTAGTTAGATTAAGATATGGTAATATGGAGAACGATAATAAATATTGGCTAAAAGAAGGAAAAAGAAGATGTATTTTTTGTAAGAAAGGGAAAGATAATATGGAACATTTTACTGGAGATTGTGTGGTGGCTAGGGAATGGTTCGTAGGAATAGGAGATAATGTTAAGGAAAGAATAAGAATAATGGAAAACGAAGATTTAGATGAAAAGAAAGAAAAGATATTAATTAAGTTTTGGAGGGAGAAAGAGAAGTATAAAAAGAGCGATGAGGACGATGATGTAAGTTAGAGAGGCTAGAACATTATGCGTATATTTATTGTTATATATAGAAGCTAGAAAGAATATTAAAATGTACATAGTTAGTTAAGTGTAAACATGTAAACATATGTAATAATCACTAGTCAATTAGGCATAAGCTTTGTACATTTTGTAAAAAGATTTCTATTAATTTTATTGTATTATTGTAAAATTCGACCTATGAAAGTAGGAGGTAAGTTAAGATAACAGGAAGGAGAGTAGAGGGAGATAGTCGATTGACAGGGAGGTAGGGCAAAGGGGATAGGAGGTGAGACAGAGATAGTGGGGGATAGTATGTGTGAGAGTGTGGAAGTATGCGTGGTTAAGTATTTCTGTAAATCAAGTCCCACTTCTTGGCTATAGCTGAAGTTGAAATAAATTCATTCATTCAAAATCAGGAAATAAAATGCTCTTGGGCTATAGTTTTTGTGGAAGTACGACGAAAACGTTTCAGTTAATACGATGTGTCAAAGAATGGTTAGTAAATATTTCTGCATCTGGATTAATACCTGTGGCCACCATATGCGATCAAGGTGGTACAAATATTGCAACAATTAATAGTCTTATAGATGAAACAAATAAAATTCGCATAAAAAAAATTTACGTACAAGTAAGGATAACAAATAATTTAATAATAATTACACTGTACACAATTATGTTAAAAAAGATTTCGGTTAAAATTTTTGTTAAATACATAACGGATGAATGTGTTAATTTTACACAAAATTTATTTCACATTATGATAAAGTTTGTATTTATTTCTATATTGAAATATTAATACAATATTAGTGTCACTTTTTAGCATATCGATATTGAATAAACAAAAATTTGTGTAGACCATTTAAGGCAAGCAATATCTGTTATATTTAGCACAAATTGTTTACCTGTGTATTTTTATCAGTATATTCTATTTTTATTGTTATTTATTTGATTTTATATAATTTTTTTATTTTTAGTTTTATTTTATTAATGTAGTAGTAGTAGTAGTAGGTACTTTATTCCTTGCGGAGTACATTGCGGACTTCCGCTCCGCTTAAATAGTTTCAACCTTTCTATTCATTGCTTCTTTTACAACACACGAGAGAGAGGGAGAAAAATCACTCATCCATCCACACCTCCACACTCATTCTTTGGACCTCCGTTTCCGCCGCTTTCTTCCACCCTTTCCTCTCTTCCTTCTACACTCTCATTCATACCCAGCCACCCTCCTCCCTCCCGCATCTCCTCCAATTTTCTCATCCAAACTTCTCCCTCCCCCCTCTCACCTAAAACCTCTCCTACCATCTCCTGCCATCCCTTTTCCGTCCCCCAATCCGTGCATTCTTCCCATATATGCTCCCACGTTTCCTTTCCCCATCCACATATCCTACACTTTCTTTTCTCTTTCTCTTCCCAGTTTCTACCTCCTCTCATACCATCTCCTAACCTAAACCTCGCAATCCTTTTCCATCTTTCCTCTTTCCAATCTCTCTTCAAGTACTCCGGCACTCCCTTTCCCTTCACTCTGCTGTACCATCTGTTGAACTTTGAGCTCCTAATTTTTTCCCACCTTTCCTCTTTCTGCCGCCTCCTCTCTCTTGCCACCACCTCTTCCCCCCTTAACCCTCCCTCTTCTCTCAACTTTTCTATCTCTTTGATGTTCCAGCTCTTTTCTTCATAGAAACTTCTTCTTTCTTCCTCCCATTTTCCCATCACCTTTCCCTCCTTCGCTCTACCTCTTATCTCCTCCCAACACAACCTTGCTAACTCCCGCCGTCCTCCTTCTCCCAGTTTCTTTTCATAACTCCATGCCCTCATTCCTGCCCTTCCCCTTAATTTTTCCCTTTGCATCTCCTCCCTTACCATGTACCCCGGTGTGTACCTTCCCACCCCTATTACCCATTTCAAGTACCTGTCCTGTATCCTCTCTACCTTTTCCCTTTCTTTCCACCCCCAAATTTCTGCCCCATAGCTAACCACCGTCCATACCAACCTATCAAATAACCACATCCTTCTAGCCCAGTTCTTTACAAATTTCCTTTTCCCTATTCCCCATACTTCTCTCATCACCACCGCTCCTTTTTTGACTCTCTCCTCTATATGTTCTTTCTGTCCCCCATTGCCATCATCATGTAGCCCAAATATTTATACCTTTTCACTTCCTCTATTTCATTTCCTTTCCATTTCCATATTATCTTTTTCTGTCTCCCACCCCCTCTTCTACACCTCAACACTTTTGTCTTCTCCACATTTACTTCTAATCTTTTCTGTTCTACATATTCTTCTAATGTTTTTATTAACCCTTTCATTCCTGCTTCATCCTCTGCCACCACCGCCACATCATCCGCATACGCCAGGGAATAAATTTTTCTTCCTTTCACCTTTACTCTCCCCCATCCCCCTTCACCAATTCCTCATCCAAATCCGCTAGTAGTAGTGTGAACATGCATGGGCTCAACGGACGTCTCTGTCTCACTCCTCTATTTGTCCAAAAGTTTCCCCCCTCTCTTTCCCCCACCCTTACTCTACTTATTGTTTCCTCCAAAACTTCCTCACACCTCACCACCAGACTCTCTCTCACTCCTTTTCTCCTCATTGTCTGTATCTCCCTATCCACCGAGTCAAACGCTGCTTTCATATCCACGAACATAACTACTATTTTGCCTTTTGCTTCCGCTATTTTCTTATTTATTAAATAATTTAATACGTATATGTGATCTATCGTTCCTACCCCTCTCCTAAACCCCGTTTGACTCGGTGGTAATATCCCTTTATTTTCTACTTCTTCCCTCAATCTCTCCGCCAAAACCGCCGCGTACACTTTATACGCCGTTTGCGTAAGCGTAACTCCCCTATAGTCTTCTACCTTTTCCCCCTCCCCCTTTTTCACTATCGGTACCACTATCCTTTCTCTCCAATCTTCCGGCCATCCCTCTCCCTTCCACACTCTATTACATATCTCCCACAGCCATTCCCTTATTTCTTTTCCCCCATATTTCCATACTTCATTCGTAATCCCATCCCCTCCTGCCGCTTTTCCGTCCCTCAATCTCCTTATCGCCCTACCAATTTCCACTCTACTAATCTCTTCTTCCTCCTCTACCCCTCTCCCCATTACCTCCCCTCTTATCCTCCACTCTACTCCCCCCAGCACCCCACTAAAGTGTTTTTCCCACTCCCCCATTTCAATCCCTTCCCTGACTCTCTTTCTCTTCCTCCTTCCTTTATTCACTACCTTCCACACGTCCTTTTCGGATCTTATTCCTTCTATATTTCTCTCCCATCTTTCCCTCTCCTTTTTCTTCTTCTCCTCACAAAGTTCTCTGTACCTCTTTCTCATTTCTTTATATTTTTTCCCTTCTCCCCCTCTCTTCTTCCACCATTTTAACTCCTCCATAACCTCTCTTTTTCTATCCCTACATTCCTCATCCCACCATCCTCTCCGTTCCTTCTTCTCTTCCTTCTCTACTCTCTCTAATGCCACTTCTACTTTTCTCTTCATTTTCCTCCAAACCTCCCCTACCCCCTCACCATCACTATCCCTCTTCCCAAGGTATTCCTCAAATTTCTTTTTTCCCTTCTCTGTCCAAACCCCCCTTCTTCCTCTCCCTTTCCTTTTCCCGGTCCTCTCTTCCCCCTGGCCTCCTCCCTCCACCCATACCGTTATCGGCTGATGATCGGAGTCTACCCAATCCTCCACCTTCATCTTTTCCACCTTCCTTCTTGTCTCCTCATTCCCGATCACATAATCTATTACGGTCCCTCCCTTCCCTCCTGTATACGTCCATTCCCCCTCCTCATCCCCCTTTACGCTTCCATTCAATATTGACCATCCCAATTCTCCTATATAACCACATAGCTTTTTTCCCTCTCTATTCATCTTTTCATCCTTCGAGCTCCTCTTTCCCTGTTCTGCCCCTCCCTCTTCATCCTCACCTATTCTTCCCCCCTCTCTCCCCATCCTAGCATTGAAATCCCCTCCTATTAACACCCTCACCCCTTCCTCTCTGTCCTCCATCCACTCTCTCAGCCTTCCCATTTTTCCTTCCAAATCTCTATTTACATATACTCCTATTAGTCTCCACTCTCCCCCTAAATTTACTTTTACTGCTTGTAATCCCTCCTCTTTTCTTTCCTTATCATCCTTTTCTCTCCCTATCCCTTCCCTTATCCTCACAATCATTCCTCCCATTGCCCTCCCTTTCTTACTCTTCCTTGCCGCCTCTTGCACTTCCCACACGTATCCTTTTGGCAGCCATTTTCGAACTCTTTCCCATCCCTTCTTCTGTAACCAAGTCTCACTCAGGAACATTACATCCCATTCTTTTAGTCTCTCCCTGAAATCCTTCTCTTTATTTTCCATGCCTGCCACATTCCAAAAGCCTATTTTATACTTTTTGCCATCCTCTTTTTTCTTATTCCTCCTCTTTTTCCTATGCTTCTCATTTTCTATATTTCCTTCTATTTCTCCCTCTCCCTCTCCCTCCGTCCACCTCCCTATTAATAATCCTCTTTCTCTTTTTCCACTCCTCTACCCTTCTCCATCCACCCCTTCCATTCTCTTACTTCTTTTCCGTGCCATTCCCTCAACTCATCCTTAATCTCATCCCATACCCATAATTTCTCCTCAATCCATATTTTCATATAACCTACTCTTACTTTCCTACCTTCCCTCCTTATTCTTTTCGCTTCCTTCCTTATCCACCACTCTATCCTTCTCTCCTTTTCTGTCAGATCATCCACTATCCACTCCCTTCTTTCCCTCAGCTTTGCTTTTCCTTTCATCACTTCAATTTTCTCCCCTACACTCGCTAATCTTACCCATACCATTTCCCTTCCTTCCTTATCTTTTTTCCATATACTCCTTATCCCTTCCACTCTCGCTGTCGCCCCCGTTGCCCCCACTATCTCTTCTATCTCTTTTCTTAACCCCTCTATTCCTTTCTCCTTTGCTTTCACTCCTTTTACTATTATATTCCTCTTCCTTTCTTCCCTTCTCCTCTTTTCCCCCTCTAACTCTATTCTCTTCATCCTTTCTTCTAATTCCTTCATCTCTCCCTTTCTCCCTCTCTCCATCTGCTTTACCCCTTCCTCTTCCTTCCTTTCCTCATCCCCTTCCTCTTTCTCCTCCCTCCCCCTACCTTTCTCTATCTCTTCCACTCTTTTCTCTAAACTGTCTAATCTTTTCCTCATTTCTTCCATCCATTCCCTCATCTTTGTTTTCCCCTTCTTTACCTCTCTTAATTCCGCTTTAATTTCCTTAAAACCCTCCCTTCCCTTAATATCTCACTCAACCCCCCTTCTTCTTGCCTTTCCGGCTGTTTTTCCGGCTGCTTTTCTAGCTGTTTTTCCGGCGATCTCACTACCTTTATACTTTTCTTAAAGATATCTGCCTGTAATGCATCTATCTCCTTCCTTTTCTCTCCTCTCTTAAACGCCTTTATCAGCGATAGACTATATGCTCTATCCCTCATCCCCTCTGCTTTGCTTGGTCTCCCCACCCTCCTCTTCTCTTCCCCTGTCCCCTCCTCTACTTCCCTTTCTCTCTCCTTCCTTCCCTCCTTTCCTTCCTCCATCTCGTCTTTCCTCTAACCTGCCTACTTCCTATTCACGAGTTTATTTACTTGCAGTCGGGTTGTAAAAGAAAAACAAAAATTTCTTTTAAGTAATCTATATATGTATTTTTTTTCCCTTCCCCTCTTTCTTTTGTAGAAAATATGACTCTTTTATATTTAAGATGATCACTTTTACTCCAAAAAAAAAAAAACAATTTAAACAAGTTTTATAATATTTTAGCTTATTTTTATAATTATTATACCGCTGTAGCAAATGCAAAAATATAAAATCATATATTAAGATATTAAATCGGTTACTCAAACGTTACTCTAATTCAAAATTTCCCGCTACTGCACTTACTCTCTCCTGCTCTGCTTCTCACTTCTACCGCCCGATGTCGCTACCCTCCCTCTTTTCTGCTTTCTCTCTACACTCTAAACCTGCTCTCCCGTCTAACCTCCAAATCCCGTCCCAACCCTACTATCCCTCCTGTCTCCCTATTCTCTTCCCCCGGGCCTTTACCCTTATTCACCCTCTGCCACCAGCCCCTTCCCTTTCCCTTTACCTCCTCGCACTCCACCACGTCTCACCCTATCCCCTAATACCTGTTTATCACTCGCACTCTCCACACACACACGTCAGTCACTCTCGCTACCGGAAACGGAAGTCCGTTTTATTTTATTAATGATTTTTTCCTAATATAATAAGAACTAATTGCAACATTTTCATATTATTTTAGAGAATACCTTTATCATCAAAAATAATGAAATAATACCTACTTTTTATTACATTTGCTGAAAGGAGTCAGAAATAATTTAATAGTAAAATATTTAGATACAGGTGTAACATCTAAAAAATAAAAATACGCGTCTTAGGATCATATAAAAACTACGTATGAAATTGATACAAATTCTTTCATGAAATATCGGCAGATGGAAAAAAATTACAGATAGACATGTTATTCCAAAACAAATATCAAAAATGAGAGTAAAATATGCATCCCAAATTTTTAGTCACACTGTTTCCAACTTTATGGATATTATTCTGAATTTAATTGGAGGTAAAGTAATATACGATATTTTAAAATAAAGTATTTAACAATAATTGTTCTTTTTTAATTTTTCTTTAATTCTTATTACATTTTTATTTCAGGAGTTGTTCAGACACAACGAGATGAAATGGTATTATCAAAAAATGCATTTATAACTTCGGAAATAATTCGATTTTTTAACGATCTATTTGATTCCTTCAATGGAAAAAAAGACAAGGGTTAAGTAGCGTAATAATTATCTCCAGTAGACACATTTTAATTTGGCAAGAAGCATGTAATAAATTAAGAAAGATGCGTTATGTTGAGAAAGAGACCCGGAAGATTCCTAAAACAAATCAACCTAAATGTTTAAAAAATTGGGTATGGACCATGATGGTTGTGCAAAACATATGAAATAAACACCAGAAAGTTACTTTTGAATCGTTAAATTTAAAATTTTTAAATCAAGATGTCATTGCCCATACAGCACAGAGAGATTGCAGGAACATTGCAGAATAATTTCATTGAAATATTGTAATATTGCGTTTTGATTGCGAAACATTGCTGCAACATTGCTGGAAGATTACAGCAACATTACGATGTCCGCTTTTTGAAATATTGCGTTGAAACATCCCATTTTTCTCCACGCGGCGCGGGGGGGAGGTGGGGGTGGAAAAAGTGGGGTAGGGGTAGGAAAAGTGGAATGGGGGTGGACCTCGCTCCGCGTGAAAAGTCCCCTGTATCATGTAAATTAAAATAACAATTAATTTTGCTGCAAAGCAGATATTTGTGGAGGAGGGTAAGCTGGGGTTGGAGAAGGTGGGATGGGGATGGACCTTGCTCCACGTGGAAAGTGCTTTGTATCATGTAAATTAAGATAAAAATTAATTTCACTGTAAAACAGACATCGGTAATTTCAACTTTCATGCAAAACAATTTTTTATTTAAAACTAAGATTTAGGTTGGGTTATTATAAGAAATATTGTACAGATTCATAAATTTCAAAATTTTTATTAAACATTTTTTTTATAAATTATTTGTATATAATAAATTTTTTATAATGCCACTAAAATATTGCACAATACATTTGGGCACCTTACAGAGTGTAAGACAAAATTAATATAATAATTCTTAATGCAACACGGTATTTTGGAAAATACAGTTAAATGTAGTCAATGTAGTAGTGATGTAAATATCATTAAAGAAACGCTAATGTATCGATGTCAAAAACGATACACTGTTAAGGACAAACATAAAAAACGCATTAGCAAGCCGTGCTAGTGTTGGGTTGTTTGGTACTGGTTGCAGGCTTTTACTCGGCTCTGGTTACAGGCTCGCAGATGGACATCGGAGGATACATCTCAACGATGACATCAAAGAAGGCTTCGATGCATTCAGTCGGCTATAGGCGCGTTTAAAAAGATATTCGGACAAATATCCCTCAAAATGTTCAGATTTTCTTCCGAACTTTGGGATGTTTCCCCGAATCTCTCTCCAAACACTCTCTATGTGCTGGGTGTGAGCACCTGTAAATATAAAAATGTATTAAAACATAAAATACATACAAAAATATTAATATAATATTCTTAAGCAAAAATTAATTTTGTAATTTAAATTTTTTATATACTAACAAGGGGAGGACCAAGTGAGAGACCCTGGGATTTTGATCCCAATTTTTTTAGTTATTCTGGAGATAAAAAAAAAGTTTACGTCTCCCGGCGTTTCATTGAATAGGCCTTAGTTTCGAAATAATAAATTTGTGAAAATTGGCCATACCGCCGCGCGCCATATGAGCCTTCCCGGTAACTGTTCTCGCAACCAGTGCAGTCGGCTCCGTGCGTTAGGTGCTTGCTTCACAATCGAAAGATCCGGGTTCGCTCCCGAATGTGTGCAATATTTTTTTTTATTTTTTTTTATTTTTTAATAAATATATTTATTTATCTTGATGATATTAATATAGTATGCAAATTTCTAAAATAGAAAATTTAATTTAATATCATTTTCAAAACTTCAATTTAAATTTAAATTGAAGGGAATTTGAATTTAAGTAATAATATTTGAAATAATAAATAGGTAATAATAATAATAATATATAAGTTATTTGAAACAGATAAAATATAAAAGCAACGTATCTAAATTTTCAAATTGTTTAATTTAAAATTTAATTGAAAATAATATTAACAGTATTTTAAAATTCTAGTTTTTAAAATAATTAATCGTAAAAGAAGAATAATAAACAAACATCTGATTGTGAATGTGAATGTAAATACTTTTATTACAAAAGTTAATTATTTAAGTATTGCAGATTTATTACAAAATTAAATTATTTCGATGGGGAACAATTACTTGGATGATAAACATCATAAAAACATTTAAAACATAAATTTTCTACAGTTTGCACAATGAATAAATGAAGGAATATTACATATACATTTATTTTTTTGTAAGTCCGGGGGGAAGCATATTTCGTTGACGTTTCGAAACACATTTCTTTCAGGAATTAATTTCGATGCAAACCAAGCGTATTTTATCATATCTGTAAAAGCTTTCGCTGATAACTGTGAATGAATTAAAGAATGAATCTTTATTGCATCTTCTCGCGAAGAGAGCTGCCGGTTTTGTTGTAAAACTTCAACAGAATTTTAAATTCTTCGAATTAAGTTTTTCACTCGTCGGAAAAAGTACACATCGCATGGTTGGCAGTATGGCGTGCAATAAGATGGAATAATTTCCACTGTTGAACTGCAATTTCCATCGTCGTCAGTAAAAATATTATTAAAATGTGCTGGATCCGTTTGTCCTCCCCACGAGTCCAAGATGAGCAGGAATTCGTTGTCTTTGCAATATGGTTTGATAATGTTTACGACGAATTGGCCAAAGTGATCTTTTGTCAATTTACCTGATTTTGAGGCGGTAATGTGTATATTGCCATAGCATTCCGATAATTTGTCGATTGCAGCCGAGATACGAGGACCAAACATCCCTTTCGGCTCTTGCATACACAGGAACACTTTTGGTAGCAGTTTTCCTGAGGCAGTTATCGCATATTGTGCCGTATAACTGTGGGTGATTTTGTTGAAATCTCCGAGAAAAACTTCAGTGCTTTTTTCACCTTTAGCAGATAAAATTCTTCGCACATCGATTCGATACTCACAGCCGGTTTGGTCGGTGTTGATTACATAATCACTGTCAAATTTTAATATTTGCCTAGCTATACGTTTTTGAAATTTTTCTGCTTCTTTTAATATATTTGGAATATCCAAAGCATTTTTCGATTTAATATATCGCGTGACTTTTCTTTGTCGAATCTGAAAGGTCTGTTTAAATCTAACTGTCCATGTGTGAGACGCTACAAAATTGAGACTTTCAAATTGTACCGCTGCTTGGGAAGCCCATTGTTGCAGCATCCGTGTTGTCACTGGTTTTTTCTGTTCCCTGGCTTCGCAAAAACGATCAATGGTCCATTTGTTAATAGCGTCGTATTTTTTTTAATGCCACCACCTTGCTCGATTTCTGCACGCCATCGTGTCAAATCCTTTTTACGTCGAAGAGCATTTCCTCCACGTTTATGAATTGTTTGTATACTCCATTTGGGGTGTTCTCTTACCATATTTAGAATTTTTATCTTTGTTTCCAATGGTATGTAATTAGAAATCTTACGTTGCTTGCATTGCGGCTCACACTCTTTTTCGAATTCTAATTGTGAAGCAATAGACGTACTAGATGAAGTAGAAACGGTTTTCTCCGGTGATGAATCAGTTCGCGGTTCTTCTTCTTCTTTTTCTTCATGTTCTTGCAAAATTTCTTCCTCTAGCAAAAAAAGGGCATAGTCGTCGTAGAAATCGAAATCTTTGAGAACCTCGATAATAGCTTCGGTCATTTTTTTTCCCAGAAATTTTGCTTTTACACTTGTCACAACTTCACTTGGAGATCCTTCAGCGATTTTTAAGGACTCTAACATTTCACAACAAACTTTTAAACCGTCTGTAATGTCTTGTTTAACATAAGATGCCATAAATGGAAGATTCTCTTGTTCAATATCAAAGTCGATCGTCACTTCACTTGTTGATGGATGAAAAATATTTCCTTTTTCTGCTCCACTTGTTGATGGTTGAAAAATATTTTCTTTTTCTGCCATTGTTACAACTTTTTACATTGAAAACTTTTTTGATCGAGAAATAGCTGCGCATGTAGCTGCGACTGTTTGCAAGGGCAAACTGGCTAGGGCAGATGTCAATTAGTCCCCTCCCACCACCTAACTATAACCGTAACTTTTTGAAAGCCCTACCTGAAGGTGCAGTTACATGCAAGCGTCGAGTTGCGCAGAAGTTATTGCGCAGCAAGGACAAAACGTGAAAGAATTTCGGCTTTATAACCGATTACATACCTGCAAGAGGATTAAAAATCTATCGTTTATTTACCATTTTATATCCACTTCTTTTACCAGTGTTAAATTTAAACAATTTGAAAATTTAGATACGTTGCCTTTTGTTGTGCCCCGGTGATGGCTCCAGGGACGTCGGTAAGTATATCGGGATCTTTTTGGCGCCTTAGGAGTTAGGACTCGTAGGAAGGGCCGCTCGGTGGTTGAAGATAAAACACTTGCTTGTTCCAACGTTAAAATAATGTATTTTCTTCAGTATTGCCCTCGTTACACTTGTAGTATGATTATGTATGTCGCTCGTTTGCTTGTTCTTCCCGGACGGCCCGGTATATATAGGTCGGCTGTTATCTCCGGATTGTGTTACAAGCTCGACGTGTAAGTCACGCACGGCGAGTAACACACCGGACAGCTGTTTGTCAAACTCTTCCGTCGCTTTCCGATTTTGTCGCGATATTTATACGGAAATTCGTCGTTTGGTTCGGCCAATCGTGTTCCTTGCGGCATGCAGCTCCCACGCTTAGCCGAAATCCGAATACCGGAAAGCGACTCAGCATTAGCTGGCGCAGCGCGATGGTGTTGCGGGCCGGAAGCCCGACAGACCATCAGCGTTTTTTCGATATTTCTAGCGTATGCGGAATTCGAGTCCGCTACGCGTATGCATAGCAATAGGAATCTTGATTTCCTGTTGCTATGCGTATAATTATCGTAGTTGTACAGGGTACAACACTTTATATGTTATCCGTTTCAAATAACTTATATATTATTATTATTATTACCTATTTATTATTTCAAATATTATTACTTAAATTCAAATTCCCTTCAAATTAAATTTAAATTAAATTTAGAAAAATTAAATTTAAATTTAGAAAATGATATTAAATTAAATTTTCTATTTTAGAAATTTGCATACTATATTAATATCATCAAGATAAATAAATACATTTATTAAAAATAAAAAAAATAAAAAAAATATTGCTCACATCCGGGAGCGAACCCGGGTCTTACGATTGTGAAGCAAGCACCTAACGCACGGAGCCGACTGCACTGGCTGCGAGAACAGTTACCGGGAAGGCTCATATGGCGCGCGGCGGTATGGCCAATTTTCACAAATTTATTATTTCGAAACTAAGGCCTATTCAATGAAACGCCGGGAGACGTAAACTTTTTTTTCGTCACCAGAATAACTAAAAAAATTGAGATCAAAATCCCAGGGTCTCTCACTTGGTCCTCCCTTTGTTAGTATATAAAAAATATAAATTACCTCGCGGCAAAAATTGAACCAGTCTCCATTATACATTCAACTACTTTTAATATCAATTTTAATAAATGTTATTTAAAGGTATAATTCGCCGTTATCTCAATGAAACTTTCCCTCTTTCGAAAGAGGTTCGATAACTCCGTGGCCTGCTCGATCTTCGGATTACAATCCGTATGATTTTTTTCTTTGGGGAGCAATAAAAGAAAAAATATTTATGCACATCAACATCGAGATAGCTGACGAGATGACGGAATTAGTATTCCGCACTATTGAGGGAATTAGTAATGTTCAAGTTCGAAGAGCTACGCAAAATGTACAGAAAAGAGCAAGAACGTGAATCGAAGTAGGAAGAGCACACTTTGAACATTTATTATAATTATAAGGAAATAAATATTTAATTCACGTTGAGTTGATAAATTACAATAACAACAAAACGTTAATTTTAGTTATGCATCTTAAAATTTTTAAGATTTTTTTTTAAACAAGGTGAAGAGAGAGAGAAAGAGAGAGAGAGAGAGAGAGAGAGAGAGAGAGAGAGTGTGTGTGTGTGTGTGTGTGTGTGTGTGTTATTATTGAGCAGCCGTTTCGCTGCTCATCGTTGTTCTCCCGCTGCGTAGTTTGTCAGCTATGCTCCGCCCGTCTATTGTCCATCACTGCTTTCTTTCTATAGACGGGCGCTCATTCGCTAACTTTAACATCATATAGCATGGAACAGAAGGCTCAGATCAAAAAATGACTCAGGACTTTTCGACTTGGATTCGTGTCCTCTAACTCATGGTTTACTCCAGGTTCCTTTGTTTTGTTACACCCTGTGTATATATATATATATATGTAAGGCATGATATACCTTATATGGAAACATCCCCACCCCATATAAACACGCGCTAGCCGCGGACACAGCGCCGCACAGTGGGGCTGCAGCGGAAAAAATTATTTTTCGAAATTTTAAGTCAAAATAGTTATAAAAATAATGTTTCAGAATCTATACATGTCAATATTAAATGATTCTTATATTTTTTATTTTATTTTCATAATATTAAAAATCTAATAAGCTTTAGTAGCAAAATATATAGTAAAAAGTAATATTCAATTGAAAATATATTTTTTATATTTTGATCTGTATATGGCAGCTGTATTCACTATAATAATTCAAACTAATTTTAAATCGACCTCATAAGATAATAAATAAATAATCATTAAGAATATTTTTGTTTGAACATTATTCTGAAAGCACATCAACCTTTAATGTTAAATAAGTGTGAGTTAGATAGAGTTTTTCATTGTTATCCAAACCTCTCCAAGATGACTTCTTTGGCTATAATGGAAGATAATCTTTCTAATTGGAAGTAATATTGACAAACAGCTGCGCATATTTGCACTACTACAAGAATTTCGAGTTTTTATTCCAAGATATACGAGTACATGTACTTAAATGCACATGACTGTATCTTCCTGTGTGTGTGTGTGTGTGTGTGTGTGTGTGTGTGTGTGCGCGCGCGTGTGCGTGTGCGCGTGTGTGTGTGTGTGTGTGTGCGCGCGTGCGCGCGTGTGTGCGTGCGTGCGCGTGTGCATGGTGTGCGTATGTGTGTGACTGTTGCAAAAGTATAACAAAAATATTTTATTAAAATATAAAAAATTACACAAAATTTTTAATAATTTAAGTTCCATTTAATAATTAATTTATACATCTTTTAAAAGTGTTTTAGCATCTTCACTTAACGGTAAAACATTTGTTGGAATTTCTTTTCGTAAAGTAAATAAATATGGATCAGATGAAATCAATAATTGATGAAGCACATCTTCATTTGTAGCTGTACGACTAATTTTTCTTGAATGGTGCATTCGATATCTTCTGTAATCTTTGTTCCGTGCTTCCTGTGCTTCTTCGGATAACAAGCCAATGGGGAGTACTGCTGCGTTAATAATTTCTTCGCCATGAAGTAATACTTTATGAACACTTACTGGCATATAGTAAGAGCCATATAAGTCTACAAACAGTTTTGCAGTATCATAAGCATATTTGCCAAACTTTTGGGAATCAATAGCGGCAGTGCATGTAATGACTTCTAATATCACCGAGAAACGTTTAATTAAATCAAAATTGATTCCTGTGCTCTCTGCTGCTAATTTTGGTTGAGAAAAGAAACGACGTGAAGTGTTACCATCATTGGTATTTCCATAACCTTGACACACCATATCTATTCTAAGACCAGTACGGGATCGAAATTCCTTCTGAATTCTCTTTTTAGTTTGTTCTTTTTCAAATTTTGTTTCTTTTGTAGTTGACCATTTTTTAAAAGATAAATTATAAGCTATATGAAGAATGCATTCCATAAATTTAATACGCGCATGTAGAGGAGATAAACCGACTTTTAAAGCATTATTATTATAAGATTTTTGTTTAATTCAATTAAGATTATTCATTTCTCGAGGAGTTGCTGTACAAATATAACAAGTTGATGATGATTTTGTGTTAGAGAGTGACTGAGCTGTCTTTCCATCAATCATTGTGCACAATAAATTATGTTTCACATTAAATGTACGTCCGAATACAGTTACTATCGTTTTATGTAAGTTAGAAATTTTATCTTCTATGTATTGCACGGTTTTTGTTATTAGTTCAGGTGTTTCTTTCGCGAATTCAAATTGGATGGGTCTACAAAGCCTTGGAGTTGACGGACGTGAATTTTGCAAAACTGTTTCTCAAAATTCTCATTTGAAATTAATCGGATCGGTACTGTAGACACCAAGTACAAAAATGCATCAGATAATTCTTCTGAATCTATTGAGAAATTCTGCTTGTACTCACTTTGATTAGAAGCTCCGTCACATCCCCATTTCCATATCAGAATCAATTCCTCTTCAGTAATATCAGAAATAGTTTTGTCATTAAAAGTTTTGAAAAGCCTGTTAACGGTATGGTCTAATAAATTTTGAAGATCTATTTCAGCTTTTGTTTCAGTGATTTTAATTTCATCGGGGTAACATTCCTTTTTAACTTCTGATACTTTCTTATAAGGAGGCAATATGTCAAAACCGCTTCTTTTCAATGTTTCTCGAACAACTTCATATTGATGTTTGCTTAAATCCGCATTTGTTATCATTGCTAATGCTTCATGATTATCAATATATTTTTGTGGTATATTTGTATCTGATACTTTTTTAATAGCCATACTTAATTGCTGAACAGGAAAAGTTTCACTGAGGTATTTTGCCTTTTATCGTTTGGCTCGATCGCAACATTGTTCAAACGATTTTTGAGGTTTTCCTACTTTTTTCTTCGTCGGAGGTTCAGTACAAAGAGTAGAGTCTTGCAAATTAGATTCAATTTTTTCAAGTTGTACTATGAACATTCTATTTAGCCAATCTCTATTTTTTGATATGAATCTTTCAGTTTTTCTCTGACTATCTTGCCATTTTTTTTTTTATTGGTAAAGAAAATGTCTCTGGATCTCTTCAATTATTTTCTCTAGATCATTTGGTTTTAAGTTTGCGAACGTATCTTTTAATAATATTTTTGTCTTATCCATATCATAGTTATTAGTTAAAATTAATGTTGACAAATGTTCACGAGAAATCGAAAACGTTGTCATCGTTAAGTAATAATTAAACTTTGACAATACCTGATCAATTCTGGAATACAAATAATAAAGTGATAACATGAAATATATCGAGATATTTTGATCTTTATACAAAAACATTAAATATTAAATTGCTTTAAGATAAACATAGTAAAATTTTTGAAATACGTACCAAAATAATCTATTTTTAGAGAAGTTCTGTTTAGAAAAATTAAAGCAAATATATATTATAAAATATAACTTCTCCAATCTGATTATATACGCCACACAGTTTAAATAATACGTCTTGCGATGGAAAGGAAAATACTGATTCTGGAATACAAGTGATTACAAGTAATAAAAGTGATAACTAGGGCCCGGACATTCAGGATATTTGTGTCGAGATACTTTGATCTTTATGTAATAAAGAGTACATGAAAATATTTAAAAAATTGCTTCATGATTAACATATTAAAAAATTTTAAATACATACTTAAAGAAAAATAATCCGTTTTTAGAGAAATTCTATTTAGAAGAATTAGAGCGTAATATGTTATATAAAATATAGCTTATTCAATCTGACGCATGCCACAATTTAGCTTGCACATAGCAACACACGTCCTACAATAGAAAGACGAATACTGATTCTGAGCAACAATAACATTAAATGGTGAGCTGGCCAGGAAAAAATAATTGAATAACTTTTTCCTAGATTGTCATTTTACATTACCGTCTAGACGTGTCTGATATAAGACGTGTGTTGTTTCAACAGTGTGTTAAGGCGCGTACTGACTTGAGCATTTTTACGCGCACGAACAGTTTGCGCGCACAAATGCTCGCGTCTGGACGTGTCAATTTTGTTTTGACGCACACTGTTTGCACGCACGAACGCTATTCGTCGCTTGTCGGTACTTCAAATGATTTTCGTGCGAAACGGTGCTCAGTTTGGACGTGTTCGTGGAACAGAAAAGTTGTGCGCGAAAAAATGGAGTGGTCAAATGAAACAACTCTGCAATTAATAGAGAAACACGAAAAATTACCCATATTATGGAATGTGAAACATCAATTTTATTTTAATCGCAATAAATTCAAAATCTTTAGATGACATCCGAACAAAGTTGTAAAATTGCCCGTTGTTTTCTTAAAATTTTAAGTCAGGTAGTAGATTATGAGCAGATTATGTTTGCGCAAAGTACGTATTATAATGTACGCTGCAGCTGCTATGGTGATATCTCTTGACGACATTTTGCTACTTATTCTGACGAACGACTGGTGCACAGTTTTGCGCGCACAAACAAATATCGTGGACATCGAAAAAAGTTTCCACGTACGAGCATTCGTGCGCACAAACTGTTTGTGCGCGTAAAAATGCTCAAGTCAGTACGCGCCTTTAGATTGGACAAGAATTATATTTTATATAATACACATATTTTATATTGCGTTCAAATTTTTATAAACAAAATTTCTTTAAAAGCATATTATTTTTGTTTTGGTATGTGTTTCAAAACTTTTTAATGTTTATTATAAAGCAGTTTAACATTAAAATATTTTAATGCATAAAGATGCAAAATATTTCGACAAAATATATCTCATCTTATATCACTTATATTACTTGTATTCCAAAATTCATCAGATATTCTTAACGAGATTACTTAACGATGGCAACTTTTTGGATTTTCTATGAATATTTGTTGAAACTAATTTCAGATAGTAGCTATAACATAGATAAGGTAAAGATATTATTAAATGGTATATTCGTAAACTTAAACCAAACACTTTCGATAAAATTATTGTTATATTTTTATAATAATAATTCAAAACTTAATGTAGGATTAAGAATAATGATGTCACAAGGTTTGTTGTGTGAGAGTCCAATATTTATCGGATGAATAAACGAGACAAGCTTCAGAGAACGATATCACGAGTAAATTGGATACAGTACGTTAGGATGCTTCTAGCACGCACGACGCCATGATGTCCTCTCTCTTGACTCCGTCGTCTCGCTCGACGACGATCCTGCCTATATCGATCTCAACACGATCGATACGTCGAAGTCGCGCGCGTAGCTCAAAGCCATACCTTATTTCTAAGATCACATCCCACATTAATGTATATTATGTTAATGAAGCATTATCTTTAAGTTAAAAAAAATTAAAAGTCTATCATTTATAATAAAAAAGTTATGTAATTTTTTCCGACAACATGCATCCTGACCCCACTGTGCGCCGTTCCGTTAGAAGATTGATTTGTAGCACGCCGCGAGTGAGTGGCGCGAGTAATATTGATATGTGCCCGTATCGATTGTTCCCACGGTGATTGAGTTAATCCGCGTTTCATAGTGCAATTTCTTTGTAATTAAAACCATTCATTTTGGTAAGATTATTCCGGGGTCATTGGAACCCTGAGACAAGCCCTTACCTGTTGAATAACGACATCTTTTTCTTCGGCTTCTCCAGGTGAGGACTCGACCACGTGTTCATTATAGTATTGGAATTATTAATGTTTAATTGTTGGACATATTTGTACCTTCTCATAAAATATATTACTCCAGATTTTTGGAAGAAACACCGAAGTTGCACGTTATTCTACAGTGATTGAACCACACCCTTACAAGCCGAAGAGGTTAGGATGAGTTTAAAACTTTGATTCTACATCACGATGATGGCCGGCCCGGATCCGAAAACTGGTGTTGCGGTAATTCGAACGGTGACTCTAGCCGAGCAGAACCGGACTCTCATTTTTCTGGAATATTACCAAACAACACCTCATCATAAGGAGTTAATAAAACTACCGGCGACGAAAGCAGCGATAAAAGCTCTTACAAAACGGGGAGCATTCCGTAATATTACAATATCACTAGAACCAGAACTCTCAAAACTGCACTTCGACGAGGATTTGAATCCGATCTTCAAAGGTATAATGCTCGAAGAGGAAATTTTAGAGCCATCCGTTAATCAAACACCAAAGGAGTCATCGGTACCGGAATCACGCGATATTTTAGACAAAATCACAAAACGTTTTGTAATTACCCGTTATAATAATATTAATCAAAACGCATCTCTGTGGATAACTACATTTGAAGCAGAATGTAAGAGATTCAAGTTACCTATTGGACGTAGAGTAGAAGCATTACGTTTATTTCTGGATGATACAGCTGCGGATTGGTACTCTAGCTTGTAACGCTGGTGGTTTTCGTCCGGTTCTGGTAGGGGTTCGGGTATGGTTGCGGATAAGCTCGCCGGATTGGTCGGGTTCGGTGTAATAATCGCACTCGGTATTTAGCTGACAAAATACTAATTCTTTATTTAGCTGAAATATTTACACATAGCCTTATGGTTTATTGAGGCTGGCGCCTCGTGGCGAGTGGACCTAGCCTAAGCGGGGACGCGATTGGTTTGCGGTAGTCGCGGCGGCCAATCGCCGCTGAGCTGTCGGGATCGCTAGCTTTGGCGACGGTACAAATGACGACGGCGCGCTTGCTCAATGACAACGCTAAGCGAGAGCCGAGATTACATTTGTACTAAAAACCAAACTGTGATGTCCGAAATAATAATACGGGTGAAACGGAAAAACGATACGCAGTAAATCTAAACTTACAAATGATACAGACATAAGACTGACTGACTGGAAAAGTTACAACGCTCTTACTTAACTAAACGCGGTGTTTTTAAACGGACGCGGTGTCCGGGGTGGTCGGGGAGTCGCAGAACGCGGGATCGGAGCGTCGGTGGCGATTCCGCGCCTCGCCCGAGCCGCCTCGTGCAAAATGAGGCGAAGTTCTCGTCAGGACGCGGATGCCCTGACGAGGCTTTAGGTTTCGAGAGACTCTTCCCTGAGGGAGAGGACGGATGGGATTGGCTAGGGATACCCAGCCTGCGGACTCGACGAGGATGCTCGTCGTGGGCGGTGATTCGCCGAGGATCCTCGACTACGGAGCACGGCGAGGATGCTCGCCGTGATTGGCTGTGTACGGTATTCGGTATGATGGGATTAGCCGAGGATACTCGGCTAGTCGGAACGACGAGGATACTCGTCGAGGGGAGTCAGGATGAGGCGAGTCTGCTCGTCCTCTTGGGAGTCGGAGTGCGGTCGAGGATACTCGACCTGTCGGATTCGGCGGACCGGGAAGATCTGTCTCGGCGTTCCCACTGCCGGTTTATATATCCGAACGCACGGTTGGGCGGACCAATCCGTGCGTTCGGTCGGCTGGTCCGGAGTGGGAGCGTTGCCGAACGCCACGGGCGGCGCGCGTGCTGCCGCGTGATCGCAACGACAAGTTAGCCTTGTGCGCGCACGTGGCGTTCTGCCGGTGTTTCGCTCGGGTGGACGGAGCGGAGTGGCAGTGCGCGCGAGGTGGAGGGGCGTTTTGTTACAAGCTTACTAATAAACAATTCCGTAGAAAGCGAATGGAAATTTTGGCGAGACGAGTTTCTCGCTGCATTCATTAAGCGCGGGTGGGAGCACGTCGTTGATAATCAAGATAAAAACATTGATAATCAAAATAAAAACAGAAAAGTCAACCAAATCAAATTAGAACTAGATAAAAAAATCAGTTTAGCTCAGGAGGCTTCAAAAAACGAGGAGTGACTTCGTTAATTAAGGTGGAGGTGCTAGTTGACAACAATTGGAAAACAAACGCCATATACAATTCGGGTGCAAACATTTCGATGATAATTTATAAATTCTTTAAAAAAATCAAACGAAATGAAAAATCTTTCAAGAGCATTTTCCGCACAGTTAATGGAGTCACTTATGTTGACGGAACAACCAAAATTACTTTGAAAATTTTTGATATTGAAAAAAAAGTCAATGCTTATGTTACAAAAAATATAAATTTCAAATACGACCTCCTCATTGGCTTAGATGTAATATCAGGATTTGGACTACGACAAAATGAAAAATTACAAATTGATCAAAAATTTTCAGAAAAACAAAAAAAGAAAACCAAATTATAAACCTGTTAGAATATCAGTACCATAAAGATAGGCATATTAATAATAAGTTACATAATATACTATTTAGTAAAAGGACTTGGTTAGGTGGCGCGATGGTGTGTGGATGAGGATGGAGATAGTGTGAGGCTGAGTGTTTGTAGTATATTAGGAAGTTTTAGAAAGTAAAGAGGTACGAATTAGAGAGATAAGAAGGTAGAGAAGATGGGTAATTGGAGGCGGATGTAGGGGAAAAGGAATTGAGGAGATATTATGAGACATAGGCGGAAGGAACAGGAATAGGTTAGGGCGGACAATGAGGCGGGAAAATCCGGGAGGGCCGGTATGGTAGGAATTAAACATGGAAGGTAAGGAAAATAAAAAGGGTAAAGAGAAAGAGTGTAAGGAGAATAGGTTAGAAGAGCAAAAGGTTAGAAATAAAAGCAGAAACAGCTATAGGAAAGAAAAGGCGATAAGTAATGCAAGGAATTAGGCAGAATTATGGAGAATGAGTGACATATGGTACATAAGAGAATGAATAAATGAAAGGAAAGGAGATTGGAAGGAATGTAAGGAGACGGTGAGAAGAGTGATATTATAAAAGTAAAAGTAAAAGTAAACGTAGAGGAAAAGGAAATGTAAAGGTTTAGTTGAATTGTATAAGTAATTAGTTAATTAAGGACCCTGGATGGCTTGGTATAGGAAGAAGGAGACCGAGGGAACTCTGATCACCGGCCGTTGGAGATTAAGGTTAAGAAGCATAAAGGATGGAGGAAAAGGTACAGGAGACTGAGGTTATGAAGCATAAAGGATAGAAAAAGTGGTATAGGGAGAAAAAGGAAAAGGAAAAAGGAAAAGGAACTAGAATAAATATATAGGATAAGGAGGCGACAGAGGGGGTAAGCAAAAAGGAAAGAGGAACCGGAATTTTAGTAAGAATTAGAAAGAAGGAGGCTGTTGGATTATTAAAGGAGAAGGAGAAACGGAGCCGGATCTTTCGCCTTTGGAGACTGCACTTACAGAGATTGAAGAAGGATAGTATGGAATAAGACAACAGAGGTGGATGCAGAAGAGACGGAAGAGCGCCGTGGATCTCCCTTACAGCAACAAGTTCACACTGTAGGTAATTCTTGTCACGTTGTACTGGAACGATCCCATAAGATGCGTAATTTCTGAAATTCTGCATTTCTGCGTGGAGATATTAAGTAATCTCTGTAAGACTGGGTGAAAAGGAGGCTACAAGGATTATTAAGGATTATTAAAGATATTTGGTATAGGAAGCAGGAAAGAAAAGAAAGGAGAGAAAAAAGAGGGAAAGAAGAACCGAGAAGAAGGAAAGGAGGAACTAAGGAATGGAGTTACAAAGAAAGAAGGTTGTAAGGATACACGGAAGAAGAATGTAAATTAGGAGTTAAGATAGAAACAGAATTTGGCATAAACATAGATATAGATATAGGAATGAGGACGGTGTGGTGCTGGGGTTCGTTCGGGTGGTCAGACTTGCTGTATATGGTACGGTGTTTGTTTGCCTGGGCGGACTGTTGCGCCATGCTGTACCTAGGATAGGTAAATAAAAAAGTATAGGAAGGTATAGTTAGCACCAAGAGCGCAAAGAAAGGAAAGACATGCGCATAAGCGCGTGATAAAGTATAGGTAAAGAGGGAGTAAAAGATTAGTTTAGGGAGGCAGCGGTCGCGAGGCGAAAGTATGGGTTATGGATGGATGCGTGTGGTAAGGAACTCATTGTAAACCAAGTCCCTTCTTGGCATGTAAAATAAGCCGAAGTAATAAATATCTATCTACTATTTAGTAAAAAAATATTTTCATTAGAAATAAGTACGATATAGGTTCAGTCAAGGGCTACAAAGCCCGTCACCGGGAAGGCATCTGCCTTCCATTGGAAAGCAGCTGCGCTGCCCAAGGCGCCTTTGGCGTGGCGGGCACGAGAGGCGGAGGGGCTAGCAATTCCCGTGTCTGGGGACGGTGTCGTTTTCACGGCTCGCGTCCTGACACGGGGAGAATCGGCTCTTCAAAGGGTAGGACGGGCCGGTGGGACCTCGGTGTTACCGAACCCGCCGGGCTGGGCCGTCTCCGGGCCGCCTGGACGTATTCCAGGGCAGGGTCGGAGCGGCGGGGGTGTCCCGGCACGTGCATCGTGGGAAACCCTCCCCGATGCATCAGGTCGGGACGGCCCTCGGGCCGCTCGGACTTTTCCGAGGCAGGGCCGAGGGCGCGTGCGGATCGCGTTGAGGGGTTTCTGTGAAAGGATCCGTCCTGGAACGGAGCTCCTCGACGCTCCAAATCGGACGAGACGGGCCGCTGAGACCCCGGTTTACCGGACCCAGCGGGCTGGGCCGTCTCCGGGCCGCCCGGACTTATTCCGGGGCAGGGTCGGAGCGGTGGAGGACGGTCCAGCGCGTTCCTCGTGGGAAACCCTCCCCGAGGTTGCGGGCTGGACTGGCTCCGGGGCCGCTCGGAAGTATTCCGAGGCGGGGCCCGGGGCGGTGTTGGCTGGCCCGGCATTCCGCGACGGCGTCCCTTCCGAAGCGGGTGCCGGGCCGGAGTCTTGTCCCCCCAGGGGAGTTGTTACCCCCCTGGGTGGACGTGCTGGTCGCCACGGCGGCTAGGGTGCGGAAGGGGCGTCGCTTCCGTTGCCCGACCCGTCCGTGGGGCCCCCGGGTGGCGCCACCCGTGACGGTGCCCCCGCTGTCGGAGGCGGGGGACCCCTGAAAGCCCATGCGGGGCGAGCCCTTGATGGCTCCTCCGTATGGGTGTGTAAGGGGCTGGAGGCCAGTGTACCGGATGTCACATTCCCGGGGCCCGCGCCATAAGCCGACCCACCGGGAGTACCCGAGGCACTCCTCCTCAATACTCGTATTGCGGCGGAGTGGGAGATACGCCGGTCGGTGTAGCCGTCACGGGGAGTGGGATCTTTTATAACAATGTCTAAACTCAGTAACGAAAAAGTGCCGAAGATCACCCTCTTGAGGTGTGATAGTGAGACGAGCGCTTGCTCGCGTATTGGCCTGGGAGGGATGAAGAATTCTTCGTCCCTTCCGGACCTTAAGGGTGACATTTCCCCCGCTGAGGGGAGGGATGCCACCGTATACAAGAGAGGACCCAGCACTGGGGCCGGCGGGCTGGAATTGTTCAGCCCGACCAAAGCACAGGGTGCTGGGAATAAAAAGCAGGTGCCCCCGTATAATATACGGGAGTTTCCGCCCCTATCAATTAGGGAGCAAGGGACGGCCACCTCTGGCACTAAACCGGGCGCGGCGTGCAGCAAGGGCAAGAAGCCCGCTAGCTGCAACGCCGGGGCGGCCAACACCGGGCCAGGGGACGAACCCGGACCATCGGACACGAGGAGGAACGAGTCCTCGTTATCAGTGGGTTCCGTGACCCCGCTGCCCTCGGACGAAGACGCCTTTATGGACGTCGACGCTGAGGGGGCGGGGCCCTGGGAAATGACCCGGAAGCGTTCTCGACGCAAGACGTCAAAGAACCTAACAGTCTACGCGTCGGACTCTGAGGAAGGCCCGACGAAAAAGGGACGGGGGAGACCCGCGAAAGACTCCTCTCACGAGGGGCAATTCACGGCGGAGGCCATGGCCCGAAAAGCCGAGACCGAGAAAGCCAAGAATTTGAGAAGGGATCACCGAGCGATCCTTGACTCCGACGTAAAGCCTACCTCAGAGCGCGCTTCTAAGGCCAATGACGAAGCCCTCGAACGCGCGGAGGAGCTCGAGGCACAACCCTTGACCTCTGTAGCAGAGGTCATGACGCAAAGCCTGGGCATGTTGGCGAAGTCGGTGGAACGCTCTAACAATATCCAAGGTCCGATCAGGAAGGATATGTGGAGGGCCTACACCGACCTAACTGCCGGTCTTACGACGATAATGTCCAGGCAATGCGAAGACGACGAAGCGTGACAGCACCGGGAAAATAGCGCGGCCCTGGCTAAAGCCAGGACCAAATGGGAGGCCGAGAAGCGCAAGCTCGAGGCGGAGATTGGACAGCTCCGCATTCGGGTGGCGCTTCTCGAACAAAGCCCCCATTCACGCGCTGAGGCTGAAGGTCACACCGACGTCGAGACAGATCTGGACCTCGACGTAGAGGTGATGGACGCTCTGACCGGGGAAGCTCCCCATCCACCGGGTCCGACATTCTCGGACACGATGACGGAGGAGCCCTCCGGAAGGGCGCCCAGCAAGGCTGCGACCACCCGGCAAAACAAGCCGGTGGTCAGGTGTATGGAGGTACTTAAGGAGCCGTACTTCCGTCCGCCGCTAAAGGGGGTTCGGAAACAAATGAACCCCCTGTCCAACGCGGCGGACATCAAGGTAGCTTCGGTTTCTCAATCCTCCTTCCCCTCCCTGCCACCTCCCTCACGCCCTCTGGAGAGGGCCGTGCGGACAGGGGGGGAGGAGAGGAGGAAGAAAAAAGCAATAACAGAGGACGGCCTCCGGGAGGTCCTTACCAGGGTCCTCCCGGCTGTCCTCCAGGAGATGGGGCTTCTCCCGGCCAGGGCGACGACGGCTGAGAGGCCCGGGACGGTCTCTGCTGGAGGCAGGGTGACTACCCCTCCCCAGACCGAGACCGCCCCCAAAAAGAAGACCGCGGGCGGCGCAACCGCTACGACTGCCCGGCCCGCCCCGGGTAGGGAGACCACCACCCCCTCCATACTAGAGTTATGGACGGAGGTGGTCTCCAGGAAGGCTAAGAAGAGGGCCGCCAAAGCCTCTAATGAGGCGACCAAGGCGGCCCCCGCCACGGGTAGGCCCATAAGGGTTCTCCCAGTCCCCCCCCCAAAGAATCCCCCTCGCCAGACTTCCTCGACGTCTCCGAGGAAGAAGAAGAGGAGGGGAGGGCGTGGTGGAGGTCAGGGGGAACGTGCGGGACAGCCACGGGGCGGAACTAGCCCCCAAGGGTCGGCCAGTGTGGCCAAAATCAAGCCGCCGACCACGGCGGCGGTGAAGGTCACATGTGCCGACCCAACAGCCTACGCGCAGGTCCTCAAGACCGCGAGGGAGAAGGTCGATCTCTCCTCCCTCGGGATCGAGGACCTGCGCCCCCGCAGAGCTGTTACGGGTGCCCTGATACTCGAGGTCAGGAGCGTTGACAACGGCACTAAGGCCGACGCCCTGGCCGAGGGTATCAGGGCTGCCCTGTCATCAAGGGATGACGTCAAGGTAGCCCGGCCGTGCAAGACGGTCGAGCTACGCTTAACTGGCCTGGACGATTCGGTCACCCCTAGTGAGGTGGCCGAGGTCCTGGGAGCCATCGGAGCTTGCTCTCCCCACGACATCAAAGTGGGAGAGATCCGCATGGCTCCCAACGGGCTGGGCACCTGCTGGGTGCGCTGCCCCGCGAAAGCTGGCAAGGCAGTCTTGGCCGCTCCCCGAGTAAGGGTGGGCTGGTCGAGCTGCCGCGTGGCACTGCTCCCCTCGCGGGGACTACAGTGCCACAAGTGCCTGGCCACGGGCCACGTCCAGGCCAAATGCAGCAGCCGGATCGATAGATCCGGCTGCTGCTACCGATGCGGTGGCATAGGCCACCTGGCCAAGGATTGCCGAGAAAAGGCGGGCTGCCCGGTCTGCAAAGACGCGGGCAAGCCCGCCGACCATCGGATCGGCGCAAAGGGGTGCCTAGCCTATAAGGCACAAAAGGCATTCCCGAGCGCCGGGGGCCGTCGAGAGGCGGGGTCGACAGTAACGCCGACCTTGTCCCATACTGCGGCCCCCACTGAGTCAAAGGCTCCTCTCCCGCAAAGGGAGAGGAGAATAAGAGAAGACGCAGTAACCAACTGTGTTGAAATGAAGGAGGTGGAGGAGCCTCGGGAGCAAGCCAACAATGCCCCCTAGGCTCCTCCAGGCCAACCTCAATCACGCCAGGGCTGCGCAGGATATGCTTGCGCAGTGCCTGGCGGAGGGGGGTGGCGGGCTGGCCATCGTCGCCGATCCTTATAGGATACACGAGGGCAACCCCAACTGGGTTGGGGATCCCTCGGGGAGGGTGGCGATGGTCAGCCATCATGTGCCGGGCGCTCCGCCGATGATTCCTTTATCGTCCGGCGAGGGCTTCGTCATGGTCGAGTATGGACCCATCGATGTCCTGGGTTATCTCCCACCTAGCCTAACCAGGGGGGAGTACGAGGCGGCCTTAGATGGCATGGAGAGCGACATACTCGGTCGCTCTCCAAGGCCTGTCGTTGTGGGGGGAGACATCAATGACCACGCTGTGGCTTGGGGCTCCCCCCGCACAGACGTCAGGGGCCGCCTTGCTCTAGAGTTTGCGGCGAGGCTCGGCCTGGTACTTCTAAACCGGGGCCGGGTCAGCACCTACGTGGGGGCCGGGGGAGAGTCTATTGTCGATGTGACATGGGCCTCCCCTGGGGCCCAGGGATGGGCCTTAACAGGGTCCAGGGATGGACAGTGGAGACCGGCTCACTCGGAGAGACGTCCGACCATAGACTAATCTCCATGGAGCTGGTCTCCCCCCCCACGGAGGTGCGAGAGCAACGCCGCCGCACCCGGGACAGGAATCGATGGGTCCTGAGGAAGCTCGACCCCGAAGCCCTCGAGGTCAGCCTCCTTGCCTCCACTTGGTCGGAGGGAGGAGCTGACCTCGGAGCCGAGGAGGAGGCGGAGCGCCTATGCGTGATCATGTCGCGCGCTTGCGACGCCTCCATGCCCCGCAGCAGACCTATGGCGCGCCGTGCCGCCTACTGGTGGTCCGCGGAGCTCGCCGAACTGAGGCGAGCTACCGTGGCCGCCAGGCGGACACACACGCGCGCCAAGCGGTGGGGCATGGAGGAAGAGCTGAACAACGCCGAGGCGGTCCTCAGGGAAGCCAGGAAGGCCCTGAGGACCGCCATCGCGTGGGCGAAGGCCGCGGCCTGGGAGGAGTTACTCTCCGAGCTGGACCGCGACCCATGGGGAAGGCCGTACAAAATAGTGACGAAGCGGCTCCGCCCATGGGCGCCTCCAGTCTCAGAGACGTTGGATCCGCAGTTCCTCGGAAAAGTGGTGAATACGTTGTTCCCCACCAGGGGGAGGGACATACCGGAGAAGACCGGCCCTCCCCCAGGATGGACCGAGGAACTGGAGGTGTCCAGACACGAGATGGTCGCGGCCTTTGCCCGAATAACCGGAAGGAAGGCAAAGGCGCCCGGGCCGGACGGAATATACGCCAAGGTCTGGGCCCGGGCGTCTCCGATAATGTCACGTACACGAAATGCCTCCGTGAAGGAACTTTCCCCAGGAGGTGGAAGAGGGCCCGGCTTGTCCTACTCAAAAAGGAGGGCAAGCCAGCGGAGAGTCCTTCCGCATACAGGCCCCTTTGTATGCTGGATGATGCGGGCAAGATCTTTGAGCGAATCATCGCCAACCGCATCATCCGGCATATGTCCCGGTATGGTCCCGAATTGTCCCCCGCACAATACGGGTTCCGAGAGGCGAGATCGACTGTCGATGCTGTCAGGCAAGTCCGATCCCTCTCGGAATCCATCACGGAGGACGGGAGGGTGGCGTTGGCGATATCCTTGGATATCGCCAACGCCTTCAATAGTATCCCATGGGGCGAGGTTGTGGCGGCGCTTAGCGAGCACTTTCGCCTGCCGCCCTACCTTGTCGCCATCGTTCGGGACTACTTCCGGGACAGGGTGCTGGAGTTCCGGGATAAAACCGTACTCCAGCAGCGGAGGGACATGTTGTGCGGCGTCCCGCAGGGGTCCGTGCTGGGCCCCCTGTTTGGAACGCCGCATATGACAAAGTACTCCGTGTGGCCCTCCCCCCTGGCTGCCACGTCGTTGGTTACGCCGACGACACTTTCGTGGTAGCCCGGGGAGCCTGCTGGGTGATGGCGATTGCCATGGGCAATTGGGCGGTGAACTGCGTCGTCGGCTCCATCAAAAGCCTGGGCTTGAGGGTGGCCCCGGAGAAGACGGAAGCCATCTTTTTCCATAATGGCTCTTCCCAGGTACCGCCCCGGACCTTCGTCCGGGTGGACAACACCCGGATCCGAGTGGGGGCAACCCTCAAATACCTGGGGTTGCAATTGGACGGTCGTTGGGCCTTTGTCGAGCACTTCGACAAATCGGCCCAGCGATTGGGCAAAATGACGGGTGCCCTTCTGGGGTTGATGCCCAACCTCCGAGGTCCGGGAGTAGGTGCGAGGCGCGCATACGCCTACGCGGCCATGGCCGGGGCCCTGTACGTTGCTCCGGTCTGGTTTCGCGAGGCGTTGGCCAGACGCCGTATAAGAGACGTGCTGCACGCCGTGCAGCGGCGGCTGGCGCGGAGGATCGTGCGCGCCTATCGCACCGCCCCTAGCGCGGCGACCTTAGTACTGGCGGGGCTCCCCCCGGCGGAATTCACGGCCGACGCCCTGGCATGGTCATATGCCAGGGCTAAGGCCGTCCGCCTGCAGGGGGGAGTGGTTACCCCCAGGGTCGCTGCGCTACTGCGAGAAAGTGCTCGCCGGCGAGCCATGAGGTCTTGGCGGGAGAGTGCCAATGATCCGCCGGCGGCGGGATCTCGGATCTTGGAGGCCGTCCTACCCCACTTGGACGAATGGGTGGGCCGCCCTTGGGGCGGCTTGTCCTACCGGACGACACAGGTGCTCACCGGGCATGGCTGCTTCGCACCTGTGCAGAATAAGGAAGGAGCCGACGACGCAGTGCCACCATTGCGACGCCGAAAGGGACTCCGCGCAACACACGCTGGAACACTGTCCAGCGTGGGAGGAGCTGCGCGGAGTCCTGAGAAGAGAAATCGGCGACGATCTCTCCCTGCGGGCCATCATTAGCCAGATGGTCCGCAGGGAGAGCGCTTGGGTCGCGTTCTCCTCCTTCTGCGAGCAAGTAATGCAGCAGAAGGAGGAGGCCGAAACCATCAGGGAGAGGAGGCCGGAGGGACGCATGCCCCCCGGTGAAAACAACGGTGACAGGGAGGCGGGGACGGGGGCCATGACCCACCTTGGCTCCCCCGCCCGGCCGCCCCGAAGAAGAAGAAGACCCGCCCCGCGTCGCTCAGGCCGCAGTGGCCCGTCAGCCGAAAGGCGGCGGGGGTGCGAGCGATCAGCTGCCGTCGCCCCCTTCCTTCACGCAATTAGGGAGGAGGAGGAGAGCGACGGCGCTAACACAGAGAGGGGGCGACCCTCCTCCCCAGTGGCTGCCGGCCCCGCCTTCGGGACGCGCAGTCGCGGGTGGAGGGGGGCCCTTCGCTATAACGGTGAACCCGGCGAGGCAGACCCGACCTGACTGTCCGGGGGGGACCACTCTGCGATGTAACGCGCAGACGTATCCCCCCTCTGCCTCGCCGGGGGGGGAGAGGGAAGTTTCTCCCTCTCCGCCCCCAGGGTAGTTAGGAGGACCGCGCCGCCATCAGTGCGGCGCGAAGGGGCCCGGGGCTGCGGCGGGGGTCGGATACCCCGGGCTTAACCCCCAAACCATCAGGGGTTGAGGCGGGGGGGGCTGGTGTCCCCCTCCCCCGACCTAGGGCAGACCAGGCCCATAAGCCCTGCCGGGTGTGCCCACGTTAGGGTACACCCGGCGCGGCGTGTCGAATCGGCTTAGGCCGACTGGGTCCGGGGGGCTCCGGAAGCATGCTGCACGCGTTCCCGGAGCTCCCAGTCACGGACCAGGGCAGGACACCCGGAGAGGTTTTAGTGGGTATGTCCCCGCCGACGTTGTCGGCGGGGAAGAGCCCCACATAACCACCAGGCCTCCCCCGGGGCCTGGGGTATGCGATAATGCATTTCCTCTCCGTTAACAAAAAAAAAAAAAAAGGTGGGAAAGAAACTCCAGGTTACCCTGGAGGATTTCATGCTTAAAGGTGGGATGATCAAATCCACTGGCTCGAAGCCCGGACCGGCCTGCAGCAAGGGGGCAAAACCCGTTAACTGCGGACCGGATGCAACCCCCCTCGAGCAGTATGATGCCCCCGGGCCATCTGGCCTGGGACACAAGAAGGGGACTTCCTTGCCGCCCTCCCCGTCTTTCACCGCGATGTCCGCGGAGATGGACGTAGATACGGACAGGGAGTCAGTGGGACGGGGCACGAAGAGGGCTTACATAAAAAAAAAGCCTCGTACTACATTTTGTCCTCCTCCGAGGAGGAAGAAGATCCTACTAAGAAAGGACGAGGCAGGCCGGCGAAAGACCCCTCCGACGAGGGGCAGTTCACGGCGGAGGCCCCCGCCAAGTAGGCCGAAGCCGAGAGGGCAAGGAAGATAACACAAGACCACAGGGCAATCATCGACCCGAAGGTCCAACCTTCCTCTGCCCGAGCTGCCAAAGCTCAAGAGAGGGCGCTGGAACTAGCGGAAGAGCTGGAGCAACAGCCAACTACAGCTGTTGCTGCGATGATGACAAAAAGTCTCGGGATGTTGGTCAAGTCGGTCGAGAGGTCCCATAATATCCAGGGTCCTATAAGAAAGGACCTCTGGAACGCGTACGCGGACCTCACGGCTGGCTTGACCACCATCCTGACCAGACAGGAGGAGAGTCCAGCGGCACAAATACACAGGGAAGAGAGTGCTGCCCTGGCCAAGGCCAAGGCCAAATGGGCCTTGGTAAAGAGAAGGCTAGAGGCCGAGCTGGAGCAAATGCGAGTTCGCATTGCCTTACTCGAGGAGGCCTCCTCGAGGCAAGTACATAAAGAGTATGGGACGGACGTCGAGGTCCAAACGGACCTGGACCTCGACGATACGGTGTTAGACGCCTTGACCGGTGAGACCCACCAGGGACCGCCAATCGAAGTGGACATGGTGGTGGAGGGGCTCCACGCCGTCGAGGAGCCCCTCGTTGACGCCAAGACCACCCGGCGCAAAGGAACGCCGGTGGTGGTGTCAATGGAGACACTGAAGAAGCCATTCTTCCGCCCGCCGCTAAAAGGGGTCCGCAAACAGATAAACCCCCTGTCAAACGCTGCGGACGTGAGAGTGACTCCTGCTCCTCGCTCTTCCTTTCCCCCTCTTACTCCTCCCTCGCGTCCATTGGAGAGGGCTGGCTGGACGGTGAGGGAGAAGGGGAGGGAAAAGGAGAAGAAAAAGAAACCAATCACGGAGGACTGTCTCCGGGAGGTACTCAATAGGGTCCTCCCGGCCGTCCTCCGAGAGATGGGGCTTCTCCCGGCCAGGGCGGCGACGGCTGAGAGGCCCGAGACGGCCTCTGCAGGAGGTAGGGTAGCCCCCCCTCAGGTCGAAACCGCCCCTCAGAAAAGAACTATGGGCGGTACAACCGCCAAGGCGACCCGGCCCGCTCCGGGTAAAGAGACCACCTCCCCGTCCATACTTGAGCTGTGGATGGAGGTGGTCTCCAGAAAAGCCAGAGGAGAACCGTCAAAGTCGCCAATGAGACGACCAAGGCGGTCCCCTCCACGAGCAGGCCGATAAGGGTTCTCCCAGCCCCGCCCCCCCAAAGAAACCCCCTCCCCAAACTTCTTCGGCATCGTCGAAGAAAAAGAAGAAGAAGAGGGGAGGGCGAGGGGGAAGTCAAGGGGGACCCGTAGGACAACCCGCGGGCGGAGCCAACTCCCGACGGTCGGCCAGGGTGGCCAAAATTAAGCCGCCGACCACGGCGGCGGTGACGATCACTTGCGCCGACCCGGGAGCTTACGCGCAGGTTCTCAAGACCGCGAGGGAAAAGGTCGACCTCTCCTCCCTCGGGATTGAGGACCTGCGTCCACGCCGTGCAACGGGTGCCCTGAGACTTGAGGTCAGGGGCGTCGACAATGGCACCAAGGCCGACGCCCTGGCCCAGGGTATCAGGGCGGCCCTAAACAACCGAGATGACGTCAAGGTAGCTCGACCGTGCAAGACGGTCGAGCTACGCTTGACCGGCCTGGACGACTCGGTCACCTCCAGTGAGGTGGCCGAGGTCCTGGGAGCCATCGGAGGATGCTGCCCCCACGATCTCAAAGTGCGGGAGATCCGCATGACTCCCAACGGGCTGGGCACCTGCTGGGTGCGCTGCCCCGCGAAGGCGGGCAAGGCAGTCTTGGCCGCCCCCTGAATAAGGGTGGGCTGGACGAGCTGCCGTGCGGCACTGCTCCCTTCGCGGGGATTACAGTGCCATAGGTGCCAGGCCACGGGCCACGTCCAGGCCAAATGCAGCAGCCGGATCGATAGATCCGGCTGCTGCTACCGATGCGGAGGCATTGGTCACTTGGCCAATGCCTGTAAGGAGAAGGCGGGCTGCCCGGTCTGCAAAGACGCGGACAAGCCCGCCGAACATCGGATTGGCGCAAAGGGGTGCCTTGCCAATAAGGCTCAAGGGGCACCCCCGAGCGCTGGGGGCAGCCGAGAGGCGGGGTCGACAACAACGCCGACCTCGACCCAGGCTACGGCCCCCCCTGAGGCAGAGGCTCCTCTTCCGCAAAGGGAGAGGAGAACAGAAAACCAGGAGGACGCACCCAGGTGCGTAGAGATGAGGGAGGTGGAGAAGCCTCGGGAGCAAGACAACAATGCCCCGTAAGCTCCTCCAGGCCAACCTGAACGACGCCAGGGCTGCACAAGACATGCTTGTGCAGTGCCTGGCGGAGGCAGGTGGCGGGCTGGCCATCGTCGCCGATCCCTATAGGATACACGAAGGCAACCCCAACTGGGTTGGAGATCCCTCGGGGAGGGTAGCGATGGTCAGCCATCATGTGCCGGGCGCTCCGCCGATGATCCCTTTATCGGCTGGCGAGGGCTTCGTCATGGTCGAGTATGGACCCATCGATGTCCTGAGTTGTTATCTCCCCCATAGCCTAACCAGGGGGGAGTACGAGGCGGCCTTAGATGGCATGGAGAGCGACATACTCGGTCGCTCTCCAAGCCCTGTCGTTGTGGGGGGAGACCTCAATGCCCACGCTGTGGCTTGGGGCTCCCCCCGCACAGACGTCAGGGGCCGTCTCGCCCTAGAGTTTACGGCGGGGCTCGGCCTGGTCCTTTCGAACCGGGGCCGGTTCAGCACCTACGTGGGGGCCGGGGGAGAGTCCATTGTCGATGTGACATGGGCCTCCCCCGGGGCACTTAACAGGGTCCAGGGATGGACAGCGGAGACCGGCTCCCTCGGAGAAACGTCCGATCATAGACTAATCTCCATGGAGCTGGTCTCCCCCCATCCCACGGAGGTGCGAGAGCAACGCCGCCGCACCCGGGACAGGAATCGATGGGTCCTGAAGAAACTTGACCCCGAAGCCCTCAAGGTCAGTCTCCTTGCCTCCACTTGGCCGGAGGGAGGAGCTGACCTCGGAGACGAGGAGGAGGCGGAGCGCCTATGCGCGGTGATGTAGCGCGCATGCAACGCCTCCATGCCCCGCAGCAGACCAATGGCGCGTCGTGCCGCCTACTGGTGGTCCGCCGAGCTCGCCGAACTGAGGCGGGCTACGGTGGCCGCCAGGTGGGCTCACACGCGCGCCAAGCGGCATGGAGAATGAGCTGAACAACGCCGAGGCGGTCCTCAGGGAAGCCAGGAAGGCCCTGAGGACCGCCATCGCGCGGGCGAAGGCCGCGGCCTGGGAGGAGCTACTCTCCGAGTTGGATCGCGACCCGTGGGGGAGGCCGTACAGAATAGAAACGAAGCGGCTCGGCCCATGGGCGCCTCCAGTCTCGGAGACGCTGGACCCCCAGTTCCTCGGAACGGTGGTGGACGCACTGTTCCTCACCAGGGGGAGGGACATACCGGAGAAGACCGGCCCTCCCCCGGGATGGACCGAGGAACTGGAGGTGTCCAGACACGAGATGGTAGCGGCCTTCGCCCGCATAAATGGAACGAAGGCGAAGGCGCCCGGGCTGGACGGAATATACGCCAAGGTCTGGGCCCGGGCGTCTTCGATTATCGGGGAGGCACTTCGTGTCACGTACACGAAGTGCCTCCGGGAAGGAACTTTCTCCAGGAGGTGGAAGAGGGCCCGGCTTGTCCTCCTCAAAAAGGAGGGCAAGCCAGCAGAGAGTCCCTCCGCATACAGGCCCCTTTGTATGCTGGATGATGCGGGCACGATCTTTGAGGGAATCATCGCCAACCGCATCATCCGGCATATGTCCCGGTATGGTCCCGAATTGTCCCCCGCACAATACGGGTTCCGAGAGGCGAGATCGACCGTCGATGCTATCAGACAGGTCCGGTCCCTCTCGGAATCCATCACGGGGGACGGGAAGGTAGCGTTGGCGATATCCTTGGATATCGCCAACGCCTTCAATAGTATCCCAAGGGGCGAGGTTGTGGCGGCGCTTAGCGAGCACTTTCGCTTGCCGCCCTACCTCGTCGCCATCGTTCGGGATTACTTCCGGGACAGGGTACTGGAGTTCCGGGAAAAAACCGGACGCCAGCAGCGGAGGGACATGTCGTGCGGCGTTCCGCAGGGGTCCGTGCTGGGCCCCCTGCTATGGAACGCTGCATACGACAAAATGCTCCGTGTGTTCCTGCCCCCTGGCTGCCACGTCGTTGGTTACGCGGACGACACGTTCGTGGTAGCCCGGGGAGCCTCCTGGGTGATGGTGATTGCCATGGGCAATTGGGCGTTGAACTGCGTCGTCGGCTCCATCAAGAGCCTGAGCTTGAGAGTGGCCCCGGAAAAGACGGAAGCCATCTTTTTCCATAATGGCTTCTCCCGGGTACCGCCCGGGCCTTCGTCCGGGTGGACAACACCCGGGTCCGAGTGGGGGCAACCCTTAAATACCTGGGGTTGCAATTGGACGGTCGCTGGGCCTTTGTCGAGCACTTCGACAAATTGGCCCAGCGATTGGGCAAAATGACAAACGCCCTCTTGGGGTTGATGCCCAATCTCCGAGGTCCGGGAGTAGGTGCGAGGCGCGCATACGCCTACGCGGCCATGGCTGGGGCCCTGTACGGTGCTCCGTTCTGGTTTCGCGAGGCGTTGTCCAGCCGCCGCATAAGAGACGTGCTGCACGCCGTGCAGCGGCGGCTGGCGCGGAGGATCGTGCGCGCCTATCGCACCGCCCCTAGCGCGGCGACCTTAGTACTGGCGGGGCTCTCCCCGGCGGAATTCACGGCCGACGCCCCGGCATGGTCATATGCCAGGGCTAAGGCCGTTCGCCTGCAGGGGGGAGGGGTTATTCCCAGGGTCACCGCGCTATTGCGAGAATGTGCTCGCCGGCGGGCCATGAGGTCTCTGCGGGATAGTCTCGCCAGTGACCCGCCGGCGGCGGGATCTTGGATCTTGGAGGCCGTCCTACCCCACTTGGACGAATGGATGGGCCGCCCTTGGGGCGGCTTGTCCTACCGCACGACACAGGTGCTCACCGGACATGGCTGCTTCGGTGAGTACCTGTGCAGAATAAGGAAGGAGCCGACGACGCAGTGCCATTGCGACGCCGAAAGGGACTCTGCGCAGCACACGCTGGAACACTGTCCAGCGTGGGAGGAGCTGCGCGGTGTCCTAAGAAGAGAAATCGGCGACGATCTCTCCCTGCGAGCCATCATTAGCCAGATGATCCGCAGGGAGATCGCTTGGGTCGCAGTCTCCTCCTTCTGCGAGCAAGTAATGCGGCAGAAGGAGGAGGCTGAAACCATCAGGGAGAGGAGGCCGGGGGGACGCATGCCCCCCGGCGACAACAACGACGACAAGGGCGGCCGGGACGGGGGCCATGATCCACCTTGGCTCCCCCGGCCGCTCCGAAGAAAAAGAAGGCCCGCTCCCCCCCGTTCTTCGGGCTGCAGTGGCCAGTCTGCCAAAAGGCGTCGAGGGGGCGGGCGATCAGCTGCCGTCGCCCCCTCCCTTCCCACAATCAGGGAGGAGGAGGAGAGCGACGGCGCTAACACAGAGAGGTGGCGACCCTCCTCCCCAACGGCTGCCGGTCCCGCCTTCGGGACGCTCAGTCGTGGGAGGAGGGAGGCCCTTCGTTATAATGTAGAACCCGGTGAGGCAGACCCTACCTGACGGTCCGGGGGGGACGACTCTGCGATGTAACGCGGAGCTGTACCCCCCCTCTGCCTCGCCGGGGGGGGAGAGAGAATTCTTTTTCCCTCTCCGCCCCCAGGGTAACCAGGAGGACCGCGCCGCCGTTTAGCGCGGCGCGCGAAGAGGCCCGGGGCTACGGCGGGGGCCGGATACCCCGGGCTTTACCCCCAAAAACCATTAGGGGAAGAGGCGGGAGGGGCTGGTGTCCCTCTCCCCCGACCTAGGGCAGATCAGGCCCACAAGCCCTGCCGGGTGCGCCCACGTTAGGTACACCCGGCGTGTCGAATCGGTCTAGGCCGACAGGGTCCGGGGGGCTCCTGAAGTATGCTGCACGCGTTCCCGGAGCCCCCCAGTCACGGACCAGGGCAGGACACCCGGAGAGGTTTTAGTGGGTATGTCCCCCCTCGTCGGCGGGGAAGAACCCCATATAACCACCAGGCCTCCCCCGGGGCCTGGGGTACGCGGTAACGCATTTCCTCTCCGTTATAAAAAAAAAAATAATAAAAGGGCTACGAAGCCCATATTAGGTTAACAGAGAACCGCTATGTTGCAAAAAGACCATACCGGATGTTTGATTCCGGACCATAATGAGATTGATAACTAAGTCAAAAACCTATTAGAAGCAAACTTTATAGAAACTTCCTGCTCACTTTTTGCGGCGCCAGTAACATTAGCTTATAAACGTGAAGGAAAAAAATCGAGACTGTATGGACTTCAGAACTCAACAAAATAGTGGTCCCCACAACCGTTTTCTCTCGTCGAAGACATTTTAGTAAAAACTTACGGGTGTTCCTTGTTTTCGACTCTGGATATCAATTCTGCATTCTGGTCTATATCTCTTTATGAAAAAGGTCGGTATAAAACGGCATTTGTAACACAGAACGGGCACTACCAATGGAAATGTCTCCCATTTGGCTTAAAGACATCCCCGGCAATATTCCAAAGAATACTCTCAAATATTCTTTTAAAAAAAAATTTACATCACTTCTGTTCGGTTTATATCGATGACATCATTATATTCTCAGAATCTCTGGAAGACCATATGCATCATCTGGAATCGGTCTTGATCGCGGTGGCGGGCGAGGGATTTTGTTTTAAATTTGAAAAATGTCACTTTGCACAAAAGTCAATCAAATATCTGGGACATATCCTGGAAGAGATTTCAGTAAAACCCCTACTAGACAACTTAATTGCAATTCGCGATTTCCTAGTTCCGCAGAACAAAATAATATCAGACAATTTTTGGGAAAGGCTAATTTCTATCATAAATACGTACCGAGGTCCACTCGGCTTTTGGAGCCGCTACATGCATTACTGCAAAAAGGAGTGGAATTCGAGTGGTTCGCTGATTGCGAACGGGCCTGGTAGCGCACTTCCCGCTGCAGGAAGGCATTCCCAAATAGTTTAATTTAAATTAAGTTAGGTTGCGAGAGGACGAGGAGTAGCAGAGCCGGGTGGTATAACGCGCACGCGATTAACGAGAGCGGACACTTTATTCGATTTTCGCACAGGTGTTTCTCTCTCGAAGTCGTACAGTAAGCTAAGGCTCGCGCTCGGAAAATCGCTGACCGAGGAGCCGATCAGGGGGGGGAGTGAGAAAAGGCGCGAGACTCGGAAACGCGACCGCCGAATCTTGCGACGTTCCGCGAGATGGAGATAAGGGTCTCAAATTCGCTACTGTCGAGGCCCCCCTACAAGCATTCGTAATGCTCGCATACGGAGCTCGAGCATCATTAAGGAGTGCCCGTTCGCGGCGACAATTCCGCACGAACATTCCGCCCGCCATCGCTCGAAGTGTCAGGATTGAGCGATCAAACAATAGAATAACTTGGTGCGGTCACAACCTAACATACGTGTCGCGATAGACACAAACGAGATTACAGGATAGAGGATAATACTGTAACCCAACTTGTCGGAGGTAAACACACCCAAAAATTCACAGACTTAAGTTAAAGGTTAACACAGTCGATATCACGATTCAGCAACCATGAGATGGCCGTCAAGAGGGCTTTAAAATTACAATTTCTTAAACACTAGTTGAATAAATTGAAAATGTTTGTAACTAATGAGACCAGAACGCATGACTAAGCAAAGTATTGAATTAAACTAATGAAACGAGTATATGTTACAAGATAAATTAGGCACCTGCAACACCTAGAGATTAAACACTCAGTGGCAGTTCAGAAAAATTGCGGGTATCTTTGGTAGACTAAAGTTAAGTTAACCAGTCACTATACACAAGAGAGTTCACATATCTTGAGCTCTCCTACTGAGCGCCGCCCGCTATGGAAGACTCAAATTGAGAAAACTTAACGAGTGTCTGCTCGTGTACCGGCAGCAGAATGAGTCTGTTGACGGATCGCACCAACTCCGACGTTGATGAGCGGATGGTGGCGACTCTCGTCAGCCCATCCTTCCCAGGATCAAGTTGCACCACTCTGGCCAGTGGCCACTTTGTCGGAGGAGCCAGCTTGTCCTTGAACAGGACCAAGTCTTCCACCTGAAGCTGCCGGTTTGGCTTAAGCCATTTTGCCCGCTGTTGCAGTTGAGCCAGGTAGTGAGACCGCCAGCGTCGCCAAAAGTGACTCCTCATCAGCCGAAGCGAATGCCAGCCGGAACAGGGTTGCCCTGCCTGATTGGTCTCCGTGAAAAGTTCCGGGGGAGCAACCAGAGGCCTTCCGATGATAAAGTGACCAGGTGTCAGGGCTGAGGCATTGTTAGGTTCTAGCTAAGCGCGCTGATCGGCCAAGAGTTTAGGCAGGCCTCTATACTAGCCAGCACGGTCGTCAGTTGCTCGTATATGAGCTTAGAGTTGCCAATGACTCTATGAAGATGACGTTTTATCGACTTCACGTTAGACTCCCAGATGCCCCCAAAGTTTGGAGCTCGAAGGGGGATGTATCGCCACTTCACTCCATCCGACGCCACGGCAGCCGCTACAGCTTGGCCGATGGCAGAGCTCTCCAAGAAGAGTCTATGCAGTTCGGCCTCGCTGGTGGCTTGAAGGTGGTACTGTTGTCGGTGTAGATGACCCGACAGAGACCACGCCGGACGGTAAAGCGACGGTATGCTGCTAAGAATGCGTCGGTGGTCAAGTCAGAGACCAGCTCCAAATGGATGGCCTTGACTACAAAGCACACAAACACCGCCACGTATCCTTTCGATTTCTTTTGACTTCGCCCGGGTGAAGCCTTTACCCAGAAGTAGCCGGCGAAGTCGACTCCAGAATGCGCAAATGGTAGGGCCGATTTAGCTCGGATGGCCAGCAGCGGTGCCATCTGCTGCTCGAGGGTGATGGCGTTGTGACGCGCGCACCTGACGCAACTCCGCACAATGCGTCGTATCGACGTGTTGGCGCGCAGGATCCAATACCTCTGCAATAGATAACTATGTACTAGTCTATAACCCCCATGGAGAGTAGAGATGTGAGCCTTGCGAATAAGGAGAGCGGTGACGTGATAGTCCTTGGGGAGAATGACAGGATGTTTCTCGGATTCCAAGAGAAAAGAGTTTTGCAGTCTGCCACCAACGCGGATCAACCCGTGAGTGTCGACAAATGGCAGAAGTCTACAAAGGGGGCTGCCAGATCGAACCTCCCCTCTCGAGGCCAGGCTCCGGAATTCTTTTGAGAACGCCTCCAGCCTGAGAAGTGTCGATGATCCGAAGGCTAGTTCCTGCTTCGAGTTGAGTAGCCAGCGGTGAACGTACGCGAGAATCGCGCACATCCTGTCAAAGGACGAAAATTTCCGCAGCCAGACGGAAAGTGGAAGGTCGGGTCGAGTCAGCCATACGTTAACTCGACCGCGCGACTCCAGTTCCGTGGCCTCGAGTACAATTTTGGAGGGCCAATCGGTCTGTGGCCGAGTCAGCCACTCAGGCCCGCTCCACCAGATCCCGGATTTCTGCAGCTGTCGCGGGGTACATCCCCTCGTAGCTAGGTCCGCAGGGTTCTGAACAGATTTGACGTGGCGCCAAACAGCAGTGGGCAGCAAGGTGGAAATCTCGCTGACCCTGTTCGCTACGTGTGCCTTCCACTTTGATGGATGCGACTGTAGCCAAGACAGAACTACTTGCGAGTTGCACCAGCAATGTATTTGCGCTGGTTGAGCTTCTAGTTGCGGCAGAGTGCCAGCGATCAGTCGCCCAAGAAGAAAAGCCCCACATAGCTCGAGTTTGGGAAAACTCACAGCCTTCAGAGGCGCCACCTAAGATTTGGCCATTATCAGTCGAGAGTGAGATGCTGCTGGTACCACAACGTAGAGGGTGGCTGCGAACGCACGCTCAGAAACGTCGCAGAAGGCGTGGAGATGCCACTCCATGATCTCACTGGTACCCAGCCAGCGTGAAATGTTTATGTCTTCCAGATCCGTCAGCTCCGTCCGGTATGTAAGCCAGGACTGTGCAAGTCAACCTGTGACTCGAGCGTTCCAGGCTGCACCTTGAAGCCACAGGCACTGAAGAAGCAGCTTCGCCCGTATGATCAGTGGACACACCCAGCCCACCGGGTCGAACAGCATGGCAATTTGAGACAAAATTGCGCGCTTTGTTACTGCAGGAGGTGACGGCGGAAACCGCACCTCGAAGTTGAAGACGTCCTTGTGAGGCAGCCACTTCAGGCCCAAGGTCGAGACTGCATCGCTTGCTGTGAGCCTCCTGTGATGCAGCGGATCAGCTGTACCGAGAAGGTCGGCGTGATTGGCAGCGCACTTGTCCACCGCCATTTCCGAGGAGGATAGGATGCCAACAAGTTCCGTATTAGCAGCTGCCGCTTTCTCGGGTGTGCCTTTCCCCGCCAAAAAATCGTCCACATAGCGAATTTTTCGGAGAAGCTTGGACCCGAGTGGGAAGCGATGCGCCTCCGCTTCAGCAAGGTCCAATAGACAGGCGTTGGCGTGAAACGGTACAGAGGTACCATATGTCACCGTGAGTAGGCGGTACGAAAGCAGCGGCGTCTCGGGTGAGAACCTCCAAAAGATGCGCTGCCATTCCAAATCCTGCCGGTGTATTAGCATCTGGCGAAACATTTTTACCACATCACAGGTAAATGCATACCGGAAGAAGCACCATCTCAACAGCACGACCAATAGATCCTCTTGCAACTTGGGACCAGCATGGAGCCTGGAATTAAATGAGACGCCTACCGCTCTTTCTAAGAGTGTTAAACACGACTCGAATTTTGCCACAGTCCCTTTTGAAAACGGGGTGATGTAGCAGATAATAGGCCTGGGTTGTTGCCACCTCGCTCTCCGGAACCACCTCCATATGGCCGAGGTTGATGTACTCGCGCATGAAGGTAGAGTATGCGGATGCGACGTCGGGTTGTTTGACAAATCGATGTTTGAGACGCATCATGCAGGCCCGCGGCGTCGTGTCGATTCCAGAAAATTGAGGGGTTTCGGAGAAGGGCAGCCGTACAACGTAGCGGCCCTCTCTGTTGAGGAAGGTCGTCTTCTTGAATTGGTCCCAACAGTCCTGGTCGCTCGGCGCCAGCTGAAGTACACGCGGGGCCTCCTCTGTCTCCCAGAACCTGGCCACGGCTTTAGTAAGCTCATAGTCGACGGAGACGTGATGCACGGAAGTCCTTTCGCTGAGATCATTGTTCGGTTCTGCGCTGCCCATGAGGACCCAACCAAAGACGGTCTCGTGCGCTATCGGAGCCTCAAGAGGATTGACAGCCTTCTGCACTCCAGGTAGCATAGCGGCGCCAAAGACTGCCAAGCCGAGGATGCAGTCCACTCTGCTAGGCGCTCCGTAGTGAGGGTCGGCTAGGTAAAGGCCGTCAAGATTGCTCCACCTCTCCGGAGGCTTGACCTGCCGTTTGGACACCAGATTGGAGACCTTCTTCAACACCAGAGCTGGGAACTTAAGTGACAAATTAGCGTCTTGTTGCGATTTCAGAATGAGTCCGACTCGACTCTGAACAACGGCATTTGGAGTGCCGCCCGTGCCATTGACAATGACGTGAGCGGGTTTGCGCTTCAAGTTGAGCGCCTGGGCAACGTAATCCGAAACGATGCATTGCTCTGCGCAGGAATCCAGGAGCACGCGCGCAGTCAGAGACACCCCAGTCTCAGATTGCAAGGTGACTACGGCCGTCGTTAGAAGTTGCTCAGTGCCGCAGTACTCACTAAGAATCTGAGGAGAGCTGGATGTAACATGCGTGGTGGTTTCCCCTGAGGATTCGGAGAGATGTTGCGTTGTAGATCCGGAATGCTGTCCGTCTTGGCAAAGTCGCATGTGGTGTAACCCAGCGCACACGAGACACCCTTGAGATTTGCACTCGTTGACCTTGTGACGGTTGCTGAGGCAATTCGTGCAAAGACCTTTGTTGACAGCAAGGTGCTTTCGTTTGCCCCGCAAAAGAACGGCAAAGCCCTTGCACCTGCTAATGAAATGTGGTCCTTGACAATGCGCACAGGAACCAGGGTCCAAGGACTTCGAACTGTTCGATTTTGAAGAGGAGGAAACTGTCGTGTAAACAGCGGTGCTTTTCCCCTTTGGTTGCTTGCCCGAGCTTCTCTGCTGACCGTTAGAAGATTTGCCCTTGGAATCTGCTGATGCCTGAGTTACGGCCTCGACTCTGTCCAAGGTCTGGATCCATTCTTCAAGGAACTTCTTGAAAAGTTCAAACTTCGGGAAGGAACCGTCCTGAAGGGTTTCAACCTGCTTCGCCCAATCCATGCGTGTTGCAGGAACTAACTTGGACTCGATGCATTGAATGAACACCATATCCCAGTGTTCAACAGGAAGCTTTAGTGACGCCTTGAAGGCGTATATGCTTTCGTTAGCCGTATTGAGAAGGCCACTCAAATGCGCGCTTGTCTCCTTAGTCGACGAAGGCAGCGCGAGCAACGCATAGAAGTGAGTGAAAAACCTAAGAAAAATGTTGTCGTATCGACTGCAGAGCAACTCCCAGGCAGTAGTAAAATTCTCTCCGGTGACCTCCTGTCCCTTGAGCTTGCCTCCAGCCTCTCCTTCTAGGGAGTTGAGAAGATGCTGAAATTTAATGACCGCGGTTATGCTCGGATCGTTCAAGACAAGCGATTGAAATTTGCTCTTGAAGCTCTGCCAATCCCTCTGAGTCCTGTCGAATTTTGGGAGCTTGACGCGTTCGAGTTGGGAAGTCGAGGTTGAAACGATTGAACCAGATCGGCACGCAGGTCCACCGCTTAGCACAGGCATCGTTCTCGCGGCAATGCGCTCGGTTAGCCACGACTTCGCCGACATATAGGCCAACAACCTTGACTCATAGAAGTTCTCCTTGAAATATGTGCAACCCTTGAGTTCCTCGGCATGAGGAAAGAGCACATAATCTCTTGACTGGAAATTTTTCCAATAATCTTCAAAGAGACAATCTCGCGTTTGATAATCGCTTAGCGTCATGTCCTTCGCTGCCTTCTGTTTAGAGGTGTTTGCCTGAAAGTTCGCGATCAGCTCGAGGTCACGCTTCTGACGCGCCAAGGTCTGGTCAATTTTCGCACGCTCCAACGGCATAATGTAGAAGACAGCGCGTTTTAAAATTAAATTTGCGCCAAATAACGGCGCGAATAAAATTTAAGGCGCGTATTGTTTCAGCACCGTCGCGGAAGGAAAGTAAACAAGAGTCTGGCCGCGAACAAATAATGCGAGTCGACGGAAAAAATCAGCAAATGTTGCACAAATATTGCACGAGTCAGCAAATATCGTACGAATTCCGCAGATCGCGCAAGGAGATGAGACATTAAATGCGAGCAAGCGTCCAATACGGAGCACGCTGTAGCATGCACGTTCACGGGTGTGCGAGCGAGAGCGCTGCACGCTGGAACGCCAGTGGAGAGAGAGAGAGCAACCGATTTCGCACCGTGCTTCGAGCGAGCGAGACACGTGCGCGAGGCGTGTAGATGCGTGAAGCGTAGATGCCGGTATCGTCCCTTACCGCGCCGCTCCCCTCTTACCAAGCTTACGTTGCTTGCGGGGGGGGGGTGCTCGGGGACGATGTCCACGTTCCGCCGTTGATCCTCCGGTTGGCCCGAGCTCGTTTACGAGTCAAGGTTTTTGCACACTGCTTCTTTCTTAATGTCCTGCTCTACGGCGCGTGCAAGCACGCACGGCAACACGGCGTGAGCGAGTGTAGAAAGCCTGGAGACCGACTCCTGGTGCTCCGCACGGCTATGTCCTCGCTCCCAGTCAACATTCTGATGTACCGTGCACTTGCGAGTCCGCACACACACACACGCGCGACGCGCCAAAGACGAAGAGTTCACAGGATGCACGGAATGTTCGTCAGGAACCGTGCCGGCATCTAAGATGGCTCACAAAACCGCGTGGCGAGTTGCCGGCCTATCGCTCGTCCTTGCTCCGATTCCAACGCCGTTGGTATCCGGCTCGAAGGACCAAAAATTATGGTGGCGCACTTTCCGCTGCAGGAAGACGTTCCCCAATAGTTTAGTTTAAATTAAGTTAGGTTGCAAGAGGACGAGGAGTAACAGAGCCGGGTGGTATAACGCGCACGCGATTAACGAGAGCGGACACTTTATTCGATTTTTGCACAGGTGTTTCTCTCTCGAAGTCGTACAGTAAGCTAAAGCTCGCGCTCGGAAAATCGCTGACCGAGGAGCCGATCAGGAGGGAGAAAAGACGCGAGGGTCGGGAACGCGACCGCCGAATCTTGCGACGTTCCCGAGATGAAGATAAGGGTCTCAAATTCGCTACTGTTGAAACCCCCCTACGAGCATTCGTAATGCTCGCATACGGAGCTCGAGCATCATTAAGGAGTGCCCGTTCGCGGCGACAATTCCGCGCAAACGGGGCCTTCCAAGACATTAAGAATCATCTTTGCTCAGAGCCGATTCTTGCGATTTACACTCCGAAATTAGATGTTATTATTCAAACAGACGCAAGCCTCGAAGGTGTGGGTGCAATATTGAAACAGAAACAGCAAAATGGAGATGTAAAACCGGTGGCGTACTTTTAAAAAAAACTAAATAATGCACAAAAAAAGAAAAAAGCAATATATTTAGAGTGTTTAGCGGTCAGGGAAGCCATCCGTTATTGGCAACACTGGTTGATTGGAAAGAGGTTTACAGTCTTCACCGACCATAAACCCCTTGAAAATCTGAATATAAAAACCAGAACGGATGAGAAACTTGGGGACTTGACTCTCTATTTATCGCAATTTGATTTCAACATAAAATACACCCCGGGATCACAAAACCAAGAAGCTGATTGTGTTTCTCGAAATCCAGTCGTATAAGCAAATAGTGAAAATGAAAAAGAAATAAAAACAATGAACCTTATAACTATCGAACTACGTAAAGATCAGAATAGTATCAAAAAAGAAAATCCCGACAATTATGAATTAATATCGGAGTCGGGAATAAAAATGATAAAAATCAAAAACAAAAAGAAAATATTAATATCTTCTGCACTAGCGAAAAAATTAATAAGAATATGCCATATAAATTAAGGCCATATAAATAAAAATCAAATTAGAAACATGTTAGGAAAATATTACTATATTACAAAACTTGATCAAATGATTGAGAATCTGATTTTGAAATGTAAAATATGCATAGAGAACAAAACGAGAAAAGGGGCAAAACTGCGACTTTTTTCACAGTTAGGCCCAGCAAAAAACCTCTTAGAAATAGTATCGTTAGATACGATTAGAAGATTCGTTGGTAACAATTCCACAAAAAAATATCTCCATCTTTTGGTTGATCACTTCACTCGTTTAGCTTTCATTGTAACATCCACAACTCAAAAGCCAAAAGATTTTATACAACTAGTAAACAAAGTTACGAGTTTTGGAAAGATTGATGAAATTCTAGCGGATCAATACAGCGGGATAAATTTAGAAGAATTAAAAAAACTACTCCGAAAATTAAATATTATACAAAATTAACTTTCACAGCAGTAAATTGTCTATTCTCAAACGGATTAAATGAAAGTCTCAATCAAACTTTGGTTAATCGCATCCGATGTAAACAAAACTCAGAACCGAACAGACCATGGTCAATGCTGGCAGAGGAGGCAGTGGAAGAGTATAACAACACTGTCCACTCCTCAACAGGTTTCTCGCCAGTATACCTGCTCCTAGGTAAAGAGCCGGAATTAATACCGCAAGAACTTTGAAAAAAATCGTATTTACAAGTTGATCGAGAAATAGCGTTCCAAAATTCACAAAGATCACGAGATAAAAATTTCAGGAGAATTAATAAGAACAGAAAACACTATAACTTTAAAGTAAGCGATCTTGTGTTTGTGAACGTCGGAAACAAATTGAACAGAGGAAAACTCGATAAAATACGAAAAGGACTTTATAAAATTTTAAAGAAAGTTTCAAATACGAAGTAAATACCGAAAAAAAACAGCGGAATCAAATCGTCATTATATATCCAAATTGATTCCGATCAGGACTGCTGTTGCAGAGATTCTTTCCCTGGACCGATCCTCGGTCTCGCCGTTAGGGGGGGGGGATGTAAGGTATACCTTATGTGGAAACATCCCCACCCCATATAAACACGCGCTAGCCGCGGACACAGCGCCGTTCCGTTAGGAAATTGATTTGTAGCACGCCGCGAGTGAGTGACGCGAGTAATATTGACATGTGCCCGTGATGATTGTTCCCACGATGATCGAGTATGATTAATCCGCATTTTATAGTGCAATTTCTTTGTAATTAAAACCATTCATTTTGGTAAGATTATTCCGGGGTCATTGGAATCCTGAGACGAGCCCTTACCTGTTGAATAATGACATCTTTTTCTTCGGCTTCTTCAGGTAAGGACTCGACCACGTGTTCATTATAGTATTAGAATTATTAATGTTTAATTGTTGATTTAGACATATTTGTATCTTTTCATAAAATATATTACTCCAGATTTTTGGAAGAAACACCGAAGTTGCACGTTATTCTACAGTGATTGAACCACACCCTTACACACACACACATATATATATATATATATATATATATATATATATATATATATATATGTATAAAATATAATATTTAAAATTAATTTAAAGTTTTTAAATTTAATTTTAATAACAAATATAAAATAATATAAGAATAAAAAGCATACATTTTTACCGACCCATAATGCCATATTGCTATTTAATTCTAAATTTAGTGAGGCTCACTTTATAGATGACGTTCTAAACACTAGGCAAGAAAATAGCACGAAAGTTTGACGAGCCTCTTATTATAACTATGAATTCATGACTAATAAGATAGTCTTAAGTCTGTTCTTGTTTCAAATAAGATCTGTCTATGAATCATGTTGAGACCAAACAAGACGTTTCCAAACAAGATTGTCTTGGACAAGTCTTGACTTGAGATTTTACTCAAGCATTTGTTTGATTCATGACTATGAATCTAGAGAGTAACTTAAGACCGTACTTAAGACGATCTTGAAAATAAGTCACGACTATGAATACGGGCCCTGAAGAACCCCTTCTACAGTTGATTTAATTTTTCACTTTACCACCAGATGGCAGTGTCTTGCTTTTTGTTTTCCATGTTAAGTACAGAGTTTTCATTTCTCATAGTATATATTCTGTGGTGTGCCATAGTCCACGGGAGTGAAACTAGTATCGTGGTTTCGTATTCGTACGATTTGCGCATGACGCCTTGTGACGATTGGTTGTGTGACTTTTCGTAAAGCATAAATCTGCGATTAAAATACACTTTTGTAGATCTTTGTCAACGAAGTAAGGTGGTTTAAAGAAGCTATTGCTTTGTGTCTGATAATCAATGCGCGAATCTACGGCTTTCTGACGCTAATTAAAAGCTCTAGGCGCTATGAATAAGGAACCCCCTGACACGGCGACGAAGGGGGGGGATACACCTAACGGTCGGCGCCGCCAACCAGGTGTACGTGGGGATTTCTTCGATCCCTCCTTCCTCCGTACTCTCCCATTCTTCCAGCCCCTAATTTATCTAATAAATTCCTGCATTCCTGCCAATTTGAATCTTTTCAAGCTGCTTACAGCAATATTAACACTGCAGAAGACAACCTAACCTCAGATGACAACCTAACTTCAAACATTCATCTCAACAACATCATTACTGCTGCTCATCCCAAAATTGCCGAAAATAACCAAGTCAAAGTAACTAACAAAGAAGCAAGAATTGGCCAATTCTTTTGCCTTTCCTTAGCCCTATGGCCGGGTCCATGTCAAGGTCTATCTCCCACAGACCTTGACACGGACTCGGCCACAGGGCTAAGGAAAAGGACGCATAAAAATACATTTGAGTCTGCAAATGCTTCTTTATCCAAGATTAATAAAACAAGTAAGCATAATATGATCAAGGATAGCGGGGCTTCCCCGTAGAGGTCTGGAGTCGTTCCGGGGCCTCCCGAGGCTGCGGATTGACTCCAGATACAGGAATTGGCGTTCCTGCGGTTCCCGAGCTTGCTAGAGGGTCTGTGGTCTTTCGTAAACCGTAGATTCAAGGATCTGAGCGACCCTGGCGCCCGAACTGGCAGACCATATTCCATCATGTGCTGAAATTACGTGCGGGATAGACCGGGGACTTGGGCTTCACCGCCCGGGCTGCAAGGAGTCAACCTCTATAAAAAATCCAAAGGTGGCGACTGGGGCACGGGGTACTGCGCTATGTAACAGCGGTGCTGGGCCTTGTGTTTCAGACGCCAACTACGTGAGTAAGCTGGCAGCGCGCTGCCACATTATGACGTGGTTGGGGTCCGTAGGGGTCTGGAGTTGATCCGAGGTCTTTCGAACGGCGGGTCCCGATAGCGCACATCCCGATAGCACACGAACCACTCACAATGGCAGATGCCTAGAGATTTTCCGTAGGTTGAGTTAGATAAGTCAAAATGATTGGTTGGTGGGGATGTGCGCTATCGGAACCCTTCCCCTTTTGATGCTGCAGACCGACTCCGGACACAGGAAGTGGCGTTCCTGTGGTTCCCGAGCTCGCTAGGGGGTCTGCGGTCTCTTGTAGACCGTGGATTCAGAGATCTCAGTGACCCTGGCGCCCGAGCTGACATACCGTAATCCATCACATGCTAAAATTGTGTGCGGGATGAACCGGGGGCCTGGGCCACGACGAGTCAACCTCTATAAAAAAATCTAAGGCTGGCGTCAGGAGCGCGGGGTGTCGCTCCGTGTAACAGCGGTGCGGGAGCCTCGTGTCTCAGACGCCAACGTGGTTATTTGGTTGGCAGTACGTTGCCGAGGTGGGGGTGCCAGTCCGGGCAGGTTCCTGGCGAACGCTTGCGCTCGTCTGGGGTCTTCCCGGCCAGGCACCCCCACCTTTGGATGCGGCGGGTCTCGATAGCACACATCCCGATAGCACACAAACCACTCACAATGGCAGATGTCTAGAGATTTTCCGTAGGTTGGGCTAGATAAGTCAAGATGATGTTGAGGAGGTACGCCTCGGGCAAAATCAGCGGCGGAGTAGTTGCCCGGCTGACCCGTCTCGAGGCTTGGGATGCGGGAGTGCGCACCTAGGGCCCTCTTCCACGGAGGCCCGACGTACACCCGGCATCCCGATTCGGGCGGCTGGGGCTCGACTTTGGTTGAGCTCTGGCCGCTAACTCCGGAGAGGGGTTCCTGCTCTCGGGCGGGGACCCGTTTGGGCTAGGACGGATCGCGGTGCATGCTTAGTCCGATTCCGCGATTCGTCCTGAGCCCAGATGCCGGAAAAAATTGGGTTTTAGTGAGTATGCCGGCCACATCTAGGTCGGCGAGTCTCACATACACCGCGTTCCTGTTCTCACAGGACCGGGGACCCATAAAGGCGTTTCCCAACTAAAAAAGAAAAAAAAATAAGTCAAGATGATTAGTTGGTGGGCTATCGGGATGTGCGCTATCGAAACCCTCCCCTTTGAATGACTCATCGTCCACAACGGCCTTGGGCCGAAGGTCCCCGGACGTCGGCCCGAGTAGGCTCCGAGGCGAGGGTGAGGTTTCTCTCGTTAAATAAGACCCCATTCATAAATTTTATGGACGACGGCAAAAAAGCGATACCGCGCAGAGGTGGTCGGACACCCAGGGCCAGCAGGGGGGGTGGGGGGCTAGTGTCTCGGGCCCCCCACTGTCGTCATTGAGCGACGGGCGGTCGAGCAGAGTGCCCACAAGCTTTGCCGACCCCAAGGCTACTGTGGAAACAAGCGAGGGCGACCCTCATAACACCCGTTCGGTGGCGCGCTCGGCGCATCTCTCGCAACTACGGGAGCGTTACGGGCCCGACGTCGAACAGGCAACACAGGAGGAGTTAAGGAAGTTGGAGCGTATCGACGCCGTGTTGAACGCTGACACCGACGATGATCTCAGCTTCTCCGACGAGGGGAGCGACCGATCGGGGGATACCTTCTCCGACTCGGAGTATGGAAAGCACGTCTCCTCCTCGGATGATGGGTGCGGGGTCGAGCAGGCTCAATGAGCCGTGGCCCCCGCCCCAGACACCGGGAAGAAGACAGCCTCGCTGCCCGGTAGGCGGCTTGTGGTGGAGCCAACCGTTCAGGCTGTGGCCCCCGTGCCGCCCACTGGGGAGCATTTGGGCCTGCCATCCGGCGAACACCGCGAGGCGGACATCGGTGGACGGGGCCTTGGTGGCAGGGCGAATCGCTCTTGCCCCGTCTCCGGGCCGGTCGCTTGGCGGACGCCGCGAGGCGGACGTCGGGGGACATGGCGGGGATGTAAGGGAGCGCCGATCGCCCTCGCGGGGGTGCCCTGGGAGGAGAGGGTGGGCATGACCCGGTGAACCTTTCCAGGATACACCCGCGGAGACGGGTCGGTGCAAGGAGAACGGGGGAGATACAACCGGGAGCCTAAGGGAGCCGGTCGCTCCTCCAGGTGAACCCGTGGAGGAAGTGGTGTCCGGTCACCCCGGATATTTCGGGGGTGACACCCGAATCCCGAGATCAGCCAAGGAGAAAGCGGGCTTGGGGCCGTCCTCGTCTGGACGGGAGCGGACTTTTTAGGTCTCCGTCTCCCCTTTCGGACGAGGCGCCCATCGAGGACCGGCTCGATGGAAAGGCCCCTGGAAGGATTTAGAGCCCGACAACTCAGAGCGAACGTTATATGTAGCTCTAAGTCGAAGGGCGAACTTACGCCGGGGGGGGGGGTCTAATGCGCGGCCTCGGCAGCGCATCAAGATACCCTCGACGCTGTTTACTTCCAAACAAAGACGGGAATTAGACCGGGAGCTGGGGTGATCTCCGGCAGCACCACGACCGATCTGGCCGGCTTGGCCGATGGTTGGCTGCGGGAGGTGGAAATTGCCCGGACAAAGTGCACCAAGCTAGGGCTGCATGCTGCCTTGTCCGAGCAAATGAAGAAATGTACGCATCTTGGCCGTGAGGCGGTGATGACCCTGGTCTGTCGGGCCATGGGCCGCCTCGGGCAAGATGACGGACAGGAGGACGTCTCGGCAGCGGCGTGTGAGGAGGAGATTTGAATCCTCTGCGCCGAGGTCGAGGAGCTACGGGGGCAGTTAGGGGTCGCGAGGAGAGCTCTTATTCTCCAATCGAGGCCCTTGACTGCGTCTCGGAATGATGGGGAAGTTTTATCCCATCCTCCACCGACTCCGGCGGCTGTCCCTGTCCCCGACCCCTCTTCTTTTGAGGAGAGGGTGCTCAGGCTGTTGGGGCAGCTGTCAGGCTCGGTGGGGGAGCTGGATAAGCGCCTGGCGTGGGTTGAGGCAAAAGTTGTTCCGGTTCCTGCCCTGGCCGGCGCTGGAGGGAAAAAGGCAGGGGGGACGTTGGTGGTATTGGGATCCGCGGGAGGAGCCCCCCAGCGGTCCCGCGGATCCGCCTGCTCCAGCGCCGTCGACGGACTGACCGGAGTGGGCGGTCGTGGTGGACCACAAAAAGAAGAGAAAGGCTGCGGCAAAGGAGGGGCGCGGGCAAAGAAGCCGCTCCCCCCTCCCCCGCAGCCTCAAAGAGCGGCCGGGGTCGTTTCTTTTCCCGGCCGGGTGTTGCTGGAACTGGTGCCTCGGTGGGGGGGGAGACTATGACCGGACGAACGAATGTTAAATTCTGAGTTTTCACTTTTCAGGTTATCTCACCTACCTTTAAAATGAAACCTGCGTGGATCTCACGGTCGCCAGGTAATTTGACCCTGTAATTACCAAGGTGTGATATGTAGTTGTCCTTTCCGTCTGTTTCAGGAATCCTCGTACGTGATTGGCCAGGCTCGTCCTTCCTGTCAACGGTCGTCGTGGGACTAATTACGCCGCTGCGTAATGTTCGTCGGTACACAGGTAAGTTAAATTGTAACGAATAATGCACTGCGTTCAACGTCCATACACTTCTGTTTTAGGTAGTGACGTGGGAATGGGACTTGTCAATGTCGGTTGCGCAAATCATTTATGCCGGTTCACATAAAATAATGTTTATTGCATACACACATTATAATAAAGAAAAACAAAGTATAATTGGTCCCTAGTCACTATTATTACTGTTCTTAACGAATGATGTTATCGTTCGCGTCGCGCGCGAGATGATGCAATATTACATCATACTATGTATGCCCGGTGGCATAGGTCTGTCTCTGAGCTCGGTCTGTAACCGACTGCCTCTCAATATGGCGACGCTTGGCTTCTCTCGTTGAGGCCCCTATTTTCATACGCCGCCATGTATCACTCCGCCAAGATGGCGGTGGTACCACAACAGCGCGCGAACTTGCTGTTCAAATTTGTGGCTAGTTTGTAATTCATACATATTTGATATTGAATAATTAAAATGAATAGAATTATTATATTTAATGGTTGGTTATATTTTGTATTACACATTAAGTTTAACCTAAATTGTTAAAAACTTGTTTGTATGCAAAGGGTGTGGATTATATCACATTGCTTAATTCTATGTTTGTAACAATGGTAAAAAAATATTAAAAGAATAATTAATCCGGGAATAAAGCACAATGATAGAATAGAATGATATAATACAGCGAAAATAACATAAAAGAAAATTGACATGACATAACCTAGCGTTCGCAATGTGTTGTGGTATGTCACCCTGTATCTATCATGTCTGCTTCCTTATCTAGTTCCCGGGCTGTGAATCTGCGCTGTCATCTGGAATCTCTATGCTTGCGGAGGCCGGCGTATCTTTGGTCTCCGCAGTCGGATTTTCCGGTGCCTCGCTGTGTTCATCCACGTTATGGGTTGGTGATGCGTCCATTGATTGTCCCTTGCTCGGCTCGCCGCTGCCCGCGGTGTTGTCCGGTGGCGTTTCCCTTGTTCCGGGGTCCATATTTTGTTCGTAGGGTATTCCTACGGGGGGCTCGTCTTCCCATGGGAGTCTCCGTAGTGCAACCACGGGATAATTTTCCCGCGGTTGCAATTTTCCCGCCAAATTGAGGTTGTGAAATGACACAACGTCAATTTTTATAGTCGGCGTTGTGGGTTGTTGTCTTGAGATTATATATTTTTGTGTTATGGTTTCTTCTTTCATTATTTTCGGCGTTGCTTTAATAAATTTGCCTGCTTGATTCCTTTGTTTTGTTTTAGCTATGTGTGATTTAGCTTCGGATTTTGCTGGTTTTGTTCTTTTCTTGTGGCTGGATTTTGTTTTTACATTTTCCGTACTTTTGTCATTTGACGAAGATCTCCTTCGTTTTTTGTTTTGGTTGTTGGTAACGTCTATGAGGGTTGTGGTTGACTCACGTGATGTTGATGTTGGTTCAGAGGAGATTGAGTGTATTTTGTCGTTGTCGACTGCTTGATTTATCAGCTCAACTATTCTTGTTGCAGTCTGGGTTCCAATTTTATAATTGATAACGCATTCTTTGGGATTATCATCTTTTTGTTTTCTGACATCCGCGATGTTTATGACGACTCTTACTTTGTAGTACGGATGTCCGTCTTTGTCGTTTATAGTAAATTTGTCGATTAACCTCTGCTTTTCGGTGTCCTCCTTATAGTATTTTTGTATCGTATTATTATACATATTTTCCCATTCGTCTTCCTCCGTTAGAATGTTTGGATCCACTTCCTCATCCTCGTGTGTGGGGGAAGTGTTATTCGCAAATGATTCTAAGGCTTGTATCCTCCTTCGCTTTTCTGTTATTATTTTCTTCCACAATTTTCTTCTTTTTATTTCCTCGTGGATTTCCCTTTCTCTCTCGCACAATTGCTGATACCACAGTCTTCCATATGGTGGTTCTAAATCCATGGTTTTGACTTTGGTACTTATTACTTTGTTGATTGAGTGCTTGATCGCTTGAGTTTTATCGTTCTGTTGAAACAGCTGATCGCAATTGCGTTTGCGGGTTATGATGGGTGAGCGTGTTTTATAACTAGGTGCATTTTGTCCTAGTGACTTTTAACGGCTCCTATCGCATGAAAATGTATGATCGTGTGACTTAACGTGTTGGTTCGCATTTTTAGCAAATATTATTGATTCTTTTGATGAATCGTTGTGAATCTGCGTGAGAGATTCAGTTTTAAGTTGACTTGATGTACTCGGTCTGTTCTTTTGTGGGTTGATTTATATTTTAGCTTTATCAATCAAGTTTTGCAATTGGTCTTGCAGATTTTGAATGTTGTTACTTATTGATTGCACTTGTTCCTGTATTGTTGTGGAACTTGGTTCGTTTCTCGTAAAAAATTTGTCTTGTGGTGCGTTTGCATGTACTTGGTTTATTTGTAATGTAGTTTTTGCGTGGTTTTGTTCACCTTTCGCTATGTTTGTTACATTTAATGCGTCTACCTCACTTTTCTTTAGTGTGTAGGTCTCATTTAACACTGTTTCGTGTTTTTGCTTGTTTTTATCGACTAACCTTACTTTTTCTTTTTGTTTCAGGTTGGACGGGTCTTCCTCGGTGGGAATTGGTTCCATGGTCCTTATTGCGGTTTCCATGTGATTATCCTCATCTTCTGTGGTGAGTATGTTGTTTTTTAATATGTTCTCGTTTTCTGACTTTATTGTCGGGTCAGTAACGTTAATTACTTTTATGATTTGGACTTCTTCTTTGTCCTAGTGTAATAATTTGATGGTATTTGTGGGAATTGTTCGTTTTTTGAAATTTTTCGTGATTATTTCATTACTTGTGGTATGTTTATCCACTTTTGTGCCTGATTTCAATATTTCGACCTCTTTTCGTGGTCTCTTATTGTTTTTGTTGATATATGTGCCGTTTATCGCAATTTTTCTGCGAATTAATGTTATAGTACATTCCGGAAGATTAAATTGTTCCGTGGGTTCTTCCTTGATGGTAATTGTGCACAGGCGATATTCACTTTCCAGTGTGGCATGTATGGTTCCGCCCCTGGTGGAGTATCTTGTTGCCTTCATTCTGGCTTGAACACGGTTGTCCTGGTAGGTCTCCTCGTGTTGGTTCGGCAAATTTGCCATTAATTGTGTCAATTGTTGACTCTGTGTCGCTATACTGCGGTTTTGTGGTTGAATCGTTGTGATTCTGCCTTCTGTATCGCCGTCTTGTGGCTCCTCGACAATATAGTCGTTTTCTTCTTCTTGCCATCGCGGTATTTCATCTAAGAATAGTCCTCCTCTGGGATCGTATTCTGTGAAATGTCCTTCCTCGGATGACTCTTCTGTATTAGATTCGTCAGGATCTTCTTGCGAATATTCGTCGATTGGCTCGTGTTCGCTGGACAATTCTAAGATTTGGGAATTATCCAGTGTCTGGTTTGTGGTTGTATCCACAATTTCATCACCCTCTTCGAGGTATTCTTCCGCCTCTATGGGTACGTAATCTTGTTCGTACTCTGCGATATCGAATCGTTCGTAATCCGAATCTTGTTCGTCAGCTTCCTGGTCGGAGTAGTCTTCTTCCTCCTCTGGAATATGTTGTTCGTCATCCTCATCGGGATCATATTCGTCGTCTTGATCCTCTGGTAGATATTCATCTGGGTTGTATCCGTCTTCCTCTAATTGGTCGTCTTGTGGTAATTCTTCATCAAGACTCTCGTATCTCTCGCTGTAATTTTGTGAACCGTCTTCGGCATCTAGGTAGTCGCTCGTTTGTGGTGAGTCCTGCTCGGGTTCATCTATTTGTTCGTCTAGGGTCTCCTGTCGTGGCTTCATGTGTGGCTAGCGATCAGGCCTTAACAGACGGGTGTTGTAGGCTCCCCTTACGTTTCCGTTGAGGTCTCCAATCAGGTATGCATTTTGTCTCAACACATCGAGAACTTGGAAGGGCCCGTCGTATAGTAAATGGATTTTTGCGACTTTTCTTTTCCTCGCGTCTGAACGTGGCCTTGTTTTGATCCAAACTGTCTCCTGGTTGATAGACGTTAGCAGTCTGAAATTTGTCCGCTTGTTTCTTCCTCTTTTGCGCGTTTCTCTCTAAGTTGACACGCGCCTCGACAATTCTGTCGTCTTGCGAGATTTCCTCGTAAATTTGCGGCAGAATTTCTCTTGGTAGCTCCAGATGATCGTCTTCACCAAAATGTAATTCGTTTGGTGTGAATCCAGTGCTGGAGTGTACTGTGGCATTGATAACGCGTTCCGCGCGTTGTACAATATTTGCCCATAGGGTGTGTTCGTGCGATGCATAGGTACGCATTATTCGTCCTAGCTCACGCATGACTCTCTCTACTGGGTTGGACTGAGGGTTGTATGGCGTAGTCTTTTTTATTGTGCAGTTGTATTCTTCCGCAAACTGTTGCCATCTTCTGGACAAAAACTGTCCATCGTTGTCCGTAAGAATTTCTTCTGGCACTCCGATGTTTGGAAAATAGTCATTCTCCAATTTATCGATGATTGTGGCCAGTTTTTTTATCCTTCAGTGGATATATCTTTACTAGTTTGGAGAATTTGTCCATAATCACGAGTACGTGCTCGTATTCTCCTCTTGATTGTGGCCATGGTCCGCATAGGTCCAATGATATGGCTTTGCCTGATTTGTCCGGCAACTCGTAGTATTCCATTCCTACAGTTGGTCGGGTGTAAAACTTAGTTGCGTGGCACACCTTGCACGATGCTACCACATCTCTGGCGTATTTCTCGAAGTTCTTTCCGATGAAATACGTTTTCATGAATCCGATTGACTTATCGGTACCAAAATGAGCTAGCAATTTGTGTGCTCGTTTCATCATCTTCCAGTTCTTTTCTTCCAGTAAGACGATTTTATCAGAGTTTCCGTCCATGTGTCGAACGATGTTGTCTCTTTCTAGGAACATGTGTGGATCCGTTTGTGAAGCGCTCATCAAATCTGGGTGTGCTTGTTGCGCTTCCCGGATGATTTTCACCCAATCGTCGGTCCTGGTTCCATCTCTTGCGTTTTCGATTAAACCGATGTACTTGTCATCTTTCATAAGTATGCGCCTTTCGTCTGCGCTTCTGGACAAAGTATCGGCGAATGAGTTATCTTTCCCTGGAATATGGATCACATCTAGGTCGAACTCCTGTAGAAAGCTGAACCATCTGGCAATCCTTGTGTTATTCTGCACGCATGTGCTCTAGAACTGCAGGGCTCGGTGGTCAGTGTGTACTCGCACTTAACTTCCTAATAGGAGAGTATGCCATTTCTTCAGGGCCCAAACTAAAGCTAAACATTCTAGTTCGGTGATTGTGTAGTTAATTTCGGCTCCATGCAACGCACGGCTTGCGTATGCAATGGTAAATTTTTCTCTGCCGTCCTCCTTGTATTGGTAGAGTCAGGCTCCCAATCCAGTTCTTGCTGCGTCGACATATATGCCGAATTTGTAGCCTGGACGGGTTAAATGAAGATTTGGCGCTTCCTCGAAGGCTAATTTTATCTCCTCGAATGACTTTTGTTGCTCATCGTTCCATGCGAACTTCTTTCCTTTTCTTAGAAGCTCCTCCAATGGCTACGTCATTTTGGCTAGGTTCTTGATAAATCTACGTTCCCAGTTTACAAGACCGAGAAACACTTGAACGTCTCTCTTATTCTTGGGTCTTTGACAGTTTCTAATGGCCAATTTGGTATCGGCGTTTATTTCCGCTTTAATCTCGTTGAAAGTGTGGCCTAAGAATTTGATCTCCCTCTGTATGAACTCGCATTTGTCCTTGTTCAAACGAAAACCTACTTCCTTCAGCTTTCCAAGGACGTAATCAATATGTTTGATATGCTCTTCCAATGTTTTGGAGGCAATCAAAATGTCGTCGAGATAGACGATTAAGAAGTCGTTTGCATTTGGGCCTAAGGCTTTGCTCATAGCCCTGAAAGAAGCTCCGGCTGTTTTGATTCCGAATGGCATGCGTCGAAAGACGTACGTTTGGCCATTAAACATGAATCCGGTGTACTTCTGTGATTGCTCCTCTAACGGGATTTGCCAAAAGGCATTGCTGATGTCGAGTGAGGTGTAGTATCCGTTTGGTCCAAATCTGCGGAAAACCTCCTCTATTGTAGGTGGCTGCGCGTAATCTTCGCACATTCTTTTATTTATTTCTCTTGCGTCGAGACAAAGACGAATGTCTCCGCTCTTCTTGATAACAACCACAAGTGGGTTTACATATTGAGTGGCTGCTTTTTTAATTATCCCTTGCTCCTCTAAGTCGTCGATATAGCTTGCGACTTTCTCGAAATGTTTATCGGGAATGGGATATAATCTTTTCTTGTATGGTGCGTTAGATTTAACCACAATTTTATGCTTGTAGTGGTTGACCAATCCTATGCCGTCTTGGAAAATCTCGGCATTTTTGTGGATTATCTCACGTAAGGCTTCGTCGGCCTCTTCCATCGTTATGGACGCAATGGTTTGTGGTTCATTGTCGGCTTACGTTTCGAAATTCACCGTGATTCTATCATCGCATAGCACGTTAGTGTGATATTTTACAAGGAAGTCTATTCGAAGTACCACTCTGTATGCCATTTATTCAACGATGTAGAACTCGTACTGAAACTTCTTGCCGTTAAATTCGAATTCAATTCTTGCTTTGTTTGACACTGCTGCGCCTTTTCCTGCGAAAGCTCCTTTTAAGAAGAACTTCCTCACTGGCAATGCATCAATTATGTCATTGGTGGTGACCAAAGCATCGTACAGCTCCTTTGTTATGGCTGAGATCTGTACTCCGGTGTCCACTAGCGCTTTCACTGTGAACGCTTTGAATTTTATAGTAATTAGTGGCACATTAACCTTTGTGACTTTCTGGTTTTGCGCCTCGGTGAAGGTTTCCTCCACGTCTTTGATCATATCCTCTATCCTAAGGATATTTAATGCATCTTCGACTGTGTTTGTGGTTCTTTTGGCTTTTAGCACTTGTCGTTTAGCTGCTTTCTCGTAGGAATTAGCGTTATCCGCACGAATTGTTTGAATTTGTGGGTTGCTTTCTTCTGGAATTTTTTTCGTGAGACTTTCGTCGTCACTGGGTTGTTCCCTTTTCAAATTTTTTGAAAAGATCACTTTGCGTTGATCTAATACAGCTTGACTCGGCGTTTTCGTCATCACTTCCACTTCTCCGTCTTCTAGAGTTACTGGAATTGGGTTTGTTCCGGTCGTTTTGCGCTGCTTTTCACTTTTAGCCCTTAGAATCTTTCTTTCTATGGTTGACTCTTGTTTTCGGACTGTTTTACTTTTAGTATATTGTTTATTTGTGGTCCCGTGTGTTTGTTTTTCATTAGTGTAATCCGCTTTCGGGACTCTTTTCTTTGCGGTATTTGTTAAAGTATTTGTGGCCCCTAAATGTTTATTTTCTTTATTGTGTTCCGTTTTCGAGGCTCTTTTCTTAACGGAATTGTGATTCTGTTCCACGTTTTGTGGTTCGTGATCCCATTTGTCCATGAAATAAGTACCTTTTTCAACGGATTGTTTGCTGTGGGATCTTGCATAGTCTTTTTGCAACTGACTCATGCGTTTTTTGTATGTTTTTAAATCTTCTTCGGAATGGGATGGTGTTTGGTTTCCCGCCAATTCGTCCTCTCGGTGTACGGTCGGATTTTGTGGCTGAGCGGTCTCCGAACTCGTCAACTCGCTCGCTTTTGACTCGTCATCGAAGTTTTCTTGACGAACGGTCGGTTTCCTCCCTCTCGAATAGTTATGGTCCAATAAGTGTGGTTTAGGTTTGTCACCGTGATGGTGAATCATGTAAATGCCACCAAATTGTTGTTCGGTTGGCATTATTTTAGTTTTTGGCCTTGAGTTTCGCTTTCCCCTTTGTTTGTTTCGTGGGTGCGGCGAATTGAACTCTGGCATTATGATATTCATGGATTTATCCGGAAATTTTTTGGATTTGTCCACAAATAACTCGGTATCTGCGCTATCGTCTATGTTGACTGCTCTGCTTGGTTGGCTGGATATTGGCACTGCTTCGCTCGTATCGTCGCGTATTACAGTTGTCATCCTTCTGCGTGGTTGTGGTGGCTGCTGCTGCTGCTGCTGTCCCACATTCTTATTTTGATTTTGCTTCTGGTAGCGGTTGTCGACCTTGGCGACGTTTCTTCGCTGCGTAGCTTCATCATCGCCGTCTGTAACCTCGGTGATTACGACTCTTCCATTCTGGTACTCTCGCGATCGCTTTTGCAATGAGTTACTGTTATTATTGAATCTCGCTCGCGGTTCGCTCACTCGATTGGACTCGTTGTTCCACGATTTGTCTGACGCGGTAATAGCCAATGGTTTTCGCGATGGAAATGCGGCTTGTTGACCATAAGGTCTGTTAAATTGCTGTTTGTTTACGATAATATTCCGTTTCGGAATGGTTCCGGTTTTATTTACATTTTTGTTTGCGTTATTGCCACTTTTTTGTGGCACGCTTTCGCTTTTACGTCCTCTACGCGTCGCTTCTATAGAGTCTAGTAGTCTAACTAAATCTTGCAACGTCTGAACGTTCGTGGGTCTAATTTCCCTAGCTATATCTATGGGAAAATGGTCTCCTAAGATACCTATTATGTCGTCGTCTAACAATGGTGGGTTTAACAATCGCGCCTTTAATGCTGTCTGCATTGCGTATTCGGCCATCGATGTTCCCTTGTTGGGTACGTATTTACCCGTAAATAGTTGTTTTTTGTACGCGGTTTGCGCTTCGCGACCCCAATAGTACTCACGAAACTTGTCTTTCGCGGTTTGGATGTCGTCTGGTTTGGTCATTTCGTACCAGTATTTCGCGCACAATTTCATCGCTCGCTTAAAATAAAATAACTGATCTTGCTCAGGTACTTGTTCTTCCCTAGCTATGTTTTCGAAGTCTCGGACAAATAACTCGGGGTTTTGTTTATCGTCTTTTCCCCTGAATGTTAAATGTTCGAATGAACTTTTCAACCATCCGCCTCGTGGTAATCGAATACCACTGCCTCCGCCTGAACCGACTCCGCCTCCGCTGGCTCCTCTTCCAGAACCTAATACGGCTCCGGCTGAACCAAAGACGTCGTCGTCGGTCAAGACGTGGTATTGGTTGTTTTCATTGTCCGTATAGCGGTTGGCTAGACACGTTCCAGGAACGTTTATGAAGATCGGGGTTTGCTTTTGTGTACGCGTCCCGCTTCACTCGCGTTTCCCGCCAATACCTCGTTCTCCGTGGTTTTGTCGCGTTCCCTAGTAACGTTTTGCACTCGCGCTTCTAATCTATCGATTTTGTCTGATAATCTCCTAATCAAATCTACAATATTTGAATCTGACGTGGTGCGATTAGTGTTTGACGCCATTTCGGTGCTCGCGGTTGTGGGTAAAGTAGTATCTTCCACAATATTTCTACCTAATACACCTACTGGTCGGTCATCGTAAGATAACGATCTTCGCGTATTCGAAACGCTCGCTTGGCTTTCGATTTGTTCGTTGTTTTCGACGTTTGGTCGATTGTCCGGATCACCTGCCCTATGCGTAGGGTGGGGATCCGCGTGTCCGGGTTCCTTGACTCTACCACGCCAGAGGAGGTGGCAGCTGCATTGGCCGACGCCGGAGCCTGCAGCGTTTAGGACATAAAGATAGGCAGCGTGATTAGAGGCCGCCGGGGCATGGGCTCTGTGATCGCGCAGTGCCCGGTCGCGGCGGCTGCGAAGCTCACCAAAGTAGGGCGAGTGGCCCTGGGCGGTTGCACGCGTGGAGGCGCTTAAAGCGCCTCCTCAGCGCTGCTTTCGCTGCCTGGCTCAGGGCCATATGCAGCACCGGTGTCCCGGTTACACAGACCGGGTCTGGGGCTGCTTCAGCTGCGGGGCAGAGGGCCACACTTGAGCTCAGTGCGCAAATCAGCCGCATGGATCATACAATTTTTAACAAATAATGATAAACATGCATTTGCAACATTTTTCTAATAAATTATATTGATGTAAATCGTATTAATCAATATTTTTATTTTGAATTGCCGCGTTTTGAATTATTGCTTTAACCAATCGTTCAAAACTCTTATGGCGACATAACCAATAACATCCAGTCGACTGCTTGATATCGTCAAGTAAACACGTGTTGTGTAATCGTAACGTAACACGTGTTTCTTTGAGTAATTTTAACGCATCAAATAATTGTAGTGATCAGAGTAGTGATTAATAGTAATTAATAGTAATTAATTCGATCGATCGGTTTGTTGCGTAGTCCCGCGTTTATCGATCAAGTGCAAAGTAAATAGTGTAAATGTAGTAAAAGTAAAACAACTTTGAGAGATAGGTCTAGATAAAAGACAAATTTAAATTGAACTGTTGCATCGTGGAAACAATAAGTTGATCGCCGTGTGCATGAGTAAACGTACTTAAACTTGTTCAAAGACTCCCTCCTCCCTTGTCTCTTTCGCTCTCTCTCTCTCTCTCTCTCTCTCTCTCTTCTCTTGGGTGTGCGTTTGTTTCGTTTTTGACCTCCGTCGAGACGAGCATGTGTCCCCGTTTTACGAGCGTCTCGAATGGCTTACCGCCGATGAACGGAGAGAATATTTAACCTGTATACTAGTTTACACCATCATCCACTCGGGATCTCCTCTCTTCCTCGCCAGCAATTTCTAGCCCTCCCTCCGTTCCCTTCGCTCCACCGCCTCTCACATGGATTTTGCTTTACCTTCTTGCTGTACAGTTTGTGCCAGGTATGCTTGGGGTCCGATTTTAGGGTCCATGTTTTATTCTTAGTTGTTTTTACGTTTATGACTATTATAAACGGATGCTCCGTTAGCGATCATGAATGTATCGTAGTGTTAGTAAATTATGTTTTGACAGCCGGCCAATGTAACTTCAGTTTTGATCGGTAAAATCTCAGAAATATTCCAAAATTTAATTAAAAAAAAGCCTTTGATAATTATTGTCACAAACACTCCGTTGTTGACTATCCTTACATTTATTAAAGAATACGGTAATGTCTCCCACCAAGTTTTATTATTACCTGTAATAGTCAGAAAAACAGCTCACAAAGTATATTTTCTTATTGTCAAATAATAACACTTTTTATTTTCAAAACTACAATTTATCTGATATATTAAAGGCTTCGATCCGTTTCTTTTCAAATAAGCTTTGGAATATTTCTGAGATTTAACCGATCAAAACTGAAGTTACATCAACCGGCTGTCAAAACATAATTTATTAACACTACGATACATTTATGATCGTTGACGCAGCATCCGCTTATAATAGTCATAAATGTAAAAACAACTAAGAACAAAACGTGGACCCTAGAATCGGATCCCAGGCATACCTGGCACGAACTGTACCTCCACTTTTCAACATTCATTCATTTACACCAGATGTGGAATTCCCTTCCACCTAAGGTGAAGGAG